>NC_142202.1:81902397-82216436 GCF_049639895.1 Pseudopodoces humilis | reverse complement strand
AATGTTCCAACCTAAGCCTAGGAATGAAGTAACTCACCAGAGGGGTAGCTGTAAACAATGTTGTATATCTAAGTGGGTCCAAGACCAGGTATCCTGTCTTAATAAAGTAACTAAAAGATGACAACACAGAGCTGAGCTAGGAGTAGAGAATTAAATAGAATATTTGAATATTCTAAAACAAACAGAAAAATCTGAAAATAATTACAATCTATAATTGCAAAGAAGTGATGCACTGGTACATTAATTGAGTAGGAGTTATATGTCCTTCTGAGAAATTCCTCCAGATTGTACCAGCCTGCAAAACTCAGTCTTAGGCATAGTAGCTGGAAGGCTGGCCTTACTACTCCACACCTAGCATTGTTACACATTGTTACACAAGCATTGTTTAAGTTGCAAATGCCTCTTTAAAATGCTCAGACTGTGAGAAAAGTAAAACCAACAGATTGGCACAATGAAGTGCAACTGTGAGGAACAGCTTTTTAATAGGAGAGCACAGATGTTCTATGCACAATGGCTACGGTTTAAATTGAAAAGTGCTGTTGTTTGGCCATCATTTCAAATCACGATACTCTAAAGGAGAGTTTTCAGGACATACACACTTGAGGAGCACAAAGCTTAGGTAGAGCTAAATTGTTATAGCTGCTCTGCTCCCACTAAGTGAAAAGAAAATGGTTTTCATGTGCAAGAAAAACAAAATATGGGAAATCGTAGTTGGCATATAAAGGGAGACCAGGAGTGAAAGACAAAGTGGATGGACAGCAGCAGCTTTCCATCAGCTGATGAGAACAAAAAAGAAAAAAATATTTTTCCCCAAAGCTGGCACTACTGCAATGGGTAGGAACACAGAGCCACTTCCCTGCAGCCTACAGGCTGGATGTGCACTGGCACTGGAACAGGAGGAAGAAGGAAAGAAATATGTACATCCAGTGCTTGTTTCACTAGACAGAGGTGCCCAAATCAGCCATGCCACAGCACTGCACAGACCCCCTCCTCTGCCACAAGACCACAGGGATCTTGAACAGCACTTGGGCTGCTGCTATAAGAGACCAAAGCCTGCCTTCCTGACAGTAATGTTGCCAGCAACCACTTACAGTGACCACTCACACTACTTTTATTTGTTCTGCACTTCAGAGCAACCTCTGTACATGCTCTGAGTTAGGGATGCTGTATTGGACCTCCCAGGTGTGGTGGTGACAGAAGTAATATATTTCATACTGATTTCAGACCAGCTGCATATGGCAAACCTTCTCTCTCCCTTGGAGAAATAATAATAGAATCATAGATTGTTAAGGGGTTGGAAGGGACCTTAAAGATCATCTTGTCCCCAAACTCCCCTGCCAGGGGCACTTCCCACTAGACCAGGTTTCTCAAGGCCTTACCCAGCCTGGCCTTAACATTGCCAGTGCTGGGGCCCTCCACTTCTCTGGGAAGCCTATTTCAGTGTCTCACCACCCTAACAGTGAAACATTTCTTCACAATATCTAACCTAAATTTCCCCTCCTTCACTTCACTGATTACTACTTGTCCTATCACTGTAGATCCTGACAAAGAGTCCCTCTCTGGCTTCCCTGCAGGCCCCCTCCAGACACTGGAAGGTTGCTGTGAGATCCCCACACAACTTTCTCTTCTCCAGGTGAATAGTCCCAGCTTTCCCAGCCTGTCTTCACAGGGGAAGTGCTTCAGTCCTCTTATCAGCTTCATGGCCCTGCTCTGGATTGGCTCCAACAGTTCCGTGTCCTTTCTATGTTGGGGGCACCAGAACTGGACACAGTAAAATCCATTACATAGCAGATAATTATTTCCAGAGTTGAAAATAGCCCAATAAGCTCCCCTAATCTGTTTCACCAGCACTTGCTCACACTAATTGTCCAACAGAAACAGGGAATTCCAATTAATGACCAATAAATATGATTTTTCATACACTTCATCACTATAGAAAAAACTTGGGTTAGAAAAATCTGAAGAGTCATGATAAGATGATAAGACAACTACAGTGAAAAGAAATCCAGGTGTATTCTGATTGCATAAAAACTGTCAGATTTATCCCATGGCAAATCATGGGAAAAGAATTGCCAATCAAGAGCCACTTTTTTCTCCAGACAGCAGGGAAGAGGGGGATAATGTGTAGAACCGATAAGAATTTTCACTGGTCAGGAAAAATACAGAAAGCAGAAAAGCCCATTTAATTCATATTCTTCAGGATAATGCAGATCTCCTTAATACCTTTCTTTTGCTTATCTCTTTCTGCTCTCTCCTTTTACCTTCTTTACACAGCTGTCAATTTGGGAGAGAATGAGTCAAGATGCTCTTCAAAAAATTTGATCCCACAGAAGATATGGAAAATGGTCAAAAAGCCTTGGCTAGAGAAGAACCTCTGGCTCCCACTCCTCATATACATACTTTTACCACTAGACATTGTGGAAAAGGTATGGTGCTGGAGGCGGAGGTATCTGCACCACTCAGGAAAACTTAAAGCCTGGCTTAAAATACAGTCATAGATTTTTGTTGGTTTTTAAAGTTAGCTCATAAAGCTGTGTTTTATAACATGCATTAAGTGAAGCAGAAAACAAATCATGGGTTCTTGTGGGAAAAAGAATGTTATCATGGGTCTATAACAGAATTTAGCTTTTAAAATATTTTTCTGTCACTATAACAGAAATCTCTTTCCATCTTGGCTGCAATTCACATATTCACATTGCTGGGAAGATCGTTCTCCCTGCTATAGAATAGTCAGGAACTGGGTGAAAAGTAACTTTATGAGATTCATTAGCAGAGAGAAAAGAGAGACTGGGCAGAATACCAGCTAATATTATTTTGGTTTTGAAGTGTGCATACACCATTGCATGTGTCCAGCCAAATTGTTCTTAGAAACAAGTAGATGTGACACAATAAGTAACACCATTCTGTTCTGGCCTAAACTATCTACACCTAAAAGGTCTGAGAAGCACAAACAGAAGGAACAGAGCTGACTAACTTCTGCCATTAAAGTAAGCATGCCACCATCCTCAGTACTTCCAACATTTCAGCTTTGTTAACTGCAGAAGGGTTGCCTAAGCTACACCAGTGCGCAGAATTTTGCATTTCTATTAACATTCCTCTGGCAGGCAGAGATCTTGTTAAGGTTCGTTAATCTTTAATTATGTTTTTAAAACCCTGTAGCAGCAGTAAATACCAGTAGTTTATAGTCAGCTGTGAGAAGTAATATTAACCTCCAATCTGCATACACCAGTCTGCTCCCGTACATTAAGCACCTAGCACTGTTCACCTTCTCTACCATTTTGCCTTGCACACAATTTACATCATCTGAGTACTGTAAATTGGTGTTTATACATAGGACTCACAGCCTGCATATGCACACAAAATCAGGGCTAGAGGGTAATAAGGTAAGGAGTAGTAAAGATTAGAATAAGAAATGGAGGCAAATGAGAAGGAAGACAGACGATACGGTATGGAGCAGCTCTGGGGAGCTAAGGGAGAAGAGATGATGCTTCAGCCAAGTCCCTTTGTATAACCCACACTCATTTATAACTTGAATGGATGAATAAGCAAGTATTTTTCCTTCCAGCTATCCTGCTAGCTGTAAGTGTGAAAATATGATAAACATCCTCTCCAAAATGCGTTCCTTGTTTCTCATCTTCTACTGTGTGCAAAAACTAGTTAAATTCATTTTAAAATACGTCTTGGCTGAGTTCTTTAGCCTCTTCAGATATGGGAGCAGAGACTTAATCACTGTTTGACTTCCAAGCTGGTTTTGTCACTTGATTTAAAAATAATTCTCAGAAAGCTTAGTCACTGTAAGATCCAAATTTATGAAACATCAAGCACCATCTTTGAGCCTTAATGCCCTCAGCTGCCTTTGTCTTCTGAAGGCGCTTAGAGTAAGGTCCTGAAAAGCAATCGCTAAGAAGTCATGCCTAAATACTCTTCAATTAGGGCTTGATCCCACCGGTAGTTATGTGCTGGAAGTGCAGAAACCAAGGGCTGGTGCTGAATACTTAGTGTTTGTTTAGTGCCTGAGCAGTGAAGCTCAATAACAGAGTGAGCAAATGAAAAGAGAGGAGAGAAAAAAGCATCTGGCAATATAGCCAAATTTGTGCAGCCTCGTGCTGAGTCTTGCAGAGGAGGGGCACACGGGCATGCCCAGCATGAGCTGCTAGGAATGAGACAGTCATGACATCAAACTCAAGTGAGGAATTTCAGGTGCTGCCTGTGTGACAGAACCAGCAGATTAATCAAACATGACCACATCAGAGATGAATCCACAGTAATGACACAGTAAAGACCAGAAGAAATTGAGGGGCCATTTTTTTCCTAATATTCAGCAGTCTGCTGACCCTGTTCATGCACTAGACAGCTTTTATGCTGTTCCAGGAGATCACAACTTGTGCTGGGCTGCAGCAAAGAAGTCTCCCCAGCAGCCCTGCAAGCACCTCGGTGCTGCTCTCCTGCCAGTCAAGATCCTGTGTTTGTTCCTCATAGATTGGCCTGGGAGGGTGAAACAAATACAAATACCATCAGAAAAACTGGTTTTATCCTCTTCTGGTATTTTCACTCTCATTTTACCATAATTTTCTATGCCTGTTTAGCCTGGAGGTTTAAGGAGGAGCATTTGCTGAAACAGCAAATTCTTGTACAAGTTATAGACTAAGAACTTGTAGAAATTATTCAATGCATAAGGAATAAATTAAAAGGAATCAGATAATTAGCAAACAGAAAACAGAACCAAATTACATTAGTGATCAGGTCTCCCTAGCAGTTCTGACCTTGGAATGGCTAATGGCTGTTTCACACACATTAACTGAATCTCCACTAGCTCCAGAGACCTCACCACAGTCATTGTGATGTCCCTTGGGAGCTCTTTCACTGCCATCAGACCCCATTAGCTACCAAGGACAGTCAGTGCAGGCCAGCTGCCTAACAAGGAACAGTAGTGACAGTGGGACCAGCACGGTTTCACTGGCAAGGCCCAGCCCCAGAACCTCCATGAGGCTATCAGGCCCAAGCTGGGGTAGCAACAAGGCTAGCCCAAACCCTATGGCCACCACATCAGTTAACAGACATGGGTTAAAAGCTCTCAGTTTTTCAGATTTCTCACAAACTCATTGAGAAATACAGGTAAAATTCATTTGTGCTACCTAGCTCAGCTGGAGATTCTGTCAGCATGACCTTCTTACTATTCCCAGATGAGTTAGACTGTGGGAGCTACTAATTGCCCTCCTTGTAGTCACATGAGAAAAGCTGTCTTTGGTCAGATTAGCCTCAATATTGAATAAAAAAAGCTTGTCTGTGATCCTTGTCTGAAAGTCAGCCATCAGTTAACCTCTTTTGGTGTCCCTAATAAAGTTGAGTATACCTATACCAATTTATATCAGTGGATAGGGAGTTCAATTTCCCTTCAAACTCCAGTACCTCCTCTAGGAGTTAATGACTAATATGTTCAACATCTTCTTTCTAAGCTGCATAATTACTCTTCTTTCCACAGTTCATATGTCTTCTGCTTTCAGAGACAACTTTTGTCTCTCAGAGCTGCCCTCAGTGGAACACACCAAATGTCTTCAGATGCCCTCTCTGTCAGCTGCCAAGCTGCCCTTCTCTGCCTCTGAAATTTTCTTCTGGGGATTTAATTTGCAAAACACAGCAAGAGGGGAAAGCAGCCACTGTGGTGCCAGTGGGAGAGATTTGATCTCTACAGGACTTTGGTGCCTGAGGACAATCCAGGTACCTGGAGGATGCCCTGAGGATGTCCTTCAGAGAGGGTATCCATGGTCCTGACATGTATCTTCAAACATCAGGTATGGAAAACAAAAAATATATGGATTTCAACTGGGAATTAACTTTTTTTTTCCTTTAGGGGATTGTTCTAATCCTTTCAAACTACTACTGATGCCAACAAGGACAGAGACCAGTAGGCATCTCCCAGTGGTCATCTTTTTCCTGCATTGACTCTGAGCACTTTCACCCTGTATGTATGTTGTACCACATGAAAGCGACCATTCTCCTCCAAATGAGCTGGCATCTTTACTCCAGCTACCCTGGGAATCTCTTTAGCCCACTGCAAATAGAATGGAAAATGAAATGTCATCACCTGGCTAGATGGAGAACAGCAGTCCAAAAATACTAGTCTGGTGGCAACCATTGTCCTAAGGTTGGTTCTAAGGAAGGTCCTAAGCCTGGCTTTCAGGGCAAATACCTAAAGCTTCTCATGAAAGAAAATTGCCGAAAGGACCACCAATTTTCAGAAAGCTCTAATTTGGGTGACCCACTCTGGCAAGTGTTTTAGGTTACAAAACACAGTGAGATGCCAATATTTCCCAACCACTACAACCAGGGGGTTTTGTCGGCTAACCAAGGAGACTCTCAACTCAGCATGCTCACTGTTTTCAGATACCCTGCTTTATCATGTGCTATGGCAAGGTGCCCAGGCACCCCATATGACAAAGAGAAGGCACCCCAATGGATGTCAGCACATCTAAAAGACAGGAATTGTCCTGCCCTACACAGCACTGCTGGGGTAATTACATACCACAGAACACCATGCCCAGTGTATAAACTGGGGGAGTTTATTTGCTGCTCAGGGACAGGCTACACACCAGTGGGTGGTGAGCAATTGTTTTGTGCACCACTTTCCTTTCTTGGGTTTCATCCTCTCTGTATTTTTATCTCTCTTTTCATTATTATTAATTAGTGTTATATTTCACATTATTTCAGTTATTAAACTGTCCTTATCTCAACCCATGGGTTTTATGTTTTTTCCAATTCTCCTTCTCCTCCCACTTGCAGGGAGAGGCAGTGAGGAGTGTCTGTGTGGTACTTAGTTGCTGGCTGTTATTAAACCATGACAGGAGTCAGCATGCCTGCTGTGCCCTGGCACACAGCCTCAAAATGCTGGTGCTCAGGAGCTGCTATCGAGCTGTGGGTCAGCCTTTGTTTGCCTGAGCAGCACGTATTCACTGGAGCTGCATCAGCCTGCACCTCACTGTGTGCTGATAAAAAAATCATGATGAATTATCCAGTTCATTTTGGCTCTGTGTAGAGCTATCAAGACTCTCAATATGCAAATAGATCTTGTTTATCATGTGATAGATACTATGTAATGTAGCACCTAAATTACGCTGAGTTTGCAATGCCATCTGGTTTCATCTTTCATCATATTAGAGGATCACTATGTTATATTTGACCTGAAAATTGGCACAGGAATAGAGCAGGGCCATGGATGCAGTTTGAAGTAGTAAGCTCTGCTCACTCACATGAAGCAAGCAAGTTTCAGACAAAAATTTTTTTTCTCCTCTTCAGATCTGGAAAACGGCAAGTACCAAGTAGGCCACAGCAAAAATCTAGTATTATGCACAGGTTTACCTGGATGTAGAGTCAGGTGACACTGCCATAGAAGGAGTGTCCATTCAAATTTTCTCATGTGACAGAAAAATACTGACATAGAGTGGAAGGCAAGCCAGTGAACATTCAGAGGAACAGTCCATAGATACTAAGTTACTTTTGGTTTGATAGGATCTTAAGATAAAGAAAATATTTTCATTAACTTTTAGCAAACTCCAAATCTTCCCATTGATGCCAAAAATCTGATGTTTGCTTTTAAATATTCTTCACATATACTTGTAGATCTCTAGCTTATTATGGTATAATTATAGAGATTTGTAGCTAAGATTTTACCCACCCTGAAAGAAAAAGCACATTCCTAAAGGCCTCTCTCCTATCTTGCTTCTTCTGGAAACTAAGGACAAGCCACTCTGTGTGGATGCTAGCTTTGGAGCAGGCTGCAGGCCCCATGGCCTCTCAGTCCTGCCTGAGAGCTAGCCTGGGAAATTCATAGGAGGATTTCAAAACAATCCTCAGAGACAGAAAACAACTGCCAGGTGCTGTTTGTCTGTCCTCTTGTTTTCCTTGCAGGAAAAGGTCGGGGGGTGTTGTGCCTCACTGACCAATGATGGTGATGTGTTAGTTTACTGACCAATAAGAGTTTCCTTTCTGTACTTTCCACGTATCTGTCTATAAAACAAGCCTGAAGTAATAAACTAGAGAATTCTTCTGTTCTGACTCCCTTGAGAGTCTGTGTCGTTCTTTTCGCCGTTCCTAATTAGAACAACTCTGCCAAGACACTTTCTCATAAACAAAAGGGGGGCTCCGGAAAAGGGCTGGACCAAGGGGGAGAATTACCTTATCACCTGTGCTTCTAACTGGGGACTCTGGGCAATTATGCTAATTTGCTGAGCTTATAAAACTGTGTTCAGCCTATATCATGTGAGAATTTTTCCATACTTGCTCCTGGAGGCCTCCAATTACAGAGAAGATTTTATATAACTGCCTCTATTAATACTGTCTTGAAAGTGTGTTGTTTCATGTTTAGATCTTTGTGGCATCATTGAGACTTCAAAGAAATGATGGGCTAATGTATTTTTTTTTTATTGGTAGTGCAAAGATGCTTAAGGGAGTTGACCATTTCTCCTTGTTGTCTACATTTGACTCAATCAGCCAAAGCATTTTCTTGATTGTAAACTCCTCTTGCAGACCAGCTCTATGTCTGTCTGATTAAACTACAGAATAATAATTCATCATTGTCTGTCCATTCCCACTTTACTGACTAATTCAAATTATTTTTATGCCCAAAGATAATTGCTTTCTTCTGTTATTATTCTGATATGTTAATATAATCTAGCTCACCAGTCTCTGTGTCTACCACTGGAGACAATAAATAAATTAGATACAGAAAAATGATGTTTAAATAATATTATGATTGAGTCATAAAACTCTAATAGCACAGAAATTTCTGTTAAGACACAGAGTGTTGCCAAAGAGATTTGCTGTACACATGGGTGGTTGTTTCTCAGAGTCCCAGAAAAGGCACCCTGGGTGCTTCATTAGCAACACATTACTGGCCTCATAGAGTCAAGTAAAACAGAAAATCATTTTATAACGGTCATTATTTTTAATGTCAGTACTTACTGACAGTCCTTATCCTGCAGCATCTGAAATACTTGGATCAGAAGATGTTGACAAATGTTGGCTCTTCAGTGGAATTTTCTTGCCTTAATTATCTTGTTAGTTAATAAATTGTTTAAAAATGGTTTTGTTGGCCTAAAACAATGGCCTTTTGAGAAAGATAGTTGCACCATATTAATGCCCTCAGAAGACAGAAGTAGCAATCAAAATTAGAATTGCCACAAATAAGCTATTTCTGTAAAGAGCAATCAAGTCAATATAAATATTGGATATTTTAATTTTAAATATCCAGAATATTTTTTCTCTTCCTTATTGGCTTTTAGATATCACCACCAGCCCATACTCAATATGTCACTATTTCTTACCTTCAGCACTTCTTCTGTGGTGTGTTTATTCTGGTCCCTAATCAGCCCCAAGCACATGTTGAGTACATACACACATGGGCACACGCAAGGCCAAGGCCACTGACTGTAAATGCATTTGGGGCTGGTCAGATGCATCACATTCGGCCTCAAAAGCTACAGTGTGCAGATCAGCAGACACAGCTGAACAGTAAACTTCAAAAGTTTCCATGCACTTTCTGTCTGAAATTTTACCCTAAGTTTTTAATGATAATTGCATCAGCTGCCTGATTTCAGCAGCAACACATTGACTTTACGTGAGACACATGTTGAAAATTTTCCATCCTTGCAGACTGGACTTCAGATCGTCACAACAACCAATATCATTATCACCCAAATCCCTCACCTCCTTCTAGCCCTGATCCATGTGTTGGGGATTGCTGTAAATTTCCATAACATCAAAAAAACTTCAGACTCTGCCTTACATCTCCTCCAAGCTGATCCCACAAGCAGAAATTTTATTTTTTTAAGATCTCTTGAGATACCAGAATAAAGCATGAGAAGTTTTAGGTCTGTAAGTTACTTGAGGTTATTTTCAGATATTTTTATGGTTTACTTTCAACACCCTATAGTTAAATTCATACCAACTATAGCAACTTGGTTTTAAAAAATAAAGGCAATGAAGAGTAATGGCAAATTCACAGGAGATTTTCATATCTTGATGTAAAGGTAATTTGTTGACTCAGGCTAAGACCTGGGAACATGTGGTTTTAAACCAGTAACTAAAAAATTACTTATTTCTTGCTGTGAGATATGGATTAGAACAAGAGCAAAACAGGCATAAAACTTAAAAGGGAAAAAAAAGAAAGTTTATTGACAAACTACAATAAGAACACCAGAATAAACTTCCAGAAAAACCTTTTCATCCCCTGTCTACCCACTATTCCCTTGTTCACATGACAAAAGAGACAAAACCTTTGGAACTTTGATGGTTAAAACAGTCCCAATTCTTGCTACAGTCTTTTCACCAGTCTTTATAGAGAAACAGAAGTTTCTTCCTGTTAATTTATGGAATTATAAATTAACATTTTCTTGTTAATTTAAGAAGACTACTTCTTAAAAAACTATTTTTGTTATAGTTTTTCATTGCTCTAATGTTAGCTGCCCAGAGCTGCTGTTATTAGAGCCCACTCCTCCCATTTTTCACATCACTCTTAAGTGTGTATGGGCCATGAGTCTAGGGATGGGATTTTTAAGGATAAGTTATTCAAAGGCAAAAAAAGTCTTCATCTGTTTCCGTGAGCTTCACCAGAAAACAGTTTTCTCATTGCCTCTCAAGGCTTCAAATCTTCCAGCACTTCACTGTACCATAATTACTCTACTTTTTACTCGAAATTTACACTTTGAACACTCTATTCCTCCCTATATACTGTCATGAATTAAAGGAGCGTTTTCAAGACCTTATTGTCCATCTCCATAGTTTTAACAGAAAGATATTTCAGCTTAATTAAAGCATCTTCTTAATTCTCTACCTTTTCTGAAGCTTCTTTTCTTTCCTGTCACTAGTAGTTTATAAAGTCTCTTTTCATGTTGATCACTCTCTTTTTCTCTGTCTGGATAAAAAGATTAATCCGCAAGTCTCATCTGGGAAATGAAAGAGTTAAAATCTTGCCCAGGCTGTTGTAGGTAGTTCTGTGGCCTCGGCCGGTGCAGGAGCTGGAGCCGTCTGCGATGGAAAGCTCCTCATGGCTGCTCTGGAGAGTGTAGGCGCCGCGCCCAGCCCGCTGCAGGCCCAGAGCCCTCTCTCCTTCTTCACTCAGCAGTCTCCAGTGAATCCAGCCACAGCAAAAAACCTGCAGCCGAGCCAGAGATCGGCTCGGCCCGGCCCGGCCGGAGCCCGGAGAAAACCCCCTCCACAGGGCCCGCATCCCCCGGCCGGGAGACGCTGGGCCCAGCCCAGTCCCCGCCCGGCCGCATGGCCTGGGCAGGGAGCGGGAAGCCTGGGGCTCTGCCGCCCTTCCCAGCCAGGAAACAAAGAGAACCAAGAGAGCTCTGGTTTTACACTTTAAGGTAGGGTTCACAAGTTGATCCCACTTTTCAATGGCCTAAACTGCTGTCAATTCTCAGCAATGACCGATAATTGGTCAGGAGAAAAGACGCCAGGCAGATCCCAGCAACTTAAACTTTCTTAAAGGTAAAGTAACTCCATGACACCCTATAGTTAAATTCATACCAACTATAGCAACTTGGTTTTAAAAAATAAAGGCAATGAAGAGTAATGGCAAATTCACAGGAGATTTTCATATCTTGATGTAAAGGTAATTTGTTGACTCAGGCTAAGACCTGGGAACATGTGGTTTTAAACCAGTAACTAAAAAATTACTTATTTCTTGCTGTGAGATATGGATTAGAACAAAAGCAAAACAGGCATAAAACTTAAAAGGAATAAAGAAAGTTTATTAACAAACTACAATAATAAGAACACCAGAATAAACTTCCAGAAAACACTCTTTTTATCTTTTACTACCCACCATTCCCTTGTTCACATGACAACAGAGACAAAAACTTTGGAACTTTGATGGTTAAAACAGTCCCAATTCTTGCTACAGTCTTTTCACCAGTCTTTGCAGAGAAAAAGAAGTCTCTGTTAATTTATGGAATTATAAATTAACATTTTCTTGTTAATTTAAGAAGACTACTTCTTAAAAAACTACTTCTGTTATAGTTTTCTATTGCCCTAATGTCAGCTGCCCAGAACTGCTGTTATCAAAGCTCACTCCTCCCATTTCACATCAATCTGAGGTGTGTATGGGCCATGAGTCTAGGGATGGCATTTTAAGGATGAGTTATTCAAAGGCAAAAGTCTTCTTCATCTGTCTCTGTGAGCTTCACTAGAAAACAGTTTTTTCATTGCCTCCCAAGGCTTCAAATCTTCTAGCACTTCACTGTATCACAATTACTCTACTTTTTACTCAAATGTACACTTTGAACACTCCATTCCTCCCTACATACTCTATCATGAGTTAAAGGAGTTCTTTCAGGACTTTATTGTCCATCTCCATAGCTTTAACAGAAAAATATTGCATCTTAATTAAAGCATCTTCTTATTCTCTACCTTTTCTGAAGCTTCTTTTCTTCCTTGTCACTGGTAGTTTATAAAGTCTCTCTTCATGTTGATCACTCTCTTTTTCTCTCTCTGGATAAAAAGATTAATCTGCAAGTCTCATCTGGGAAATGAAAGGGTTAAAATCTTGCCCAGGCTTTGTAGATGGTTCTGTGATCTCTGCTGGAACAGCAGCTGGAGCTGTCTGCGATAGAAGATTCTTCATGGCTGTTCTGGAGAGTGTGGTCACTATTTCTGGTGAATTTAGTCACAGCAAAACCTGCAGCCGAGCCAGAGACCGGCCTGGCCCGGCCAGAGCCCAGGGCAAGCCCCGCAGGCCCCATCTCCCGGCCGGGAGCCGCGGCAGGCCCAGCCCAGCCCAGCCCCTGCCTGGGCCGCATGGGCCTGGATAACAAGCTGGAGCTCTGTTACCTTTCACAGCCAGGAAACAGAGGCTAAAAGTGCCCTGACTTTACATCTTAAGGTAGGGTTCACAAGTTGATCCCACTTTTCAATGGTCAAAACTGCTGTCAGTTCCCAGTAATGACCAATAATTGGTCAGGAGAAAAAACTCCCATCAGTCACCAGCAACTTCAACTTCCTTAGCTCCCAAAACCACCTTAAAGGTAAAGTCACCCCATGGCAGAACACCAAGCCATGCTCCTGTCTTCCCTTCCCAACCAGTGGTCCTGTGGATGCAGGTGGTACTGAAATGACCCTCCATGCAATGCTGTCCATCTCATTCCCATCAGTTTTCTGTCAGCATGATGAGCTTCAAAAATAATTTTGTCTCCTGAAAGACCTAAGTGTCCCATCCTTGTCTCTTGATTCTTTGTCCCTCATATGGCCACATCAAGCTGTGGGCTCAGCCAACTCAAAATCGTTTGACACATTTGCCAAAATAAATTCCACAAGGTCTTTAGACAGCATCAAGACACCAAAGAAAATGTAGGATGCAGCAATTGTAATGTCTTTTACAACACAGACTTTTTTTCCTTAAGTAGGACTATATTTAGTTTGCATGAGAAAAAAGGAAGAGATCTCTTGGGAAAATTGTACCATATTTCTTTTTCATCCAAGCATCATCTGCCTCTAAATCTAAATGTTTTGGGAAAAGGTGTCTGAATTTAAAAACAAGGGAAAATCCCCTTAAGATTTATCTGACCTTTTTCCTCTCATACCTTTCAGGGACTTCAGCTCATTTCCCACTGCTGGAATCATCCATGTGGACACACCACTAAGCCCATCTGCTCCTTATATTAAGTCTGTGCTGCTTCATGAATGCACTAACTATAATAATCTTTAATTAGTATGGATTACAGCTAGGTATTCCTGATATCCCCTTTAGCTTAAAGTATATACACTATTTTACATTCCCTCTTAGAACCAAGAATCTGATGTGTTCATTGCTAAAAACTTTCACAGGCAAAAAATCAGCAAAACAAAAAATACAGACAAAATAACTGAGACAAAGCACTTGGTGTGAGAAATCAGATTCAACTTTTCAACTCCAAGACCTCCAGTAGTAATAACTGAAGCTAAAGAAGACAGATCACAGAGAAATTAATCCGTCCTCCTCAGTAAATGGAGAGGAAGCTAATGAATGCCTTATTCTCAAAAAAAAAAAAAAACCAAAAAAAAGTTGGAAGAGCTCTACCTTTACAGTAGTTTGTAGTCCAAGGTTTGATTTTCATAGTAGACAGTCTTCTAGCTGGGAAAGCGTTATTATGTGATTTCATCTATATAATATTTATCATGGAAAGGATGCTTAGAATGTCTTTCTATTTATTAAATCTTTACCATGATAGTATACAAGGCAGAGAGTCATTCAAATGGTAATTGAGACACAAAGAAACAAAATCTTGCAAAGCTTACATGGAAAGTTTATCAGATTAGAACCTTTGAACTACAACCCAAACCACAGTTCTTACCCTTCTTCCCTGATTTGCATGAATACCTGATTAAGACAACCTTTGAAAATGCCTTGAAAAATCATGACAGACATGAAACCTAATGTTGAAATGGGATTTTAGGTTTTAGTTTTTTCAATTCTAATAATTCTAACTAATTCTAATCTGCAGTTTCTTTGTTTGCAGTTTAAGCCTCTCTATTTTATAGGGCACGTTATCCTTATTAGTCACTGACAGTAGAAGAAGCTCTTGATGGAAGATACATGCATACACACCTAAGAGTAGGTGGGATTATATTTCTTGCTGAAGACCTTTTCTCAAATCTGGGATCAAGCATTCTGCCATGATGACAGAATAAAATGTGAAGTTTACACAAACAAATGCTAGACAGTTTGCAGAAAGGAAAATTCCAATATATTGGTCCAATCCTGTGGAATTCCTTCAAGCTTTAGCCTGTAAAATACTGCTACTTTGGGGTTATAGCACCTACTTTGTGTATTACTCTAAAAAAAATTCTGTAAGATTCCATTATCAAAAACAGGACCATAAATATGCAGAAAAGTAAACTTCAGGAAGTGCAAATACTGCAGTGTATCTTTTGAATTCTAGAGGAGCTGTCTGATGAAAGCAGGAGAAAAACAACCAATTTAATTTGACTCCTTGACTATTCTTGCAACAATTTTTTATTCCATCCTCTAAAAATATCAGTTTTCTCCTGAATTAGACATATTAAGACAAAATGCTCCAAGTCAGGCTTTCAGAGTTTCCTAAGCATTCTGCTGTTGTCATTAATCAACATTGGTCAAAATGGAGTGCAGAACTGCCTTCTGCAAGGCATAGCCACACTACGTGGATAGTTTGGATTGCACTGAATTGGGCTGAGTTATAAGCTTCATCGACAGGTGAACATGCTTTACATTTTCTGAATATTTATTTTCATTGTTTTTATTTACTTTGAATTTTTATTTTTTATTCAGAATCACAAAAATAACGCGTAGCCCCTCTAACAGTAGCAATTAATATCAACATCTGAATATTGAATGAATTATCAGAGAAAGACTAAATTAGTTTATCGTGGTCACGGTCTGAATTTTTTTCATTCTTCAGAAGGTCAAAAGCATTACCTTTATTCCCCTGGGGAGCAAGAGAGAACTGCTGGACATATCTCCTTCATGCAGGATTTAGTAGAAATTGCTGTTTTGCTTGCAGGAGGAGATAGCAGTCCAAAACAAGCCTGCATAAGGCTGCTCAGAAACTGAGCTGCACGAGATGGGTCCTGTTAGAGAGCAATGTGTGTATCTGTGAACAGACGGCAACAGGAAAGCTTACAGAAAACAAAGCAAAACAAAATACCAAATAAGAAAAGGAAATTGTGTCCTCAAATAAGCATTTTGATACAGTTTTGCCTCTACAGAAGCGTAAAATTGTGAATGAATAAATTATTTCACTTTTATTTCTTCCCTGTTCAGGTGAGATCTGGTGAATACTTTTTCTCAAGAAAGAAGGATGGGGAATTCCTCTTTTCAGGCGGAGCTGCCCACAAACCCTGGACACTGGCTACCTGCAGGAGTCACAGGGAGCACCAATGCAACAGAGCATGGAAAACACTTATGTTCCTAGCAGGGCAATCCAAAGCAATACATTTCACAACCAGTCAACAAACAAGGATATAGACTGGCAGTTGTGAGTCCTCCTGCTGGAAGTGCTTGTATGGATCTCATGAGAAGCCAAGGAAGTTCCATTCAGTTCACTAACCAGTTGTAAGTCAATAGCAAATCCCAGCTGCAGCCTCTCTGCCAGGCCTACCAGGCTTAGGCATGGATCCCAGGCAGACCAACAGAACTAAATATACAGTGGAACTGTTTGGAATAACAAATTAAGAGGAAAAAAATCAGGATATGTTCATAATTACATTCCATGAACGTAAAGAGAGGTCATGTGTTGCATATGTTATTTTTTGCAGAAAGTCATTCTCTCCCAGCTCTAAATTAATCGTGTTTCATCAGAATGGTTTTGCATATCAATAAAGCTGCATTGCTTAGAAATTCAGGTATTTCGTAAGAATTTTGTAAGTGCAAATTTTTAGCATCTAGACTTCTGCATCAGAATAAGTTCTTACAGTTTCATAAGGCAAGATTAGATTTATAATTGCAAGCTGCAATCACTGTGCTGAAAAGAATATCAAGCTTAAAGCCTACCTGCCCTGTAATATTCCAGGAAGGATTTCTTAGCCTGAAGCTGAAGTGCTGAAGTGATTGATCTGTTGTTTAAATGCCAGGGAGAGCTTTTAGGACTGGAGAGAGAACAATAATGCAGGGTGGTGTTTCTTTGCAATGGGGCTGCTCAACAGAGATAATTCAAAATGTTTATCCTTTTGCAACTTTAGTTACAACTCACGCTAAACTTTTATTTTTTTGCTACAGTACAGCCTGAGAGGAAAAATAAAACCCAGAAAGAATAAAGTTCCCATTTCATCCCATAAAGCGTTTCTAGAGAATGCTCATAACTTTTTCACTGCTTGGGGCTTGCTTTACTGCATTAATGCAAACATGAAACTGTAAGGTCACAAATTAACAACACCAGCCAGAACATGCTAGTCAGATGTAACAAAACATCCTGATGCAAAGGCAGATCACATAGAAGAAGTAGACCAATTACATGACCTTGTTGGATCAATTGTCAAAAATATTGAGCTGTCCCAGCTCCCTTTCCAGAAGATACAGATGGAGCAGATTTTAGTCCTAAATAAGCTGTCTTCCACACCCCATTCTACTTTGCAAGTTTCGTTCCCAGCAGGTTTCTGAAGCATAGTGAGCTCAGACCAGACACTTTCGCATTTCATTCTGCTTCACTTTTTATTGAGGAGATGCTTTTCCTCCCAAAAGAGAGTCATATTGTGAAGTGGGGAAAATGCCAGGTGCCTTTGGCCTCCTAAAGCCTGTTAATGGTGTCCAAATAAGCCCTAACTTTTGTAGCCCTGCTGGTCTAAAACAATAGGTCCCATAAGAGGAACACATGGGTTACAAGCTGAGACACAGGAGAATGGTGGGAATGCTGGCTGTGAGTATATCCTGTGCAGCGTATAAAGGATGGATATTGAAGCTATTGGAGAGGCTGTCAGACAGAGTATGGGATGGTATGAGCATGAACACTAGGAACAGCTAGGGGAGAGAGGCAGATAGTAAGGCTGAGAGGCCAGAAGAAAGCAAAGGTAAAGGGGGTTACAGCAGGAGAAGGAGCAGAGGGCAGGAACACCAACACATTAGCTCATTTTAAATGAAGCCTTCCTATGGAGCAAGACTTAAAACTGTAGACTGCAGCTAAGAGTTACTGCAGATGGGGGAAGACCACCAGCTGGCCAACCCTATGGAGGAAATACTGCAAATGTCAATTAATGTAATACCATCACAAATTCGCTGTCATCCTGTTTATCTATCAATCACATTAAAGTTTTCCATCCAATAGCAAAAATATTGGTGGTGAAGGCATTTGACTTGTATTTGCAAGTGAATACAATTATTTCACTCCTCACCAAGGTATTAATGTAATCTTCCTAGACCTCTGGTAAGCACTGAAATACTACCTTTGTGGTGGAACGCTTCATTTGGAATTTATCCCTTCTTGCTGCCAAGCAAGTCCTCAGGAAAAGCTTGCACATGTAGCTGTCCACTCCATCAGGGTGTAAGGCAGAGCACCAGTGACATGAGGTTTCCAGGCAGAACATGGGTTTTTCTGGCCAGCAGACTGAGCACTGCGCAACACCTCTGTACTGGCAGGCGGCTGACTGGCAGGTCAAAGGACATGTGCATGCTCTCCTTAGAGTCACAAATTATAAAGAGCAAACCCCTTTCCAAAAGCAGCCAACAGCGTTCAGCAAGGAACAGGGAAATTACTCACTCTGATGAAAACATGGCAGAGCCAGAGGAGGGGAATGGGGAGCCCGGGAGAAGGGAAATGTGGATGACCACAGGGTAGGCTGGGGTATCATAGGATGAATGAGAAATAACAGAGAAAAATATAGCAATTTTACAGGAAGACATTACAAGAGGAATTAGATCAAGGAGGACCTTCACTGGCATCAGTGATCTAGAGGTGTGATGGTGAAGGCTGCTTAAGGCACGGCAGCATTGAAAGCGCAGTGGTGGCAGCAGGCTACATGGAGGGAACAACAGAGTTGGAAAAACAGGGGCAAAGAGAGCCTGGTGGGGGAGCACGAGGAACAGAAGGCAGAACAAAAGAAGGAGAAAGACACATTGTGATCCATTTTCATTTGCAACTCAAGCTGCTCTTTGGTTAAATTATGAGTTAATCAGTAAGATGTAAGCACTGGTCCCAACTAAAAATGAGCAATGCTGCTGGTAGCAGTGACATTCCTCATGCTAACTGTGGAGAGTGTTTCCAAACTAGTAAGCTCTATCAAAAGAGAAGCTGTTTGTTTATGCCTGCAGCATCATCTGCTTTTGCAAAGCAAGAAGAGAAATGCCTAATTAATTATGTTTGTTAGCTATTCCTTGGAAAATGAAAAGGGTAGAGGAGAAATAGTGCTTACCTTGAATGACCACCTTCTGCTTAGCTCAGCAAGAGGAACACATTTATGTTCAACCAGACCAATCTTTAGTTGGCAAAATGAGTTAAATGTGCATCTCAGTAGCTGTTACTCTGTAATTCTGTGGGCTAAACAAGGGTCTCACCTCAGACTCCATGTACAAGGCTAGAAACAATCCTCTATGGAGCAATGAGTTGCAGAGAGGATGCCTAGCCTAAAACCAACTTGCAAAATACATCTCTCACAAATAGGAAAAAGTTCACCAAAAATTGCATTCTAAGTTAAATACATAAGATATGTAACACAAGCAATCCAGAAAATAAGCATTTAAAATTTAAAGAAAGCCTTGTTCCCAGTGCTATCTAGTAACAAATTAATACACAAATGACACTAGAAAATTAAAAATGAAGGATTAATCTGAAATCTTAGTTAAATCTGACTGGAATTTCAATTAGGTGTCAAAACTATCCAAAATCTGATGAACAGAAATTCTATAATGTATATTTGTCTAATCAGTCCAAAACTAAAATTAATATTATGATTATTTTCAGTAGCACATTTTCCCCAAAAAATTTCAAATAAAATGTTGTGGCCATTATATTTACTGAAAAGCAATATAAGTTGGTTTATTTAATGATCAGAGACAAGCTGAAGTCTCCTGTGAAGCAGGCATATCTAAATGAATGCTTCCCTGTGTAGCATCACTCCATGATAAACGTTTTCATTGAAGCTGGGACTGCAGAAACAAAAAGGCAAAGGTAGTTTAGCCCTCCTTACAGAACTGGTACTCAACAGAAACGGTACTCAACAGTTGCAAGCCTACAGAGTTTAGTTGAGAACTTGTAAAATAGAGTGTAACATTGCACATAGATAAAAATGCTCAGATGTTTATTAACAACCCATACAGATTTCTTTGCTATGCATTCAGATTGTAAGACACCATGTGAAATACCCAGCCCTTGGTGCTTCCAGTACAGTGTCCTGGCAATGCACAGTGAGTTGGAATTAGTTCTCCAGTGCCCTCTACTGGGTATAAAGGCAGTATCCTGAATCACGTTTTGCCCCCGGGCACTTCACTGAAATTTTACAAAATGTGTAATTTTCTTATGTAAAAATTTAACAAAAACTTATAGAGATTTGCTTTCCCATCAATAAATTCATAATCAAGACATGGCCTTGGAATCGTTTAGGTTTTCCTGAGTCGAAATTAAAAACTTTTTCTTCCTTTTTCTTTGCCCTTTTCCTTCTTCTTTCTTTTTCTTTTCCTTTCATTTTTTCTTTTTTGTTGCTTCTTTTCTCTGTTTCATTGTTGTGGAAATAATACACAGTGTTTCAACTCTAACAGAGAAAAATATACTTAACAGATTGAGTCTGCAATCATTCTTCTTCTAATTGTTAAAACCAAAGGAGAATATATATTGGTTCCGCTGGAGATAGAGATTAATAATAATAATAACAATAATAAGAAGGACAGCTGTTTACTAACAGATCATTTAAACTGTCTCCTGACAAGATAAGCAATTCAGTCTGCAGTATAAAACAACATAGGAAGGTAGGGGTTTGAAAGCTATTTTAACTTCTTCCCTAGTGTCAAAGCACAAATAGAATAGAGGAGATTCACTACGAGTTGTTGACCTTCTGTCTAAAATTTCTTTTTAAAGGCTAAATCATATAACAAAGGTCAATATGTACTTTTTATTACTTAGCAGACTTAAGGCTTAGATGATCTAGTCAATTTTGTATTGCCTAAATAGAATGAGTCTGGAGCCAACAGAGATGCAGTGAAGGGAAATTCTACATCTAGCATTTGGTCTCACCCTCCTGGCAGTCTGGTCTGGCACAGTTTGTGAATTTCATTCAAAATTCTCTTCTTAGTCATGGATTCAGATTTTAAATGTTATTGTTAATTTCTTGGCCAGCTTCCTGGTGGCAGTGCCATTATTCCCAGGTACAAAGCAAAGTGGTGCCACAATGACAATCAAAATGTGAATTATTAAAGAAAATTAATAACTGGACTGGACACACAAAAAAACCCCCTAATGTAAATGCTGTTAGGCACAAGTGGAACTAATATAATTACTTTTGTATTAATTCCAGAGAAACTGAGGCTAGTTTCTGCTTTGCATGTTTGGGAAAATCAATATTACTAATGAAAGTCCAGAAATATTTTGAGAAACATTTTGTATTGAATAACAGAATTTAACAACAGTGTAGAGATGGAAAATTAATAACAGAACAATCCTTGGCTCTCAAAAATGTGGAGGTACTAATGGGCCAAGAAGGTGTGACATGCCAGCTTACTCAGATTCAGCAAACCTGATATATTTTCAAGGTCTCAGTGGATAAAGCTGGAAAAATCTTTCCAAGCCAGCAACTGCCAACAATAAACCCACCCTTCTGGAGCTGACAGTTGGCACTCTGCAAGACAAAGATGCAAAATACTAATGAACATTTGCATTTATTCTTTGTATTCTGCCAGTTTTCTGTCTTCCCTTAAATGTTCCTGAAACAGATCCCCAACTAGCCCCAGAATAAAAAATAAAAAAAATTTAAAAAAAATAAAAAAAAAACAAAAAATAAAAATAAAAGACTGAATAGAATTCAGTGATGCTCTTTCTGTTTTCCTGTAGTCCCTACAGCTGCTACAGACACCAGCTGTTTTCCAGTTCCAGTGTGGACTTATCCACTGGGATACTATCCCAATAATCTACACTTCTCCCTGAGCCCAGCACCCCCAGCACAGCGTGTGCACAGATGGATATGCCCATCCTGCTCTCTTTCTATTTACCTGCCCTCAGTGGCCATTTGCTGTTAATTTTAATCCCTCAGCTCCTGCCCAAGGCCAGGGGACACCCTAGAGCCTGTGGGTTCTGTATCTGCTCTTTGGGGACACAAGCAGTGCTGAATCCCAAATGGGATATCTTCTAATAACCCACTTTTGTCCATCACTGAGCATTTTGCAGTCCCTAATAATTCAGTCACCAGATAAAGAAACTGCTGGGAAGAACATGAGCTCCACCTTCACTGCAAGAGAACTAGTGTAAACAGCTAATTTTGGGAGAGTGGCTGCTGACAAAAACTACAAGCAGAAGAGCACTGACTTGCAGTCCCCAGTGACAATCACAGGAATGTGGGGTTAAAACACAGCCTGCCCTGTTTCTCACAGGTGAGACAACCTGTGTCTTGCAGGGCTTGTTCCATTAAAAAAACTCAACAACAAAAAAAAGGTGCAAAATATTAATCCCCTGTTCTGAATTTCTAAAAAGAAGATACTGATGGTGGGATGATGAGGATCTCATAGCAGGTGTCTCAGAGCAGCAAATGATCAGCTTGTCAAGGTGTGACCTGTGAGGCTGTGAGCCTGGGGAAAGGGCTGCCATGCCTGTAGGGCACTACCACAGCTGGACTTACAGGGGATGGGCTGCCTGCTGGTGAGGCAGTAGGTAAAATGCAGTAGTCATCTGCCAGCCTTGCTGAAATGGAATGAAAAAATTAAGGCAAGCATTGGCAATGCACATATCCAACCACAGCATCATCCCTGCAAGGAGGTACCATTTTCTTCCCTGGAAGTGCCACACAAGAGGCACAGGAAATGTAAGACCAAAGTATTCCGAGTGGGAAACAGCTCTGCAAGGCAAAACCTCACCTCTGCTCACCTCCAGGAGCAAACAAGTTCTTGTCCCCAGAGATTTTCCACCTTTCTTTAGAGCTTTGAGCATCCATCCTTTGTAGAAACCAACATGATCTGCAAGTAACAGCTCCTTTCCTGAGCTGAGGCTGGGCAGAGTATTTATAAAGATTTCCCACAACACAAAGAGCCACATCCAGAGGGAGAGTTATGTCCACAGCAGAGTATGAACTTTACAGTGGTGAGGGAGAGAACACTGAATATAGAGATTGAAGCAGTTCTGGTTACAGTTTTCCCAGTTTAGACCAAACTCTTTAATATTTCAATGTGATTTTTTAATGTATGAGTAAATACTGCATTAATAAAAGGAGTAATATGTCTGTAACCATAGATTTTTTGTTTGTGCAGCTCCTCTCATGCAATATTCATAAACCTGTTCCTATTTATTTTCTGATAATTTCACTAGCACATTGAAAGAGTGCCTGGCAAGTCATAAAACTCAATTGCTGTTTTCACAGCATATTGTGCACTTGCTAAAGAAACTTTTAGCCTCAAATGAATGCTACTCATTGTTTTGTAACAAATTACAATATGCTGGGAGCACACTGGGAAACCAAATGTCAGCCTCCAAAGTATCAGTCTTCCATTTAAAGGTCACATCTTATTTTAATGGGATAACTGGAATGTCTGCTATGATTTCATATCCCTAAAACCATTCTTCCTTGCTCCTGCAAATGTTCCCTTCTGATAGTCCCTTTCCAGTAATACAAACATAGAGACAAATGCACATGGTGCTGCTGGGTAAGGAGAGAACTTCATTGATTTGAAGAAATGAACTGTTTTTTTCTGGTTTTGTCATTTTAGGAAGAAAATGATACTACAATATAAGAATACCTTATCAGTGATGGTTTGGGACACAATGTTGTATTAGTGTAGTGTCTTGTAAAGGATTATGATGGCTACAGTATAGGTATAAAATCTATATTGGTATAAAGTAAATAATTCAGATATCTCCTGAAGGCTTTTTACAACTTTCAGTATTTTAAAAATACAGCAGAAACAATTCAGTTTAAAGTATAGCTGAGCCTTTGCAACATATGAACGAAAATTGCCATAATTTGCTTTTCTTCTATTTGAAGACGTGGAGTTTCTCTCATCCTGCCCATTTCTGTCCAATCAATACAGTCAATATGTTTTGAAATATGATCTCCTATATGACTATTTACTTATTGTTTGGGGGGGGTTTAATTCACAGTTGTGCTAGCATGCCATTCAATCTGGCTTTTCAACAGAATTAATACTGTTTTAATAAAAATATTTCTCATTTTTATATAACATTTAAAACAGGTATAATTGAATCTCAATCCCATGCAAGTAAATAACCAACAGCTCCATTACTAACTTAAGGGCAATAGAACACAGGCCCAGATAAACTCTGCTCAATACAGACTTTATCCCTTGCCTCTGTACATGAAATTTCTAAAAGCTTTATGAAGTGGGCCATAGACTAGGTCTGCCACCCAGAGCCCAGATTGAGCCTCAGGAGATTTTACTTTATAGTAGCACTGTCAAAAGTAGATAAAATCACAACAAGAAGAATCTATTTGGCTGCACTAGTGTCCTGCAAACTTCTACAGTGCTGTAGTTTTACATGTCAAAGCCACCACCAGTTAATGTTATGGCAGAATTTGGCTTGACTTTAGTATTTAATCTACGGCCTTGGGTTTGCTCTATTGTCCTCTGGCAACTCTAAAAAGAAACACTGTCCAGTAGATAATTACATATTGACAGCAGAAGCCAGGCCAAACTGAGGGGAGATGTATTGAAGATAGGTGGATCAACAAATGAAACAAGTTCAGATCAGTCTTTGTCACAAAATGGGAGATAGCTTTGTAACATTATGGAAATAAAAGAGGTTTGCCATTCTGTGTGTGTGTATGTGTGTGTGTGTACACAGGAGTTGTGTGCCAATGTCTGATATAAAAATTCTTGCTAAAGAAAGAATAACCAGTGCAGTCTGGAAGATAATCAATCCCAAAAACCCCCTGGGTCATCTTCAGACAAATAAGATCTAATGCTTACATAGGGATTCTAGGTAAAGGAAGCCTCTTCTAAAAGGCTGAATTCCTCTTCCCCAAATCAATATTTCCTCTACCTTGGTTTTAGTTCTCATTTTCAGAATTATAGTAATTTAATGGCAATTTAAATACCTATTCCAAATCCAAAAGAATACATAGGAAGTCTCTTACCTCCAAGGAACATTCACAGAAATTCCAGGGTCCCAATGCCTCCCTGACTGTACACATCCCTAAGCTCAATATCAAACGTGATAAATAGTACTTTTGATAGTCCTCTCTCTAATGCCATACCAAACAGACAGACTCCAGTTCCAGTACTGGAGCCACTACTACTCACAGAAAGTGAAACTAACAACTTCTCAGAGTGGACAGATAACTTTTTAGACCTCCACTTCTCTTCCTGACTTTTCAAACACAGCTCTAGATTAATGACTAGCAACACTAGTCCAGTCCAGCAGAGTGGGATGAAGAGCAGATCCATTAGTGCATTGCAGAAACACCAAATTTTCAGTTTGTTACTGATGATGTGAGATGGAAAAATCAATCTCTGAGCTAACATATAGATGAGTACAGCTAGAAATTTGTTTCTCTGTAGTGCTTTTGTAATTAGAGAGAGATTTGTAGGAACAAAATAGTTTTCAACTGGAAAAGAAATTAAATTGATGGAACACATTAAACAGATTATTCAGCAAAGGACACCTGAGTGACCTTACTTCTGACCTGGTCATAAGCATGCAATAAGCATGCACACCACCTAATAAGGTCTTAATGCTTTTAAGTTTGCAGCTTTACATGCAGGTGTTTCTGGGTGAAGACCAGGATCAAACAATGTCACTTGATTTTGTCTTTCAACTCTTCAGCTGGAGAAATTGCTCTTTTTCTTCCTGTAATGGCAGCCTAAGAAACCACTATTGGAAAACAACTTAATCATGAAAGACAACACAGAACAACCCATAAGGTTTACTTGATTTCAGCAGCTGAGAGTATTGATTTGTGTTCACTCTTTGAACTAGCTGCAATATGAATGGCAAGGGGGGAAGGGAGAGAAACACTGTTGTATCACCTTGAAGAAGCTCCAGCTACTCAATTTATCCACATGGGTGGGTGGCCTGACTAACCAGGGAAAGGCAAGGCAGGATGTGGGGGGAAACACTGTTCAGAGACAGCATCAGTCATATAGATGGGACTGTAACTCAGCCTGTGGAGATTAGTGAAGAGGTATGAATGATAAATGCTTCTTTTTTAGGATTCTCTTAAAGATTCATTTCTTCTTTGTGAGTGATTCATTGTTTTCCTTCTTGATTCTCAGGTTACCTTAATAAGCATATGAAAAACTTTTATTCAGTAATAAAAGGAAATAAGAATTGAAGCCTCATATCATAAATTGTATCTGACATTCAAAATATGCTGATGTATCAGGCTTCTATTTGCAGCAGCTTTTGGAAGAAAGTGTGTCCTGTGGATCATGAAAACTCTGTTTGCAGGCTCTTGGAGCTCATCTCAAAAAAATATTTGAGGTTCTGACAAGGGAGTGTGATGGGTCTTACAGACCTTATGGCCTTTTCCACACCTTATCCTCTTCCTTCTCTTCTGCTGCTATATCCACATCCCTGTCTTGTGACAGGCAAAGGAAGTGAATTCATTTTTCAGTGTTACTTATCTGACCACAAGTGTCAGTATCACAGACCACGGATGGATTAAGCATATTTGATCTACCCTGTATGCAAATTAAATCCAGCAATAATTCAAATTATGTAGAATTTAAACTCCTTTTTAATTAAGCCTAGGCCAGAGTTACAACATAATTCCCTACAGGCAAATGGAAAGGGAGCTACTCTAATCTGTGCATGTTACAGCCCAGCCCTGCATATCCTTTCCTTTTGCAGGACAGTAATTCAGAAATAACCACATAATCTGACAAAATGACATAAGTACATATAGCCTGTACCAAAGCCCACTTTTGTGGTCCAGATGAGCCTCAGAAAATCCCAGAGAAAAATAAAGTGCCTCAGTAACTGTTGTTTTCCCATTGAATATAGTCATACCACAACACCAGCAGTATTTCCAGAGATTAACTTGCTTTGGTGCAAGTTCCCAAGGCAAAAAAGAAATTTTAAAGGACTAGAAAGATAGTTGTTATGAGTAATCTGCATTAATATTACTTGGTTCTTAAGAATGAAATACCTATATAGAATATACTGTTTACACAAGGGCTGTGAGAATATTTCTGGCTGAGAAAGGTCTCACAGCCTCCATTTGCCCAAGATATTTCACACCTCAGAAAACCCATATGAAATAAGTTGTTTTTTGCAACATTGTCAGTATGGCATAGCAGACATTTGGGCTATTCCACCCACATCCCCTGGGCTTCCCTGACCACTTTGGTACCTTGAGGCATTCCTGCACCAATTTCTCCTCATGACACTACACAGTCAGCATTTCTGCCATCCATGATTAGGCATATGACCACAAAAAATGCTCAGTGGCAAGACAGGTAAGGGTGGGGGTTTGAAAAGGCTGTAATTTCTGATAAATCAAATTACCCAGATGGAGCTGTCATAGTTATAAAACCAAGGTCTGGAATTCTTATATTATTTCTTGCCAGTGGTTTGGGGTGGGGGAGAGCTTAAACCCTTTAGCAGATATTTAGAAGGAGGAGAAGTTGCTAATGAAATGAAAAGTTATAAATGCTGTCTTTCTCTAAATGAAAGCCCAGTTACCTGTGGAAGATATAATTTTGCTTCTTTTCCTTCAAGAGTCAGAGTTTGATTGATAATCAAAAATTTGCTCTGTCAAGTCCAAAATAAAAAATTATCATTAGCATCTCAGTTATATGAAAAGGTCCAATTGCAGTCAGTTGTGGTTTAGAGAGTCCATTTCTGCAGCAATAACCCAACAGTGATATTAAATTCAGGGACCAACAAAGAGAGGAAATTCTTCAGGTTGCAACCAGCAGGTTCGAGACCAGTCCAGCATCCACAGCTGGTCTGCTCAGAGACAATGGGAAGGCTGAAAAATATTAATTCATCTTTGACATAACAAAATACAGTTCTCAGCATGTCCAGGCAAGCACCATCTTCTGCAGAGGTACTGGGGTGCACACAGCCATTTTCCCCTCTCTTCTACAGCCCAGTCCAGTCATTTTGTAGAGTTTTGGACCAGGTAAAATTAATCTGAACTGGAACTTGTTACAAATGTTCTTTCAAAGTGGAGCTTTGCATTAAGTAATTAAAATGGATCCATTTCTTTGGGAGTTTGGCACTACCTAGCCTATAAAAATAAAACAATTATAATGCTACTACAACAATATCTTCCTGTTCAGCCATTGCACAGATGCTTCCACCAATGGGCAAAATTCAGGAAATGTTTCCTTGTTTGTAGTCAGAGTTGCAAAAATAACACACAGAGAATATAGTTTCAGATCTCTTAAACTCTCCAAAGTATACAACTGTACATATTTCTTCTGAGATTCCAGCTGGATATTTATTTCTCAGTTAAATATGTAGATTCTTTCATTCCTTTTTAGAATTTCTGAGAATATCCACAGCCAGAAAAGCTTTGTTTTAAATAATCTTTTGAGATGAAGTTCCAGATAAACAGAAATGAAGGAGAGGAACAGGAGAATGCACTTTATCAGTCAGGGATCTCCAAATGAATGATTGAGACTGATTGTGCCAACTCAGCTCCATATTTGGGAGGTAAGATCAAGTTCATCAAGTAGTCAACTATAACTTTAAGGTCTATGCCCACTGAAACCCACCAGAGAGACTCCCAGGAGTGGAAGAAAACACATGCACCAGTGGGAGGGGAAATAGGCTAATTTTTCTGGGGAAAACATTATCATACATAGGTTTCTTTTGTGAAAACTAATGAATATGTATGTAAAATATAGTGTGTATATATATACAGGAGCTTCTCTATATCCACATGCATTATATTTTGGTGGAAATATCCCCTCATGTATCCAGCATTGTAATAAAGAATACCTGCTTTCTAATATGAAAATGATAATGTTAGAGAGTTTTCTTTCTTGCCATTTTCGGCAAGACTATGAGCATAGAATATTAAATGCCAAAATTCCCTGTGATGCTGCTTACTCTTAAAAAAAGTAGAGGGTTGAAATTTACTTATTTTAGAAGAAGAATTGCATGGGGTTTGTTTTTTCTTTAATAAATATCTGAAATTATTACCTTCCACAGGTCCTATAAATATTTTTCTTCATGGATTTGTGGTAGGAATTTAAAATGCATCCTGTATTGCAGGAGGCAGAAAAATGACTATGAAGCCATAGACAAGAGTAACTCTTCAGCAGCAAAGCCAGAGTCCACAATGACTTTGAGAATCCATAGGATTTTATATTCTTTCCATTAGGTCATACTTGCATCACATTAAGGCTACCGATTAAAGTCAAGGAAAATATAGTCTTTCATAGCTTGTTAATACATTGTGGTGGTAAGTTGCACTTTAATAGATGTGCTCTCAGACATCTGAGTTACAGACCACGTCCTGAGAACAATGCCAGGCTCCTGTCACCACAGACTCAGGATGAACAGGACTGAACTCTTAATGTTGAGGTATTTTAAGATAGAAAAATTTAGGAGGGAATATAGCTGGATGAACTTGTGATTTCTCAAAACTGGCCCACCACTTCTCACAACAAAATTAATTAGGACACAGCAACAGAGCAGCAGAGGAGGGCCAGGCTGGAGTAGAGAACTCAGTGCATTTTGGTGGTAAGTCGAGGGCAGGGATCTCTCTCCTCTCATCAGGTGGAAAATCTCAGCTAGAGTACAGATTCTTTTTCCTAGCAGGACCTTTTCCTCCTTAGCCCTCATGTCTCCTTCAAGAGCAAGCCTGGCTCTCCAAGGCACCAGCCCTGGCAAAGTCAGTGGCAGGATCCTGGCTTTCCTTCACCACCTTCATTCCATCACGGTTTTAGCAGTGCTTACAGACTGTTACCACAGATGGCTGCCTCTCTGCCTATGCTTAAATTGGTCCCACTATTTTTGTTTTCCATGTATATTGGGACTAGCAAACATCAGAGTGGTAATAGGTGGCCAGGGAATAAGAGAGAAAATAACAATACGTTATTGTTAGCATGAATCACAGGTAAAAATAGTTCAGCATGTTGTTATCTGTGTTTATAAAAAGAAAATCCAGCCCAAAAGGTATGCCCCTATGTGTGAGTATAAGAACAGGTTTGGCATCTAGTCAGTTTTCTAATCAGTAATTAATTTCTCTGAAGGAATAACAGTGAACTTAAAAGGGTATAAGACAGTAGTTAGGGACTGGCATATATTTTACGAAGTAGTTCTAGATGCCCCATCCCTGGAAGCATCCAAGACCAGGTTGGCGTTCTGAGCAACTTGGTCTAGTAGAAGGTATCCTTGGCAGGGAGGTTGGAAAAAGATTAAGGTGCCTTCCAACCCAAACCATTCTGTAATTCTATGATCTTGAACATCTTGAGCATCTTGAAGCTTGGGAACATCCACCAGAAAGCTTGAGACACAGAAGCAAGCAATGTAAACAGGCCTTCATGCTGATGGTGCCCAAGTAGCAGCTGGCAGAACTTATTCTCTTTTGGTGAAAGAAAAGTCACAAACATGACAGCCAATGCATGAAAAGTTGCATAAAAAGCTAAATTAATCAGTCAGCCTGCATCCAAAATCCCAGGACACAAAATGGCACTCTTAGTACATAAAAACAGCAGAGCGAAACCATGAGCTCTGTCCACCTCTTGCTGAAACAAGCTCTGTGTGAAGCCATCCAAGCCCAAGAGTTTTCTGGCACTTTCAAATAGGTCAGATCTCTTGGCTGCTGCTTCTGGGATCAGTTTTAGGGGCATCTGAACTCTGAACACCAGCTGGGCTGACGCTGCTAGCCAGCCATTTGTTGTTGAGACAGCAGTGCCAAGTCAGTTGATTGTATGGTTTGGATCTCAATCACTCAAATACTTTCTGTTTTGCTGTTGTTTACCCCAGTTTTCAGACCAAAAGCCTTTCATAGGTAATATTCAGTCACCTCCCATTCTCTTATGCCATGAGACTTGCCAGTAAACCCTGTTTGTTAAATAAAGCTGAGTGACATTTCTGAAAACCTTTCTTAATGGACCAGACTCATCACCATAACCTCAGCAGCTGCGTGTACAAAGCTCTGAGGGATTTGGGAGCAGTGATCAGCCACTCATTCTCTTCTGCAGAAATCCCTGCAGCCTTATCATTCCCAGAATGTCAATATCCCTTCTGCTACTGCATTAAGCAACGCAGTGTTTTTTTCAGTCTCACTTCAGACAAAAGGCAAAATTGTGTCCCTAATGCAATAATTAGCTGTGCTTGTAGAGCACATAATGGACCTTAGATGAGGTTGAAGAAGGTAGCAAAGGACATGTCACCTCCACAGACACTATAATGCTAAAGGAACTGTGTTTACAACCACCTTCTGTCTTTAATGTTCACACAATCTTTCAGATTAGCTTAAGTCCAAGCTTCAAAGAAGCATTTTAAAGATGAGACCCAAGACTGTAACCAAGATTCATTACATGGAAGAAGTCATTGTGAAGATATCGGACCTCCATGCCATGCTTGTGTTAAGCCAGCATGTTTGGTAAATCACTTGAGTCTGCAGAAATTAAAAAAAAGCTTATTTTGGTCAATAGGAATGTTCTTTTGCTGTCAAATCATGATTCAAGTTTAGTTCCTCAAATGGGACAGATGCCAGTATAATTTTGACTGAGATTAGACAATAAGGATATATCTGAGACACTCTCTAACCTTACTGTTACTCTTCCAGTTCCGCCCTAGTAAATAAATAATGCATGTTTTTCTTACTTTGATAACTTCGTGCTATAGCCATTTATGTTCCTCTGGGACCTGAATCTGCAGCCATAAGATGCACATCAGCATGAGGCACTTGGGACTATTGTCACCAAACTGAGAGCTATCCCACAGCCCTGATTGCTGAAATACAGGGAGTTTCAGTATTGCAATTAAGGGGAAAAGTTTCAGATATTGTAACACAGAAAACTTGTATCAGAACCAATACAAGTGGGTCATTGCCAAACCTCAATAAACAAAACACAAGTGAAGCCAATAAATAATCGTTACAAGAAGGGAAAAAAACCACAGTTCAGCCATTAAGAAAAAAAAATTAAATTATGAGATTTTTTTTTGTTTACATTTTTTTTTAATTAATCAATCATTATATGAAAGCCCAAGAAGTAAATAGCATGCTGAATAAACTACTTCATCATTGATTTTTTAATAGGCTCTGGTCATGGACTTCTTCATCTTTGAATCACCTATTGAAATAACTTATGTGCCAAGTATGAGGACTTATCAGTCCAAACTCGGAATTATGTCTGACTTTGCATTTAATTTATTTTTTTTTCTGGTTTTGAGATGCTCGATTTTACTCTGTGCTTAACTTTGGACAGATGATACTGAATTTGCCTAGAGTGGTACTGAAAGGAGTGAAAGATGACATTGCACAGATATATCTCTTTATTATCATGCTTCTGAAATATATCAAAACATTAAGCACATGATTGAACAGATTACCACTGTGAAATGAACTATATAGCCCTGCTGACTTATGTTTGATTGCACTTAATACTTCAGGGCTGACTCTGCCAGACAACTGTCTGCAAAAACCTGTGTCAACTTCTACTCCTACAGAACCAAGCCAGCCTCAGGTCAGGGCTGCAAAGCAGAAAGATCTCTTTCCTCAGTGTCTCTCCCCAAGGCATTTGGTCTTCCATTGTTCATCAAAGCCAGCTGACGGCAATTTGGAGTGCCAAATTTCTGGTGCCAAATGCTTACTTCATCCAAGCTGAGGAGAAAAGTAATTGAGCAGAGTGGAGGGAAGAAAGAGGGTATTGATGTCAAAGGGTTAAGAGTGACTCTGCTTTCTTGTGAAAAGATCTCCCAGCAAGCTCACATTGCTTGGAATTTGGAAGTTTTAAAGACTCCTCAGGAGTAAAAAAGAAGTTGAGCTGAAGTTATGGGTGATTCTTACCAGGAAGTTTTGATCTGCATATGTCATAGGTAGGGAAACAAACTGTGGTATGATCAGACTTTAATGCTGAGTGAAAAACTGCAACAGCTCGTTCCACAAGCTTCAAGGACAGAAAAATCAACCAGAAAATTTTCTGCTAATTCTTTCTGATTCTCAGATCTTTTATCATCCCTTCTTTGACAGGATGAGAAGCTGTGGATGCTACATTATTTGTGATCTCCAACTCTATGACTCAAACTGAAGCCTGTGAGAAAGAATTTGCTCATCCCGTACATAGCTGTCACCAGCTACTAACTGACTCAGTAGGTGAGACCACTTTGTTTAGCTTAGTCAGCTTCTGATTTTACCTAATGTTTGCAGTTAGAAGAATTAACACCAAAGAAGGTTTGCTTGCCACTATTTAGTAAGTGCAAAACTCAACTGCTGGTCTGGAATATTCACCACATTTTACTAAAGCGATGAAAAAGCTCATGTTTTGTTAGGAATATACAGGTCACAGCTGGGGTTCACAGACAGCATTACTCATTTCAGGACATTGGATAACAAGGCAGGCAGCTGCCATCTAAAAGAACCTGAAAGTACCTCTGAAATAAATGTACCAAATAATACTTCTGCACATTTACTGCAGCTACGTACATACGAAAGGATTCAGCTGTTTCCAGCCAGTATCTTGTGCTCCATCTTTTGGACAGTAAGCCTTCCTTTCCATCTATCAGCACCTCTTTATTCCAAGGGGGGGAAAAAAAATGAGCAAGGTTGTTTTGAAAGATTCACTGTGAATAAATCTGACACATTTAGCCATTAACCTCTTTGCAAACAATCCTGTCTTGTCAGTTATTCTTGAGAACAAGAGAAATTTAATACATAAATAAATGCCTGTTTCAGGTAATCCATAAATAGGCAGTTAATCTCTGTTTGGCATGTGACTGGTTACATTTCACGTGATACTTTTGCTGCTCCCCAGGCAAATCTTATTAGAGATTCAAGCACAACAACACTAGACAAATAACATCCATCTAAAAACAGCCAGCATTCTTCTCCCTCTGCACCTATGACTATTTTGATATGAATATGGGTATTTAGACATAGAAAAGACATTTCTTGGCAAGTACCCTTTCACTGAAATGCTTAGTAAAGAAACACTTTGTATGAGCAACCACTCGAAATTTTAAGGGATGTTCACAGGAGTTTTTCCCTATTCTTCTAGTGTGGGCCATTTTTACTTGCTGTCATATTTGCTTGTGTTTTTTAATTTCTGCTTTTGTGTAATAACCTAGAAAAGGGTGTCAGGTGTATTTTCAGTCTGGCCTGGCCTATTACAGATTAATAGGCTGCAAATGTTGTCAAACAATGAGGAAGGAAGTATGTGCATTGTCTGAGGAGAACTCTGCACTCCTCAAATTCCTACACTCTTAACCTGATGAAGGAAATTAATCCCTGTAGAAACATGTACTTAGGATGCCCAAAACCCTTACATGTGGGCCTTTCTTTGCTAAGACCTCTCAGTGCATCCAGGTTTCAAAACACTACAAAAAACACACCTTGACCTCAAAAATTTAAGAGATGACTTAGCTTTTCCAGTGCATCCTTTTCTGGGCTCAAACACAACCTCATAAAAATTTTGGATATTTAATTTAGGGTGCTATAAAAAACATGCTGAACTGAATACTATCAGCCACTTACCAATCTGAGTAATGTCAAATGACCTTTATTATGTTCTACTGCCCTCTATGTTCAAGCACCATGTTCTTTTATAGCCCTTCTATTACTCTATAAAGTAAGGGAAGACAACATGTTTGCAGAACTTTTTCCAGAACACAAGAGTCAGGTGCCTCTAATACAGTCCCACATTTTTTTTAAACAACTGATTTTAGAAAGTATGAGCAATTCTCCACTTTCTAAGTGATGTGACATTTTCAATTTCACTCAGATGCACACGAACTTTGATAAGCATTATGATTTAAGAATACTTTCCCACATTACAGCAGCTTTCACATGGGAATAAATGCAGACTGAAATACCAATAATTACACTGTGGCTAAAAGGTAAGCAGCATTAATACCTGATATAGCCTTACTGCTGCCTGTTATTGGACAGCCACTTAACCACTGTACTGTTTGACAACTATAAAGTGTAATTATATGTTACCATTAAATGCTTATTTTGCAAAGTGCCACTACAAAAAATCTTCTTTTTATTTTAGAAATACTAAAACAGCTAAAGAAAAAAAAAAAAAACGCCTTGATGAGCTGAATGCTGTATTACAATCAAAAGCAAATCTGCACACTAATGGAATGAATATACAGGGATTGAGCCTGGAGAGGAGACACAATATCCTCATCACTCTCCAACTGGATGTGGTGGGATAAAGGAAAGAGGAAATTGAGAAGAAAGCAGCATGCTCTGCAGGGCTGAACTCAGGGCTGGAGGCAGAAAAGAAAGGTTCTAATTCAAACCTTCTCACTAAATTCTCTTGCACCTTTGGAGAAAGTGTAACCCCACTGCTGAAACTTCACCACTTCTGGAGTGGAAATAATAGTTTCTGTTCTGGGAGTGTTTTAGGAGGAAGATCTGGCTAATTCTGTGTCTGTGCTAACATCCACTTTGCCCAGTTTCTGTCCCAAATGGCAATTTGGGAATCATCTGAGGCAGGACTGTACAGGCTCTACCCATAGCTTTGAGAACCAGCTTATTTGCACAAGCGTTTGCCCAGGACTAAGCTTGGTGTTCCTCCCTTCCCCATGAGGGAAGTGGAGGCCAGCTGTGCCTCAAGGCACCGTGCTTTCCTTCCTCTTAGCCTGAGCACAGCACCCTAGAGACAGAGCTCCTCTGCATTCAGCGTCTGGTAATGGAAACGCGAACAGAAACAGAGGAGGCATTTCAGATGCAATACAAACCCCACAGTAAAGGTCAGTAAAAGAGCTCTGAATATGGCGATTGTGAGTTTACCTGATCTCTCCCTCCAGACCCCTTGCTGCAGGGCTATTTGCATTTTTTTCTTCACCATCTGCTACTAACTTTTGTGTCCACTGGCTTCCAGAATCTCAGGCTCTTACTGATTCTGAGCCTAGATGGTGACTGCAACAGAATGTTGGACTAAGTAACCTGGTCTGATCCAGAAAGAGAATTCTCATGATCCATCCTAGAATTAAAATTGTATCAATAGCTAAATTTTAAAGGGAAAACACTGCATTACCAACTTGCTTGCAGACACACTTAGACTAGAGCCCAAGAACTACACTACCTTGAACAAAGATTGCCAGGGGCTCGTGCTGATTTGATTGGAAAGCCCTCTCCAAGAATTCAAGACAATAACCTTCGGGTCTTAGAAATCAAACGGTTATGTGACAGCAGCCCCTCTTATTGTATATCCTAATTGCATTTAACATCAGACTGCATCTCTATAGAGAAAGACAAGGATAAATTTTATTTTGCTGCAGAATCCTCAGAAACATCTTTGCTAGATCGCAACTAGATTATTCTCTTGACAGCAATGATAAATGGTTGTCATTCCCATGTGTTAAAGAACTTTTAAAGTAATAAACTGGTGATCCTAGTGCTCCAGTAAATAAGTGCACATTTTGTTAGTCTTCTGTCAAAGGTAGCAAAATGGCCACACTGTGATTGCCTTTACCAGAGGCAAAGCCAGTGGGAAACACATTTGCATTGGTTGTCACTTTACATTCCTTGATAGGCCACATCTATCCTAGGAAATTTAAATAGTTATATGTTTTCTGGATGCTTGAACACTGAGGACAACTTGTATGGAATGGCTTATTAACATGCTTTAAAAATTTCCCTTATAAACAAGGTAGCATCATTTAAACCTCATTGGGAATGGCTTAGGCTAATTCCCAAGTGATACCTAGAGATGTTTCAGGACACTGATACTAGCCCCAGGCCAAACACATTCACAGGACCATTCCAATGATTTAAGAGCATGGACAATCACAAAAACATAGAAATATTGCTTGAAGATGGCTTAATTCAGCTTCCTCTTTGAAACTGGGCCATTACCCTCACTTCTTCAGATCTGTCATTCCTTTGTCAAGCCACATCTTGAAAAGATCCAAGGTCGAGCAGCCCCTATGAGCTGCTTCACTATGCTTCCAGTGAAGTAATTTTTCTTATAGTTTTACCTCTGAACCCCAACCTACAGCTATTAACCCTTGCTGCTCTGTCTGGAACTACTGTGAACAGTTTTTTGGCAACTGAACACAATTTCACTTACCAATCATTTACTTTAAGAGATGAGCAGAAGCTCTGGGCCTGGACTCCAGAAGATGGATGAAGAAGTGATGGAGCCATGGTAGAAGTAAACTGGGTGTGGTTTTGTGGCAGTTAGGTGTGGTGTCAGGGGAACACAAACCCTGTCAGGAACAATATCAATGTCCACAGGAAGATGCAAGTCAGGATGTGCAGAATTGCCAGGTTTGGGGCATAGACAGTTCTCACAGTTCTTCCATCAGCTATAGGCTTTGGCACTAATCCTCTTAGCTCAGGGATTTTTTCATGCACCTGAGCTACTGCAGCAAATTGATGGGGTGAAGAGAGGAGAGGTCAGACAGAGCATGCAGCTGTGGGTACCCAGCCCTGCACCATGTGCCAGCCCTTCTGAGAGTGAGGAATAAATCACGGTGCTGTCTGGCATGGAGCCTACTGCTCTAGAAGTTGTGCTGAGCAGTGAGTACTAAGAGCTTTGAGACATGGGGTTAATTCCTGGTCTTCACACTCTACATTTGGGCTTGAAGCCATTGCAGATTGTGCAACTTCATGCTGAGGACTCTCACATGTGCATGCATCCCCCCCCCATGCTGGCCAGGGAGTCCTCACAGCCTTCAGGCACCTGGTATGTCACCACTTCTTGTCTCTGGAGCTATGTCAAGCAAACCCAATACACCTCAAACGGGACCCCTTCCCTTCTGAGCCTGTTCAGGAGCCAGGCATGATCTCCAAGATCTAGACACCTTAGAATAGAGAAGGAGAAACCAGGAGGTAGGCAGGATGTGAATCTCACAGAAAATAAGGGGTCAGCAAGTCAGTGTTTTTAAGAGCACCGATGTTGCTGATCTTTTGGTGGGATGTTTACCCTACAAAATACCAGTTGCTACTGCTGGGCCTTAGGTAACACGTCAAATATCCCCATATGTACACACTCACTTACTGTATGAATGCCCCTTAATTTTGTGTAAACACTTCTAAAATTATATGAGTCTGGATAATTAAAAAAACAAAAAAGCTATGTTTAACCTCATATAAATAAATTCCGAAAAAAATATCTTCTATCTGCACTTTGACATCAGTGATCTTGCTGAAAGTTAGTTCTACACATCAGTCAGTTAGGCATTAGAAATAATACCACATGGTCTGCAGAATTAAACACAATTGTACATTTCATTTTGACAATACTTCCAAAGCATTCATCAAATATTTCAGACCCAGTGAACACACAAAAGTAATTTTTGACAAATACAGAGGAAAGGTTCACAGGGCTTTTTCCCAGCCCTTTGGGAACATAAGGAAGAGACAGCCATTAGCTGTTAGCCTGAAATAATTTATCCCATTCTGCCTGACCACATCAATGAGCTGTATGATTTCAATACACTGCTAGTATGAATGATGTGAGCCTCAAATCTTGGAATAATCATATTCACCCACAGAAAACAGAGCTCAGATGAAAAATACTCACAGCCATGCCTTCATCCAAAGCTATTAGTTTGGTTTCCTATCCTCTTATTTCTGGGAAATCTGTCCATCAAATTTCAGCTGCTGTTCAGTTCTGTGTTCACCAGAAGATGAGCAACACAACATGGGAGCTGTCATTCATCTTTCATTTCTAGAATGCTTTACAGATGTGTGATTACAGGAGAACAAGTGGGTGAACTCCTGTTTCATTTCCCTGGAGGTTGCAGCTCATCTTTACATAAGCTGTCACAACTCCTTAGAGCTCCTCCTGCTGCTGGCTTTCATCCAGTGCTGTAAATGGACCTCCCTTGTCCCCAGAATAAGGTTGCCCAGGAGTATCCTGTGCCAGCACGTGTCTCCTGCAGCACAAAGCACAGGGGGGAGAATTCTTGTTCTGTTCTCCAGATTCAGATTTTAGTTGTCTTGCACAGGGCTTCCAGCATTGCAGAAATTTTGTGAGATTATGATACTCTGCAGGTGGACTCTGAGCTTTTATTGACCCTATTTTTAAAACACTGTGAGCAATACAAATATGAACCAAGGGAAGACAAAAGACAAACAAACAGAAAAACTCTTTTTCCCTTCATAAACTCTCATGGGGAGGAGCAGTTTCAAGTGTTTATAAAGTTGTCCCACCAGGAAGACAGAGAAAACCAAGTTTTGGAGACTGGTCCAGCTCATCATCTGAAATCCAGATACAGCTTGCCTGGCTCCTGGCCCTGCTCCTCAGCTCACTTTCTTCTTCCAGTTGCATGGTGCAAGCCAACGAGCAGCTTAAATCAGGATAGATGCAGGTAACAGACTGTGTCTCCCCTCAACACACTCACACATGGCTGTCACTGACTAACAAACTAACCTGTCCCACAGCAAGGAGCAGCACTGTGACCCTCCTTTTGGGGCAGTCCTGTCATGAATGGGTTTTCTGGGAGGCTTAGAGAATCACCATCAAAAGCATTGGTGAAAAGCAGATTTTAATATAAATTTGTGAAAGTGCGACATAACAGAGTTCAATGGCAAGGTTCACTCTATTATTTACCACAAAGATGAAGCACACAAAGGGAAATCAATTCAAAATTATTTACACAGCAACCAGGAAGGGTGCAAATGATACGGATGAAAAAAGATAAGGGTACAAAAGGGTTTAGCAAGAACTTAATCATTGACTACTTTGACATTAATAAAGTGATTCAATAGGATTTACTATAATTAAAACAGTGACTTAATTGTAGATTCAAGATAACATTCATGCCATAATCAATTCACCCAGACGCACACAGACAAAAGTGTATACATCTCTATCTATGACCTGTAACAGCACTCCTTTTTCTCTAGTCCCATTTTGAAGCTGGTGACACCTTCTCCCTCCTTTATTTTCCAAGGCTACGAGTTCCAGGTTATGCCCACTACATAAAGACATAATTTCTCTTACATCCTTTAAAATAGTTTCTCACCAGTTTCAAAAGCCTCCCCAAGAATTTAAGTATTTAATTTTTTGTATTTAAGGGAAATAACAGTTCTGCAATCACCTTAACCATATCTCCATGATTTTGTAAGCTTTAGCCATAAACTCCAAAGCCTTCCCAAACTGAAGTCCCAAGATAGTCTGCAGCTCTTTCATCCCCTGTACTCATTTTAATAATCTTCCCTGTTCTGCCCTGAATCAAAGAGCTGAAATTTGTAAATGAAGACTGTCTTCTTGTCCTCTGTTTTCACCATGTTTTTGGTCCTTTTGGCTAATATGTTTGACTTTGCAAATTAGATGAACTAAGAGATGTGGCTCAGCAGACAGGTGGTAGCTCAGCAGGCTTCCATAAAAAGCCAGTCCCTCTGGCTCCAAATCTGTCCAGGTTTTGAAAGCCAGTGACAGAGAAAAGAATTAGCCTCTTGCTATGCTTTACACACCATCCATTTCTCCCAGAAGCAATGACCTTCTGTATTTTTTGCTTTAAAATATTCATCTTTTTTTGAGCTAAATCTAAAATCAACTGAATAAGTATTCATAGCTGATGCCTTTAAAATATTTGTTACCAGGAAGAAAAATCCAAGAAGAAACTTAAAAGTGTGTCTAAAAGGATTTAGGGGTTTGCATGTATGCATAGATGCACGCATATGCAAATTGAAGAGGGTGCAAAACTTTGAAAATTGGGATTTTAAAGATGCAGTTTATCTTGGCAGCAGAGATATTTGTGTTTACTGGTCTTAAAGGACACACATTGCTGAAAGTCACTGCAGTAATAGGAAGCCTAAGAGTAACAAAAGATGAGGCTGGAAGCAAAATAAAATTGTTTTCAAGCAAGGGAAATGTTTTGCAGTTAAGCTAACATATCCTGCACAAAACTTTGAAGGTGTTGAGGTTTTTTTTCTTAAGATTTCACCATAACTGGAGAGCTAGGCCCTAATACCCACAATATACATTTCTATTTCTATCTAATTTTTTGAGAGACAAGTTAGTCATGATGGCTTTCCACTAGAGAGGGATTCTGGAGTTCTACATTACTTATTAACTACACGTAGGCATTGATCATTCCTCCCCATCCCAATCAATATTGATATTGAATTTAGGTTTAAAACAATTGTCAGTTTGTGACTTGTGTTTCATAAGCAAAGACACCGATGCCTATTTCAGGATTCATGTTTTGCACTCTGTGGCAGAAGGCCAGGTATAAGTAAATTAATCAGGTTATTAACTTGGCCTGCACTACAAATTACAACTCTGCACGTGGAGAGCAGAAGACCTGAAACTTGCCCTTCTGATCTGCACAACAGCTAGAGAACTGGCACAGGAACTCAGAGGCACAGGCACATTTTCTAAGAGCTTTGAAAGTCAGCCAGCACAGCAGCACAGAGCACATGCCTGAATCCAGTCAAGTCAAATTATTTTATCAGAAACCCATCAGTAAAGGCTTTTAGACATTCCTCCCCTCCATAGGATACAAGAAATGTGTCCTATCACTGATCTTTCCAATCCATAAAAAAAAAAAAAAAAAGATAACTGACCATTAATAATATCATATCAATAATGAAAGTATCACTTGGTGTGTCAGATGCTTTTGATTAAAGTTAAGGGGGGACATCTGGGGCAATTATGCACTGTTAAAACATAATGAACATATTTGAAAAGCAGAGCTGAAAATAAGCTGCTTGAAATAAAGCTGCCAAAAGATTCGAAGGCTTCACATTAATTAATATAGCATTCATCACATTATTTGGCACATTTGGCATTCCAGCAGCAAGGCCACTACATGGACTCACCCAGCCTGTTGCCCTGTTCTTGGAAGTAACTTCTGATTAAAAGCCAGAAGAGGTTAGAGTCTGATGCTGAGAACGACTCCTCTTCCATCAGGAGAGAATGCAACAAGTGGTCTGAAAATTAGAGCAAAATGGCCATGATGAAACACCACCCATTTATCAGGTGGAGAAAATATAAAATGGAAATCTGGGAAGTGCAGAGCATTTAATCTCATTTGTTACTGGCCAGCACTCAAGGGGACTCAGGTGTAGGGTCTTCTGCATCCCCTCTCCTTCTTCCCTGCTGCAGGGTGAGCGCCTGAGGAAGTCACTGCACAGTAGGTGCTCAGGGCACTACTCATCACTTCCTTTGCCAGGGGACATCAAGTTACAGTTTGGTCCACACTGTGGAAGTATTTATTTGCAAAGAGAGCCAAAAGCTAAAACTGGGGTCTAGCAGCAGTTCATGGAGTCCAAAGCCATTGAAGAGGAAAGATAAAAGCTGGGACACGTAATGGAACTTAATTACAGAATATTTCTGCTTATTTTTGCTTTTCTTTCTCTGTGGAAGTTCAGAAATAATTCACACTCTATGCTAGTTGAAATCACATAACCTTGAAACTCTGATTTACTGTGGGGCCAAAACACAAGTTCAGTAGTTTTAAATGACAACTTTTAATTAGTTTGAAACTGAAGTAGGTGAGACTCCAGCTTTAAATAGGCTGTCCTTTACAAGCAAATATATGTGATTTACCATGTATTGTTTTTATGATATAGTGGAAGAGTTGCACATAGCATTTTTGTTATATTACATGAACGGTTTCTGCCTTATAATTTCATGCTGTAAAATGAAATATGTGTAAATATAAATAAATATATGTATATATATATACACACTTTTAAGCACATAGACTCCAGTACTGACAGCAAAGAAGCAATAACCTGTTTCCAAACCTGTTTAAAACATCTGTCGGCGTTGGCTGGTTTAAAAAAAAAAAACAGGAAGAATACTGAAAAAAAGAGAAGCAAATTGATAAAAAATTGAAATCTACATTGGGGGAAGCAAATATGCCAACTGAAAAACATAGTTTCTGAATTCTTTAAGTGAGTTGTGAAATAAAACCACAGTCAATTAACAAGCCATTCTTCAATTGCAAAACAGAGAACTCAGAAGGGTCACAGCTCGCCTTGGCCCTCACTCTTCGGCTCAGTCCGTGCTTGTGCAAACACACGTGTGTTCTACCAGCTGCCTTCACTAAATTAGTGCAAATAGAAAAAAACACTGAAAAGGCCAAGGGAATCGTGAGAAATCATTAGTTTACCTTCTGTATTTCCATCCAAAGCACAATACAGGAAATATGTAATATTGAAAATATTCTCCCTCAGAATGTTGCCTACAATGGGAGAAATACACTCTGCCTTTTCTGATTCAACATCAATTACCATGTGTTTCAGGTTTGGCTGATTACCTCCTAGCCAGACTCTTGTTAAGATACTGTGAAGAACACCCCAGCCCTGGTTCCTCCTATGGCCCTTTGCACCAGAAGTGTGTGGTGGCTGTTTGCTCCTTTAGCAGGCCTTACAAACTCCCTACAAAACTGCTCCTCCAACACCTTGAAAGGGGCAAAACTACAGTCAGTTTTTCACGTGGGATGGGAACAACTTCAGTAATTAATGTTTTTCTTCCAACACTACTTACCCTGGGCAGTCCTTCAGGGGACAACTCAGGATTACAACAACTTTCTCCAGATTACAATATCCCATTATGTGACTGCTACTCCATCCCAGCATGTTCCTAAGGAATTAGCTTCCCGAGCCCACTGCAAAGGCAGGGGGGAGTGGGACTTCTTTTGGAAGCCTTCCCAGAGTTATCAGGCCAGATGTAGGACCCTGTGCTGTTCACAACCTGGTAAATGAGATGAGAGATCAAACTAAAGCAGATTTACCCTTGACCAGCTTCCAGACTTTTCAACAACTCCAAGCTACGCAGCAGCTGGGCAGAAGTTTTCAGAAGGCTATTTAGGATGCAAAATCTAATGATGATAAACAATTCTGAGAACTTCAGCTCTCTCTCCCTTAGCTCACTTTCTTACATCAGAGAGGTACATGCAAATAAACAAATACACAAACTGATATCTAGTTGGAACATCTCTTTTAAAATGATGAACTCACAAGAAAAGTACTTGGCATAAATAGTACCAACAAAGGAAAAGAGAGAATAAAAACCAAAAACTCTTATGTATATTGTTCTCATCCTTCTCCTGTACAAACATAAATATCAAGAAAGTTGAATCAAAATTATTTCCAGACCTATTGAAGACTAGTACCTAAGATTTCCTTGGAAGGTGCTGTTTAGAGAGAAACAGCATTAATTTTGAGGAAGATTTAGGTTCCTCAAAGGAAGACTTCTCTTATCTAGCTCACCATTAATTTTACTTCCCTAATGAGATCATAGTACATGGACACCTTGGGAAATAGTTTTGCATTGCAGAACGGAAAATAAATGCAACTTCTGTGAGATGCCCTTATTGTGAGTAAAAATAAATATCCTTTTAAAGACCAGAGGAATTCTCTGTTCCTTGGATACTTAACTCCAGAAGGTTTTTATTAATCAGTAATCTTACTCTATTCTACTCAGCTGCATAATGATTCCTATGATTAGAAGTACAAATGGAGTATTCATACTGCTTGAGACAGCACAAGCAGCAGGCTCATAAGCCCACAGGACTGGTCATGACTTCTACATCCCTATAATAATATAAGAGAATGCTGAAGTGACCCTGCACACTGAGATTACTGCTTTGTCATAATTTCTTATTCGGCAACTTTTGTGAAATACATTAAATTAGTTCTAGTAACTCATTCCCCTGTGATTCCTGAGTTTTTCAAACCATCATTTTCAACAGGTTTTTCTTATCAGGAAATATGGATTTAGTCTTAGGAGATTGATTTAGTCCCTGAACTGCAAATGTCAAGGCCAAGAATCACTGCACTATCAGCAGACCTAGAAGACAGTCTACATATGGAGAACCTACTATGTTGGCATAAAAGGGACAATGGAAATAGGCACAGTTCCTAACCTGCAGCTTCCCACGGAGGTTTGCAGGCTAGCCAAAGGAAGGTCTGGACTAAGTCTCTTCTACAGCTGCTTCTGGGTGGGGATTCAGGAATCCAAATTAGGCTCCAGCTGTGAATTACCTTCAGAGGACCCCCATGTCTCCACCAGCCCTAGCTGGAGGTCTGGGAGACTATCCCAAATTTTATATCTAGGCATGACTCATACATTTCAGTCAGTCTCTACACATGCTGTCCTTGGGTCTGTGGCAAACTTACAGACAGTATTCCTTTCCCTAATTTGGGGAAGGAAACTTTTGTCTCAGTCTTTTGGACCTTTTTATTTCAACACTGTTCATCATCACTCCTGTGACCCAGGAAAAAGTGGAATTCCAAAGAAAGTGAACTTTATTAACTAAACCAGAGATTTTTCCTCCCAGAACTGGAGTGCATGCAATAGAAATTGCAAGTTATCTGTTACATGTCAGGAGATCTTGCCAAAATATTTTCAAAAATAATCATTTCACGATGCCTGATTAAGTAACACAATTTGAACATCCCTCTCCAAACACATGCTGTGCCTTTTTAGATACACTTTTTCAGCTGAATTAACTGCTTCTCTGTCACAAGCTCCACAGTTTTTCTAAGAAACTTCTCTACATAAAATTATCTCATCTGTCTTCATTGAGCACATATACTTATTAGGCATATATTAATTTAACCAACATGTCTACTTGACAAAGTGCAGTGCTGCATAGAGAATCCCAAAGCAGTTCCAAAGAAATCTTAGAGATACCTGGAGCTGCAGCAGCTTGTTCTTTCCACAAGACTAAGGTATCCAACCTTGCCAAAGTCCTCACCTCTCTGCACTAGGGCTGCTGCTCTGACTCTGGCTCCCAAAGTAGGTCATTCATTAAACCATGCTGCATACATATCTTCTGCCACTTGATTTCAAAACAAAGTTTTCTGTGTATGGAGATAGGTGGGAGCAACCATAATTCTGAATAAACCCAAAGCTACTAGTCCAATATCATTTAGAGAATGTGGTGAGTAGGAGACAGCAAATCCCATGGAAACATCCTCCTGCCAAAACATGGAATCCAGTGTTTCTGTGCCCTGAGGTGGTAAAGGCTTCTTTCTCCTTCATGTTAGAGGCTTGGATGAGGCAGCCAGGTGACAACATGGTAACTGAAGCTCTGCTGCAAGAAGGAAATGTGGCAATGAGGCATAAATTAACACTAAAGTGAATAACATTAAATTATATTGAGAACCACTAACCTTAGCAGGCTGATTTTCAATCTAAGTTATGAAGCTTCATCTTCCATGGGAACGATTGGGAGACTAATACTCATCCCAAGGTAAGTATCTAAAGTGGAATGAATCATTATTCCCTTATTTTTTCCTGGTAAGGACTGCCACCACATCTTTCAGATCCTTATCACATGGGTTTTCCTCTAAGACCAAGACAGAAAAATGTCTGCCTACACATTCCCTTCTACACCAGGAAGAAATTCTTATTCAAAAGCCTTTCACTGAAGCCTCCTTCAGTCTTCTCTCAAGATTTGAACTGAAGAAAGATCACCCTTTTTTATTTCCATTTGCTGATATCTATTCATCTGTGGTAAAATTTTACAACAATATCATTAATCAAAACTAAATTTAAATAAAAATCCTATTTAATTATCTTTTATTGTTGGTACTATTGCTCTCATAATGCTGAATGATGTTAATGATCTGCTTGTGTGCCACCAAATGATAAATTAAAAAGCATCTCATGAGTGGGACTTCCTGTTTTGCATTGAGCCCTGGAAAGATTTTGCTGGATTAAGAATGGTATGGTCTATTTTATTGCAAAATACTTCAAATTTTCTTTTTTCTTTGCTAGAAAGGCTACTGACAAACAATTATTTTATGCAGAACACAAAAGAGCTGTAGCCATATACATATCTATATAACCCAGTTATTAATATAGTCATGAGGCAGGTAGAACACTTTGCACATCAATCCTTTTTGCAAGCAGTTTATACATTTTGAACAGCAGTGTTGCATTTTTTGCAAAGCCTGATTCTAAGAACTGCCATCCTTTTTTATCAGTGCAGCCATTTTTCCAATTTTGTTCTTTTTCCACTTTGCTTTTATTCACTCCTACGTGCTTTTTTGTATTTCTGTTTGATCCTATTAGCACTGAGATCAATCACAACATTCCTGCTGGGAGCAGAATGGGATGCTATCTTTGTGATGTCTAAATCCAATATTTGACACAATTTTCTTTACACACCAACTGCAAACTGATATCCGTTCTTCTAACTCTCCACTTTCAGTCTTTCATTGTTTGCTCTTTTTGCCATTCAAAACAAATGAGAATTTAAATATGCAAAGTTTTTTTAATAATGTTACCTTTTCTTAATATCCTAAAATTTTTGTACAGTTACTTTTCCAATCCAAATTCATACATACACAATCACACTGCTTTATTTACAGAAACTCTTCTGGACAGAAGGTCAATTTCTTGGTGATGTTCACAAAACCTGAACAAGTCACCTACATGTTCCCTGGATGTCTGTGGGTTTTCAGACTGAATAAAGTACAATCACTTAGAAAAATGTATCAATATGGATAGGAAAAAAATATCCAAATTCAACCCCTCAGATCAGGAAAAACAACTCCAAGATTTGCAGATTGTAAATAGGTCTTTCTTGAAAATTTCTTATTGACAAACAGCTCCTTTGTCACAATACTGTGAAATGTCTTGAGAAATGGACTTATAGTCCTTACACAGGGCAGAAGAGAAAATTATATTTTTCCCTTTAATACCAGCTCACTATTAAAATTGAAGTAATTAACAACTATGCACAGTCTCATATAATTTTTGCTGTCAAAGAGGGCATGGTGCACATACAGTTGCTCATCTCACTGAACATACCAGGAAAATTATTTTAATAATAAATACTTGCCACTGCATTGGTTTTAATCCAGTTAAGATTGATAGTCAGTGAAAGAGCAGCAAGGTAAATGCCATTTTAATAAAAACAATTGTTATAACTGATTTCTGCTATTTCACTACCGCAATCCCCTTCAGCAATACAGAAAATGAAAGCTGTTTCTCCGGTGATGTCACACACAGATTTCAAGACCATCACTTCTCTAAAACAAAACAGAAATATTTCCATTTGCTGTTTTCTGAAAAAGCAGTAACTTTTGTTGTAAAACAGATTTCACAAGAAATTTTAAGCTCATATATAAGCACAAAATTCACTGAAATTTTAAGTTCTTATGTTAGCACAGAAAGTAAGATATTTCTGAGCACAGCATTTAATTTGTGTGCATAGAAACAGCCCCATCTTCCAGGTATTCCACCTCACTTTTCCAAGAATTAAACTCAGGATTTCTACAGATTCCATTAAGTTTACTTAGAACAAAGCCATTGCATACAAACAGTTAGAAAATAAGCCATGAAGCCTATCTGGGGATATGAATTTGATATAATTTGGATCACTGAAGGGCTTTTCAGAAGATTGGAAAATCGCTAATTGTACACCATTATCCCAAAGGGTAAGCAGAAATGCAGAAATAAAATGATGCTCAGCAAAATGACAGGGCCATTTAGGAAGGTATGAAACAATCAAAAACCAGATGCAGAAGTAATGTCCATCAAGATGGCTTTATGAGAAACAGCTTGTTTTCAAACCGAGGTTCATATCTCTAATACACAATTTGTAGGTTAAAGTACATAGACATAATATGTAAAAATTTTGTGTTTGTCTTTGATTAAATATTATCTTCAGAGGGAAAAAAACTCAGAGGGTCCCACAAAACTCATTCAGAAAGTCCAAAAAGAGAAAATAAAGAGAGAACTGGAAAATATGCTGACATCACTTGGTCCATCCCTGCCCAAATGCTTCACTGTCCCAATGTCTGCAAGGAGTTTGTCACACCTGTTGTCAAAATCATGACAGGGATGCGATCAGATCTTCCCCGTCATTTCTATACAACTTTTCTGAATGCTTCTGCACAAGAACATATCACACTACATTTAGCTTCAGGTATCTTTTCAGTCTATACATTTTTTTTTTCTTGAATCTGGATCTACAGCACTACTAAATGAGACCACAGGATTACCCAGGACACAGTGTGCTTCCCTAGGAGACAGATAAATGAGGCGGTTAAAAATTAAGATCGCCATCTACAAGGAGTGTGTGGTCCTGTGTAGCACTATCCTTTCAACTTCAGCCTATCAATTACAAACAGTCAGACTATGAGGCAGACAAAAGACTTTTTTTTTAATATATGATTCTGTTAGATTTTGGACTTGAAAAAAAAATAAATACTGCATAATTTTTACTTACATTCTAATTTGCCATTGGGGTAATCTGAGTCATGACTTATGGGTTTTTCACTGCAACCACTAAAACTAATAACTGTTTGTGGGTTGTTTTTTTTTTTCCAAAGTGAATAATCTCCTGCAATGAGTTGTGTCCTTGAGCACAGCTTTTGACTGAAAAAACAAACCAGTGCCTAATTTGAAAACTACTGTTCTTTATAAACAAGCTGGCAATTTTGAAATGCAGTGCAGCTTTCCAGAAATAACTGGGAACTACACAGACATTTTATCAGACAAGATAAAGAAAACAAAAATTATCTCACACTTGTTAGCAGGCACAGAGGAGAGCAGGCACCACTCAGCAGCTGAGGGAATGAAGCAGCTTCCTGCATCTCAGGGCTGTCCAGCATATGGAACTGCTCTGAGTGTCACTGTTGCTCACCAGCAGTGCTGGACCTGAGCATGCTCTAATATACCCTGACCATCAGAAATTTGGGAACAAAGATGTGTACAGAGAGAGTCAACATCCAGGAAACAAGAGTGTATATAAAGTTCTCATCTCTGTGCCTGGGGTCATAGAAAGGGTTGGACTAAAAACAAATGGGAAGGTTTCAGGAGCTCTATGGCACTGAATTTCGTACAAAGTCACCCCCTGGGACAATGAGGAAGAGGGTAGTCACTGAGATATCACACTCTGGCTGTGCTTGGTTTAATTCAGTTTGACTGCCACATCAAAAATGCAGCTCATGTGAGATGCTAATGGCAGCCTTCTGCAACGTAATGTTTCCAACAACAATTTATTAGCTTGGATAGGATCTAGGAGGGGATAAGGCTTTATACTCATGAAAATAATTGAAATAAAGGTTAAATACTGTCAAAATGCAACCATGCTGTTTTTATAACAAATCTGTGGGGGCTTCCACCTATGTAAAATTTTAATACATTTTTAGAGCTCTCAGCAATGCTTGTGACTAAAATGTTGGAAAATGGCTCCTGGGAGGGTTAGGTGGACTGGTTTATGTATTATTCCAGTGCTGTGGGCATTTAGCAGCCTCCTGAAGTAATCAATTATGATGGGGAACTACTTCAGTGTTTCTGTGCTGTAAGACTTAGGCAGAAAATCTTAAACATGTAAATTATTAACCAGGTCTCATCAGATCTCCTTGGAGTTCCAGGCTTCTCACAAGTTTTCTGATGGAGCTCCACTCTCCCAGTGTGCAAATACACACACACACATGCTGTTAGTGTAATGTGGTTGCCACAGAATTTATTTTAAAAAGTAACATGCAACACAACCCATTAGAAAATACTAGGACATGGTGTGTGAAAAAAATCAAGCCTGGTTCAATTCCACTCATGTTAGTGAGTTCTTGATGCAACACATTTGCTGAAACCATCCACAATCAATTACTGAGACAGAAATAGGAGTGCAGAAATAACTGCCTTTAAATAATAGACTGTTGATGCATTTAAAACAGTTCCTTATTTTTTTTTTTTTTCTATAAGACAAAGCTTCCTATGGCTTTTCCTGGGTCCTGGGAGTTTCTCCAAAAACAAGCATTGAACTCTTTTCACACTATGGCAGAGTCCTAGATAAAAAGGTGTAGGAAGGTTGTTATGAAATATGCCTAACATCTCTCCCCTTCAAGAAAAAGCTGGTGTAAACAAAACCTGCTAGTGAGGGCAATGAGATGCACTCAGACAATGCTAGGTTGCTCAGGCACTAATTCATGTTTGTTGTGGTTCTAGCCTCAGGTAAAAATCCTTAAGATTTAGAAATGTTACTGAGATATTTTGGAAATGTTGTGTTAGCCTTTCCTACCAGTCTATTTCCCCAATCTCCCTTGCTATAGCTAAAGTAGAAGAGGTTGTGAAAGAGCAGATTTATCCTGGCTATGGATGGTGCTGCCTGCTTCCTGCTTCTGCCTCTATGCAGGTGTGGCATCTGCCCCTGCCCCACATTTCAGCCCCTTAGCAGAGCTTTGCCTTGGGACTACTGAATGCTGCACAAACCAGACTAACATAGCTCATTTTCCTTCCCATCACACAGTTCCTGCCATGCATCAGTTGAAACCAGCATGCAAAACAAAGACCAACTATTATGCAAATAGAAAAAAAAAACCTTATGGTTTCAATTTAAATCTGTAAACAATTACAGATTTAAAGAAGAAATCAAGTTCACTGTACAGGATGGATAACCTTAGAAATAATGATGCTTGTGTTCACTTCCTTGAGTTACATATTGCTGTAATAAAATGGTAAAGCAAAAGATGAAATAGATACTGACAAATTAACAGGTTTTTAATACGAAATTGACTGAATAGTAATATGACTACTGCTTGTTTTCAAGTGCTACTTCTTTTTATAAGTGAGATTTTAGATTTTTCAGAGTATATGATATTTCCAATCCTAAACAGTTCCCTTTCATCATTTAACAGGCAGAGTCTGGGAGCACAAGAGCAGGAAACCAGCACTACAGAATTCCCTCTCAGAAGGCATTTAAATTCTATGTAGTAAGCCAGGTCTATGACAAAAGTATGTGTAATATAATGTAATTGTATAATTTCTCAAAGTTTTACATAATGACTTTCTGTTTCTAAATAATACTTCATTATTGGAAGCAGGAGAATTTAATTGTTCTCTGGGTACTGCTGTTAGCTCCTAAGGGCGTGATCAATCCTGCCAAGACATATAATTCATGCACTGTTTGCTTCTGATACAGCTACATTTACGAAAGCAATGCAGTGATTAGATTCCTCCAGAATAAATGTGTCTATAAATCCCTGCGTTGTAAATATTATTAACAGCTACATCCAGTAAAGAACTTGAGCCACTGACATGAAGCTGAGGCAAAAATAACAGACCTCCAAATAATCCATAATTATTTTTTAAAATTTAAAAAATAAAATCCCATCTCTGCTATGGTTTAACCCTGGACACATTCACAATCACAAGGCACCCTCTTATCTACTGTAGGCTACTCAGTGCCTGAGGTGCTGCTCCAGCTTCTGCTCAGTGGGAGCTTCTCAAACCGTTTTCCCACACTATGGAGACCTGAGTCATGGCATTGAGCATGCTTCTGCCACATTTTTTGAAAGACTGAATCTAATAGATATTTAACACAGCAGGAGCAGAATTAGATGCCTTCACAAAAGCAACCAAGGACACTCATAAAAAAAAGGTGGCTATTTTATCAGCCAGTAAGTGTTCATGAAGGGAGATCACTCCCCACAGCACCTCATGCCAAAGGAGAATAGTGCCTTCAGTTACCTCAGGCCTTACATGTTAATTACAGTTACCTTACATGATTGTAAGTAATGATCCAGGTACTCATAGAAATTACACCACCTGAACAAAGGGTAAAATTCAAGTCTACAAATGAAGACATCTGGAACAGATCTAGCTGGAGGAATACTAGTGTTTTAGGGCATAGTTCATCTCATTTAAGCAATGAAGCAAAAACTCATGATGTGCATCACTTTTTGGGATGGTTTTTTGCCCACACTGACTACAAAGGGAACCCTAAAAAGCTAAATCAGATATAAATGTATGCACTGCAGACTGCTAAATTTAGCTGAATCAGTTTTGCACCAAGCATTTATTAATAATTTAACTAACCAGAAACATGGATGAAAGTGAGTCAGTACATTGTTTTAATATTATTTATGCTACCATTGGACTGTGCAGGGAGCAGAAAGATGAAACACGGACTGAATAAATATAAATCTTTCTTAACTGTGGAGAAACTCATATTTATGTATGTCCTTGTATCCAGAAATACCATATTGATTTTCCATCATTTCCACATATTCCATTAATATGCAGAAATTAAATTCTGAAGGCAGTAATTTTTAAAAGAGAGAGAGTGAGACAGGGTAGGGCTTCAATAAACCTATAGGATTCCTGTAACAGTCCAAGGAGATTTTCACACTTAGCTTTGTAACTAGTCTTGTTATTGGGTTCCATGGACAGTGTCAGGGAATCTTCTCACGACATCAATATAATCAGTTTGTTTCAGCACATTTCCAGATCAGTCTTGAAGAAGACTGGTGCTATTTACTTTACAGTCTAGAAAGGCTGATTCTTAGATCTTTCTTCCCATTTGCAACTAACATGTACAGTGCAGCTGTACCGAGTTTTTTGTTCCACAGTGGCCTATTTCCAACCTATATAATTTAGGAAAAGACCACCTACATGAAGGCATGTTTCCAGGGTTCGTGTAGCATCTAGTAACACAGAACCTCAATCCCGTCTTTGCAGAAATTAAACCTAAATTTCCTGCCGGACCACATAGGGATTCTTATATTTAAAAAGTAAATCAGAACTACAAATTTACTTCAAAAAAAAACCCATGTAATTGAACCATACATCACCTCTTGTTGAAACTAGTCTCTAATTTGGAATATGTCCTCACCCACCCCATTAATCTCACCGGTGTACTTTTTGCTTTCTTTGACCCATAGTCTACATTTAAGAAGAACATCACTTACTGTCTTCCGAGTGTTCAATTCACTGGTATTTCAGATAGGCATGTATTGTAATATTCCTGCAAATGACCCATTTAAAGGAGAGGCAAAGATGTTAAGTATCACAATGTCATAGAGAAAAAAAGACAAGAAAAACAACAAAAATCAAGAGAAACTGTTGGTAAATCCCCAATTGGGGTTTGCAGTCCTCGTTAGAAAAAGTAAAGAAATAATCCTTAATTGAAAGAAAACAGGACTGAGAGATCAGCACTCGTAGCTCATCTGATTCACCTTTGCTTTCCCCCTGAGCAAAACCAGTTGCAGCATAAATAACATTGACTGTGTTGCCTGTGGTCTTTTTTAATTACTCATGTTTTAACTTTTCTCTTTTTGTTACTTACTTCCCATATTAATCATAGCCTGCTACCGTTCTGTTGTTTCAGGTTTTGGGGTTTTTTTTTGCTTTCATCTGCTATCTGCTCTTAAATTTAATTTTGTTAGTGTTTTTGTTTACCTGCTTCTGCTAAGCACCACCTCATTCTCATGCAAGCCCTCAGCTCAAGTGGTCTCTCCAGCATGAGCAGAATTCAGCTTCACAGCAGAGGCACACTAGAGTGCCTTTTACTGTGGTGGACAAATGGGATGTGTCAGCAACAAGGATGAGCCTGTGGACTTCAGGTAAGAGCTTGACTACTCCCAAAAAGCAGAAGTGGATGACTGTCCAAGCAGGAGATGGGAATAAGGTAACAGAGGTAGTTGTACCTGGGAAGGCACAGAGAGAGCAGGCACCTTGGCTGTCCTCCATCAGACAAGATGGCTCTCTGCTGGCTCTCCCTTTGTCTTTCCAGCCACCTGAGTGTGCACTTCCAGCTAAATTGCAGAGGGCTTCATATATTTGATTCCCAGTTTGACAGATTTGGCCCAGTCTAAGCTCTGAGCAGTTTGCAGTAGTTACACAGACAATGCCCAACCAGGAGCATAAATAAAAATACATGCATGGTTCTCAGTTCTCAAATGGAGATGATAACAATTTACCTCACCCTGTGGACAATCAACATTAGAAACTTTGGAGGAGTACATGTGACCCCACCCAAGCCGTATTCAGTGTACCCTCAGCCGCTTGAAAACACAGCCACAGAAAAACTAATTATGCAGTGCTAGGCCAGATTAATGTGTTACAACCCCAGGTAGCACTCCGAAGATTTAGCCTCTTGAGCTCTCAGGCAGTAATTTCCCTGAAGGAAACAGAACAATTGTGCCAGCTCCTGCAAGCCTTTCATCACTATCAACACACAGCAGCTCCAGTACCATGCCAGAATCAGTCAGGGTCTTTAATACAAGAAGGAACCACAAGGGAGCATAAAACCTTACTGACCTTCCCTTTCCCTCTGTATTGTGGGATGGCAGCCTGAAGGAAGCTGAGTAATGTGGTTTTACCAGAGATAGCCTGGCCTTGAAGAACACAGGGTAGGAGTCCTCCCAAGGTCTCTGCCACCCCTGTTCCCTGTGATTGCTGATTGGTCAAATTAGAGCATTCCTAAATGGATGAGCCACTTCAGATTCTAACCTCTGACCAATTTAAAATGCATAAGAAAATTGTCTTAGCCTTTCCTCTCACTGAAGGATGTCTCCCGTTTTAAAAAGATCTATTCACTTAGCACTGAGACGACATTCCTAAGCCAAATTCAGACACTATATGGATTGTACTGTTTCCTTTAAAAAGTTTGCACTTTTCACTGAAAATTGGTATTATTTCTCATTTTCACAGCAATTTTTTTCTGAATCTCAAGGCCCTTGGCAAAGGTAAATAACTGCAAAATAAACCTTTTGAAGAGCACAGTTCTAGCATCTATGTGTTCTATGAGAAATTGCTTATGAATGTATAATTTAGGGCTTCAAGGAAAATTTTAAAGCTAGGTATAAATTAAGGACCTAATACTGTACTCACTGGAGTCTGTTAGAACATGACTGGACTCTAAATGACCACTGGAGGTTACTGTTTCCCCACAGAAATTCAATGAGTCAAGCATTATGCTAATTCTTTTCAATTATTAAATAGAGGCATCTTTAATATCAGTAGCTGCAAATTGCTCCCACACATGGCAGGCATTGTTAAGTATGTTCCAGGGTGGCAGAAATCAGGGGCAGGGGAAGGGTATTTGAATGTATGAGCATAGAGATGTGGTCAAAGAAAGATTTCTCAATGCTTATTATTATTATTATTAATTATTGTTTGTATTACTTCAGGACCTGGGAAACCAACATTTACTAGATTTCTGTTGTGTGAAGACCTCTACAGGCTGGACATTGGTTGTCCTGGCCACACACAGCCTTAGCAAGAGACAACAGGCCCACACAGGCAGGTAGGAACCCAGCAGACAGAATCAATCGGTGAGACAGACAACAGCATCCACATGCCAGTGGCACATCATCATCAAGTCTTGGCAGGAATTACAGACACAGAAGGATATTTTAAGGCAAGATCCAAGTGGGTTGAACGATAAAGCTGTTTTGCACATATTTACAGAAGTTACTTTGCAGTGCATTGGGCAGCATAAGCTTTTTTGGTGTACTCCTGAAAAGAGACGAGCAAGTAATATTGATTTTCAGGGACCAGAGGCAGCAACCAACATCTTATGAATGAGAGCTGCCAAGCTGGTTCATATGACTGATTAACTGTTTGCACTTTTTAGCCACTGTGGATACCTTGTTTTATGCCTTAACACATCATTTCACCTTAAAGGTTGTACGAAGGTGGGTTTTTTAGGATAGATGTAGCATTATTGTCCTTTGTCCATATTACTTCTATCTGGAGCTTGTAGTACAAATTTTTTTCTGTGCAGCAGTGAAAAACTTTCTACTGTAAATTTGGGATAATAATTCCCTTTTTTGTGTCTTACTCATTCAAAGGCAAGTTCTGGGAGACAGGGGCTGCCTTTTAATTTCCATTTGTGCAATTCTGGTACAATAGATCTGGACAAGGGCCCCTAGAAACTCCTTCAGTACAAGTAGAAAAAACAGTAACAAGGTAATCTTAACCTCTCAAAATATCTTCAAAGAGTCAACACAAACTTTAATGTTTTAAGTCATGTCAGGAAGAGCCTAATGGCAGTTTACCCACAAGAACCTGATGTTCCTCACTATTGGCAGCCAGAGGCATCTAATGGCATGTTAGAGGCAGCACAACAAGAAAAGATCAATGTGACACAAAAAGAAAAAAAAAAACACCAGCCCAGTGGTGTGTGAAGAAAGCATTGTGAGGCTCAGGGGAAGCAGCTGCTTTGTCATCTCTAAGGCTCTATAAAATACCACAATCTGAATAGAATAGAAGAATTTTTAAAATAGTACTCCATTTTCCCTACTTTAAAATTTTGTCACCATCATCTTTCCTTCTGCAAAGTTCTGCTCTCTCTCAAAGCCTTTTAACTTTAATATTAAAGTGACATATCACTTTTTTCCTCTTTCCTTTTATTTGGGGGGGGTGTGGGGGAGGATTTGAATATTTTCCTTTGTTGGATTTATTTTTTCCAGTCCAAAGCTGGTTTTGAAATTCTAAGCAGGGTTGGAAGCTTTGGTAGAAATTCAACAACCTTCTGTTTATTAAAAAAAAAAAAATAAATCTATGATTTAAATCTCTGCCACACTGTGAAAGGGCATTAACATACTTTTTCAACTGTTTCATTGAAAGTTTTTCAGCAGGTAAAGCAGGACTAGGCACAAGAGAAACATCACCTTCAAAGGTGTTGGGTCTGGCTGTCTCTCAGATACATTCCCCCCAGCACAGACCGCCAACCTCAGTTGGGTAGAAGGACACAAAGTCTTTCTCCTTCCAGCTGTCACTTCGAGTTTGGGTGAGTCTGGAAGGCAACACCAACCATTACCTCTTAAACAGGTACTGGATAAACACTGTGGTTGGTATGAGCCACGTCTTAACCATTCTACCAGGGGTGGAAATGGTAATAGGTGGGTTCACATCTGAAGTAAATCACTGCTAGAGCGGCAAGAGTCCTCACCCAGAAACCAGGAAAAATTATCCTGATGCAATGAGCAGAGGAAAGGACTCGGGGAGCAAGCTGTCCCCACTGGCAAACAGCAAACAAATGGCTGTGGACTCTGTGTCTAACTCTGAAACTGAGAGCCTGTAGAAATTACAGGCCACATAGCTCTCAGTCCTGCCTGAGAAGCTAGCCTGAGAAATTCATGGGAGTATTCAAAACAATTCTCAGAGACAGAAAACAGCCTTACCAGGTGCTGTTTGTCTGTCCCTTGTTTTCTTCGCAGGAGAAAGTCAGGGGGTGGTGTGCACCACTGACCAATGATGGTGATGTAGTAATTTGCTAACCAATAAGAGTTTCCTTTCTGTATTTTCCACGTATCAGTCTATAAAACAAAGCTAAAGTAATAAACTGAGAGATATTCTCCTGATTGACTCCCTTGAGAGTCTGCGTCGTTCATTCCCAGCCGTTCCTAATAGAGCGACAAATGGCCTACCAAGGAATACTTTTATTAGAGGCAGAGAAACAAAATGTCTTTAACAGGCAGAGAAACAGGGCAACAACAAGTCATTCTCAAAGAACAACTGGAATTTATAGGGTTTTTTTTCCCAGAAAGAGAGCAGCCATGGCAGCTGGATGCCTTTCCCTTTCTCTGCCCGCATTCACTGACCATGCAAGGTTTTACAGCCTTCCAAGGCTCGTCTCAGCTGAGCAGGTCGGCGGTGGGTGGCCCTGGGCCCTGCTCCATCACCCACCACCTCCCATCACTCCTCCTCCACAGCCATGCCCTTGTGTTGCCCACACAGCACAGGGACAGCTCCAGCCTTCCCGCAGTCAGTTCTGCCTGCTGCTTTCTGAGCAGCCCATAAAAGAAAGCAGATGTCACCCACCTCTGAGAGCAAAGGCAGATTGCAAGTTGCTCAGGAAGCACGAGGACATGCTGATAGCTTTCCCATTTCTCAAGAAAAGTCACTTCTGGGTGTGGGTAAGGAGGAAATAGGTAGGGGTGAGGGAAGGAAGGGTGTGTGGGAGCATGTTGGTCCCCTGACAGAAGTGCAAACAAGTCCAGCTGCTTAAGCACTGTCACAATGCTGAAACTTGAAAGGAAACAAGAAAATTGAATTAGTGCAAAGCTGTTTCTTTTTCTGCAGGTCTGGGTGCTCTCAGGGAGTAAAAATGTAGTCCACACAAAGCCTAAAAAACATTGTGCTCTATCAAGGGCAGAATAAAAAAAAATAATTTAAGGCTTCCTTGTTTGCAATGGGAAAATAATTTTTCTCTTGTACTGCAAGTACATATTGAAAAAAGTGATGCTACTGAAAAAGCTCATGCAAAATTTTGGGGGAATGATTCCCAAGATCCTTAAATATTTACTTTATAGGACTCAGTTAACATCTTTGATGCAGAGGTACGCAAGGTTGATGGAGAGAAGACCAGCAAGTTCTGAACCAGCCCTTGTAGAAGTAGAATTCTCTAGAGCAAACAGCAAAATTATCCATAAAAATGACATTTCATTTATTGTAAGTTTTGTAAGAATGCCTACTCTGTTCACAGAAATCTGCTATTGGTTAGAAAAGCCACTTTTCAAATGAGTGACAGAAATTACCTGCCCTTCTCGGTGTCTAGCATTTACTTTTCTACCTTCATTTAGCTGCATTGATAGCAACACTAATTTAACTAAATTACTGCAGTCTGCTCAGGCAGAGACAGTTACATCAATAAAGAAGTGTTAATATATACATATATATATGTATGTGGTATCAGCTAATATATCAATATGGTGATTATACAGATTTAATGTATTTTTATTTCTCCTCCAATCACTGAGGAAAGTCTTCAGAATAGCTTTAGTAAGCACATACAGTAGTTGGTAAACTTTCATATCAGTTTGATATGATTGATAAAATTGAGATTAAAAATTTCCTCTGGGCTACTGACAGCCAGAAAAGTTTTTAAGGTATAAGATGTTATTTTACTGGTGGATTTATTTCAGCTCTAAAGCTAGACAGATTTCAGACAGTGCACACTGACAAAATGACACATTCAGTGGTTCCACTTTGACTGTGACCATTACAATATTGCTTGATCCTGTCACTCTTATTCCAGAGATAATTCCTTTTTCTTTTTCCAAAGAGAACAAAAGAAAAGTGTGAGCCTGCCTTTTTATTCCACCTTCGGGCAGCACTAGGACAGGGCAAGTTGGCTCATGATGATGTGAAATAACCATTAAGTAGATGGATACATGGCAGCAGAACTGGCAATTATCAGTTGACAATGGAACTGTCAAGGGGTATGCAAGAAGGAAACATGTCTGGCTATGCAGAGTCCTTAGTAATCCATAACTTTTTATTGTCTCATCTCCAAATAGTTTAACTAGTCCTCAGTATCATATAAAACTAAGTTCACAATAGAGAAGCCATGAGTCAAAGCATTATTCAAAAATTTGGTTTTGAAATTTTTATAATATCTTGATAAATTATGCAGTTAATTTGGTTGTTTTTTCTTAAAAGTGACAGCACTGGCTGTTTGAAGCTCTGAGCATGCAGTAGCCATTCTCACAAAGAGAACAGGAGGAGCAGAGAGCACAACTCCTCCATTTCAGAGAATGCTGTTCACAGATGCAATCAAAGACTCCTTTGTGGAGCAGGAAAGATATTTTTCAATTAATGATTCCCATGTTAACTTGCTAAAAATTGTTGTTAGGTTTTATTTGAGGAATAAAGTTAAAATACCTGTGTTCAAAGTATTTTGTTTTCAAATTTAAGCTAAACCATCATACACTTATCTGAGCTTGTGCTCTACGGATTTTTAATCCAAATAATTTTTGAGATATTAATTTTGCACTGTGACCAAAAGAAACATTTTTAAGACTTGAATATACTCCCACTTAAGGCTCATGGCTTTTTTTTCCTCTGACAGCTGAGTTTTGAGTAGTTTGGTCTAATGGACATAGAAGTCACAGGGGGAGACACAGCTTGCAGTGTGATATTTTGACATGGCGCCCTCTTTCTGCAAAATAAATAAAATTCAAAAATTCAGGGAAAAAACTCCAGCTATTTTTTTCTTACCAGCTTCAACCAGTGTTATTCATCCTTCCTTCCACTAACATATTCCCTGTTTCCTACCTCTTTTTTGATCTCTTGAAGTTTGCTAAAAAAGGTTGTCTACAAAAATACTTCATGAGAGAAGTCAAACATGTGAGTAAAAGATCAACTCAGCTCATTAATAATTTGTGCAGGAGAAGCCACCCTTCCCTTGCTGAATCATTGCCATGTGCTACAAAGTTACTGTAAATATCTTGAGACAGAAGAAAATAATTACTGTAGCATTTTAAAGCCTCAACACTTTATGAAAATTTTAGATATTAGATGTTACTAGTCCTACCAAGTCTGACACCATGGAAGCTGAAAGTTTGTCCAGTGAGAACCAAAGAAATACATCCCCATAACTCTGATACAGTAAAGCTTTACTGCCACCTTTTTCCAAAGCACAAGTTAGGGACCCTGTTAAAGTAAGCATGTAAATTCATAGCTATCTTCACTTACGCTTTAACACATCCTTCCATTTGGAAGGCACTGGCAGACAGTAGATTTTAATCTGAGTTTTCCAGAAAGGTGATATCTACTCGATCTCTTTCGCTAGAGCTCTCAATGGAAATAGACATTATGTCAACAAAATCACTTATTTTTATCTTCGAATGATGTTTTGAAAAAGATGTGATGTTAAAGGTTTATTTCTTAGCTGAGAGAAAACATAAGAAGGAATGGGACTATTATTCCATAGCCAATTTGAGTCTATATAATTTTACCTTCCTCTCTGGGTTATGAATTTCATTTCTGCTGCCAATAAATTTCAGGTTTATTGTGGTTGGTGTTGGGTACCTCAGCCCTGTTATGGCTGGTTATCTTATTCTCACAATCCATTTGATACAACCTAATCCATTAGTAGTCATTTTCCCTCTTAGGAGCACAGCCATTATTTCCTCTCTGATACATGAACAGACATAAAAATAGCAGAGAAAAATCAGGTAACAGACTCCACATTGTAGATGCCATAGTCAGAAGTTTTCTATGCAATAAGCAGCATCAACAAAACCTAAATTAATCATAACTGACAGTTCAATAAATATATAAAGAAATTAATATAATAATTAAATAAAATACTCAAATGCACCAATGACATGCTGGGAGTAAAGAAGAACAGTTCGAAGTTTCTCTCAAGAAAGACAAATCCCTCACTCTGTAAGCAGCAGAGATGATGAAACATGTCTCTGCTCTCTCTCTGGACTATCTGGTGTCTAAGTAACATGATTTCTCATCAGTTTCCCCCATGATGGGGGATGAACCCTCTGCCTCCTCTACCAGCTATTTTCATATAGAGGTTTATTATTTTCGTTGGGGGTTTATTATTTTTCTTTTCTTTACATTTCTGGCAAACTTTGATGAAATCAACTCATGTATCAAAATGTCTGGGGCCAGTGTTGGCAGGACTATGAACAACTGATCACCAGCACATTTTCATATTTGCTCAGAAAAAAAAAGCTCGCATCCCATGGGAGTGGCAAGTTTAAGAAAAGGCCCCCACTTTAACTGCATGATTGCCATGGTGACAAAAAAGGGTGCTCATAAATCCTTCCTTCAGCAGACATAGGTTAAGGTATAAAAGGCTAGATGTGGGTCCAAGTGGATCTCCTGTCTTTGTCCACAGAAAGGAAGGAACGTGTTACTTGTAATCCATGTCCTCAGTGATAGGTAGGCACCTGCCTTATACCATCCTCCGCACATTATGTAGATATTTACCTGTAAAATTCTGATCCCTAAAGCTGTACAGATGAGATCCTGCATATGAGATAAAAAAACAAACCCTATTTAAAAGAAACAAACCAATTTTAAAAGAAAGTCCTACTTGTACCATCCATCTCTAACTAAAATTTATTAACTTGACATAAAAGTCAAATTTTTATCAGGGATTTGAAGACTGAACTAAACCAATTTTTCTTCTTGAGACACAATCCTATAAGAACAGTGCCACTGGGCACACATGTACTCTGAAAGGGTTTTTACAGACCTAAGAAATCAGGCTTAGCAGAATGGTGCTTTCCTTCCTGAAGTACTTAAAAGCTTTGCCATGGATCCAGACTTGCTGATTTGCTGCAGGACTCGCACCAGTTCAGCCCTCTGCTTGTCAGGGCTGGCAGCACCAAACTCCTCAGGTCACTCCCATGACTGCAGCCTGCCTCATGTTATCCTGAAAAACACTCCAAGAACATGCTGAGCAGGGGAATTATACTGCGTGGCCATGACTCATCTATGCACAACAGTTCTCCAGAAAACATGAGACAACTATTGGAAGAGTGAGCCCTTGTGGGGTTGTGTACATGGCAAATCTCTCAAGCTTTACTTTCATCCCACTCTCAGTGCTGTGGGTCTCTGAACTTCATCAGAAAAAAAATGCTTATTAATGATTCAGCTCTGGGAACTCCAACAGATGTAACGGAGAAAATGTACCCTTTGAAAAAGATCTGAAAGAAATCTTCTCTTTCAAATCTCTCCTCAAGACCTACCTCTGCTGTGACATCTATCAGCCAGGTAATGATCCTCACATGTTAACAGCAGTCAGGGACAACCCACACCTCTTATTAAAGGTGTTTTGCAATGACTCAAACACCATGCTGAGCCTACAGATAATTTATATCATCTTGTGGTTTCATTCCCACCTTCTTTGCTCCCTTATTGTCTCCTTCCTCATTAAATTTATTTGTTATAGTCTTTACAAGGCCCTGTCCTAAATGTATGTGTGTTTATATATGTATGTATATAAGTGTGTATGTATATACATACTTGCCTTGCACTTCCACATATAACCTCTCCATTCTCAGAAAAATTACCTGGACCTTCCTACAACAGAGCTTCCACGCACAGTGATTCACACTTTACATTTTTAAGCCATAGAAATCAAAAGTAAACAAGGAAAAATAATCTTAAGACATTTTTTAGTATCTGATGAGGGGAATATTTTGGTTTTAAGTGATTTGAATTAGTTCCCTTAAATATATGGAATTACATTATTTGAAAAATGAAATAGCAGGATCAAATAAGATATTACATCTGTCAGAGAAACTCTTTAAGGAAAATGTTCAAACAAAAAATTCTTAAAAATTCTTAATGTTTTTCCCTCCCCTTGGAAGTCACACAAAATAAAATTTAGAATGATATGTCATCATTCTAAGTGAATTTTAGTAGAATCACTGCTTGTTTTACTACCTCTATATATATTGTAGAATGGCTTACAATATGAAAGATGTTTTATAATAAAGTGGTAGGTAAAGCATTACAAGTTAAGATAATGGTTTTAGTCTATTAGTGCTAGGGATGGGGATAGTTTGTTGCTATGGATGAAAATTTCTTCTTTGAATTTAGATGGAATTTTGCCACCATGACTTTGTCCAGGCCACTGTTCTGGGACACAGACCAGGGTCTCAGGCCTCAGTTTCATTATCTGGCTTGATGTGATGACTCCAATCAGTAACGCTGGTGCATGGAAAAATTAAACATAAACAATAATGAAATACCAGTTCATTATCACATTTGGGACAGAAATCTTTCACACAAGTGGCCCCATGTGTATATAGGACTCCAGTAAGGTCACCAGTATCTTTGAGAGCAGTTCTATTGATGACACAGCAAGCTTCCAATTCACTCACAAAGAGCACTGCACTACTCTACAGGCTACTCCCTACACAGAACCTACGGCAGTCAAGACCACAAGCTGCTTCTTTTGGATGTCCAGCTTCCCACGCTTCCTTAGAAGGCTGTCAGTGGCTTTTCTCCAGTGCATGAACACCTCTCCTTTAGGACAGAGCAGCATGGCCTCAGCCCCATGAAGGCTTTAGGCTTGATAGACTCCTGATGGCAGTTTTGAACACAGTACTGCTTTCCCTCCCCACCTGAAAGCTCTTTAAAAGTGTTACATCCAGCTGAATGCTTCGTCACTGGCAGTTTTTTAACTAAAGCAGCCAAGTGAAGCTGAGATGTGTACAGTCTAGGGGTTACAGTAGAGATTTAGAAAGCCTCTGGAACAGCCTTCTCCTGCCCCCATACATTTCAGAAAAGCCTCCCTGCTCACCCCTTCCAAAGCCACCCCGGTATCCATGGACTTAACCCACAAGCCAGCAACCAGGAGGCAGGTAAAACTGATGCAATTATTTCATCCTATTCAGAAGTTCCCTGAAGAGGCCTGAATTCCATCATGTCTCGAAAAAAACAAAACAAAACAAACCCAGGTGAGTTTAACACTCTCCATACAGCAGGAAGCTGTCTCTAGAGAAGACACCTCTGGTCACTACTGCCCTGAGATTCCTAAACAGCATTTCCCTTATCAGATACAAGGAGTACTCTTGAAGTTCACCATTATCACAGTCCAGATGAGAGAGTATCAAGGTCAGAGAAAGACAATTTGTAAAGCTAAGTTATGCTAAAGAGAACACCATACTGTATGTTAGATTATGCTAAAACCTTTGCTGCTGGAAGGCCTCTCAACATCTTATTGTGTCTCAGAAGTGATCTGAAGGTGAGAATTACTTGTCACATTTTGTAAACCAGGCAAATGAATCAGGTGTACACAATAAAATGGCTTTTTTATCAGAAGCCCTCAGCTGTCACTAAGACTGAGCAGCTGCTCAGAGGACATTAGTAGCTGCTGTGGCTGAGACATTGTCACTCTCAGCTCCTGTTTCAAGCCATTTGTGGTATTCTGGAAACCATAATCAAAACTGTGCAGCAGAAATCATTGCAGTATACTCAAAGAAAAATTAAAAAAGGAAAGCTGCACCAAGTTGGTGATCTAAAATATATAAAAACTATAGAGATCAGGTTATTCTACTTGTTTACTTGCTTCTTGGATCATAGGGTGTATTTGCAGTCAAATCTCCTGGCTAAGTTGAGGATTTTCTTTAAAATGTGTCTCATCTTTCTGACTAAAATCTGAGCTGGTACCTTGGACACTTAAGCCATAAGCCAACCCAAAAGCCCCTTTCTGTCTCTAGTGACACACAAAATTTAAACCAGTAAGCTATTTACTATGTTTTCACACACACACACTAAATATTTTGCATAATAGAAGAGTTCAAATACTCTGTTATAATACAGGAGAAAAACTCCTGACCAGAATTTAAACAAGTTCATTAAACCACACTTGATATACCTCCAAAACAAATCAAACCAAGGGATTTTCCAAAATACATCCTTAAAAATCACTACAAACAACAGAAGTTACTTCAAAATAACATTATCTGTACATAAATCTCTCCATCCAGACTGAATTAGGTCCCCATTAAATATAACAGCATAGACTCACCATCTTCATCCTTTCTTTGCTGTCTCCTAGAGTCTGGGGTTTGTTTTTTTTAATAATCCACAGAAAGAGACAGAAGTTAGTGTCCTTCTAACTAGCAGGCTTTCCATAAATCCTTATGCACATAATTCACCTTTAGCACACCTTAAGTCTTTCTTTCATTGCCAAAAAAACCCCCAAACCAATAAACTGCCACTGTTCTATGAACAAATTTACCTGAGTGTGCCAGCTTCCTTTTTTTATACTACCAGAAGGAGGAAGGCCATCAGACCACTTCAGAGGTGGTGAATGGCAAGCCAGGGCTGAGTTCCCCAAAGCCCCCCAAGTAAATCCCAGTCACTAATCTAGCTATCTTTTGTGCAGCTTATTTCACAAGGTATTTATTTGAGGGGTGAAAAATCACCTGGTAGCTTGCAAAAACTGAATATAGAAATCTAAAGGAAACTGAAGCATCCACCTAGACTCCCTAAAAGAAAAAAAAAAAAAAAAAAAACGTAATAAACACCTACTATTTGGTGCAATGCAGTGTGTTCCAAGGGCAAGAACTTTCGTTCTTCAGAATTATTTTTATAATGTCACCTCTGCCAGGGATGATTTAAGAGCTTCTAGATAAGGAAATTAATTTCATCAGTGGCAGAAACATCACCTCAAGTCTCCCTTTAGCTTCTTGATGAATAAAACACTCTCCCCAGCCCTTTCTAGCACCTCACTGCTACATCCAGAAGCAGGACTTCAAAGCAAAAGGAAATTATCAGTGTAAAAGCCAACTTTAATAAATTAAGAGAGCAAACACAAGTGCAATGAGTACAGGTGAGCTGACTGAGCTTTAAGGAGCTTTAAAACTACCTTAAACCAGGTGTATCCAATCTACTCCTTCGCATAGCTACCACTACATAGCAAAGCTGTGCCTTCTGCAAGTGAGAACAAATAGTACCTCACATTTGCAGAAAGTGAAGGCTGATGTAGCATTCCAGGTGTCTTACATGTAGGAATTGCTACTAGCCATTGCCAATCCTAATTGCTATTATTACTTGCATGAAGGAATCCTCTCTCTTTAATTTATACCACTTCCAACAACAGATACAGCATTTTTATCATGTAAAAATATAAATAAAACTTCAGTACAAATTTCCCTCTCTGTATAGGGAAGATTTCTGATAAGTCTCACCTACCAAGGCCTTCTTTTTCTTTATCTAACCAGTTCTCCATAGTGCATGCCAATGACCAGGCAAAGGAATACAGGAGCTGGGAAATGATTTGCAATTCTCTCCTTCTGCCAACAAAAGTAACTGCTAGAAGAGGATGTCAATCTTTCCCCCTTGTAATCTTTCTTCACAGCTAGAGTAAGGAAAAAGCATACTACACATTCCCAGTCATGAGTCATCCAAAACAGCACTGTGCTGGGTGGTCACAGTCTGGGCTTGCATAAGTCCCTTGGACAGGAACAAGGATGAACCTGAATTGTCCTACATAAGTTCCTTCATTTCATCCCTGGATATTCTACATGTAATTTATTTTGAATATTGAGGTATTCTTTCCTATTCTACCAGGAGATTTTTACTCGGAGATGCTTGATCTGGAAAGATATTTTGTACAAGTCTCCATAATCTCCACAGGATTCATAGTCATCCTACTTCTTATGTACAGACAGTGGAGGAGCAGCATTGTTGGGTTAAGTTCTGATAAGGAAGGTCCCAGCTCACACAATATAGACATTTCCTAACAGCTAATGTTAAAGAAAGAAGCTCAGACATGTTCAGAGAATAGTGGTTAGAACACTGGCAAAATGGGGATTCATCTTATAAAGGGACACTATTACAAAATTACTTATTCAGCTCAAAAAAATAAGCAAAGATGCCACATCTAGATAGAAGGCGCAACTGTGCTACAAATGCTTCAAGGAGAGAACACAAGAGAAGACCTTTCCAAATTCATGGACAGTGTTGACATATGAAGAAAATGGTTACTAAGAAATGAGATTTCCAGCCATCTGGAGACTGAAGTTCTGGAACAGATTTCCAGAAAAAATGTACTAGGAATAAAACAAAAACCGCCAATCAAGGCAGTTCAATCTTCTCAAGATGGGGCTGGATGTGTTTGCAAAAGAGAGTTATTTGGAATGGTTTCTCACACAAAAATCCACCTCAGCATTCTGCCTGCTGTTTCCAAGCTAGGAATAATTTACAGACATTTCTAGGGAACACAAAGGCTGTTCTAGCAAACCTTTGGTCACATCACCTTTCTATGAGGTACAATAAAGCAGTATATGCGAACTGTGCAACAAATTTAGTAAAAAATATATCTGAAATCTTTAGGCATGAAGAAGCAGAAAAAAAATTAAAGCTTTAGATGCTCATTTAGGGAAAAGAGCTATCTACAATGCACAGCATATTGAAGGGCAAGGAATGCAATTAGTGCTTGCTGCTGTATTTCAGGAGTGCTTGATCATTTTTTCTTAGCATGTAATTTACATATTAATACTGGAATATGTCATTTGTTTGTTCCTTGCATTATCACTCTTTGATAAGCACATGTCATTATTGCATACAAATAAGAAGCTTCCACCTGTCTGACAGAAAACACAGCCAGAAGTTATTTACAAAGGAGCCCTAGTCAGTCTGTTTCATGCCAAAATGAATCACCTGTCTCATTAATGGGCACTTTTCCTTCCTCCACAGCAAGCAGGCAGAGAAAGATCCTGACAGCAGAGCTGCTCACTGCAAGCCAGGAAGTAACACAAGGTATTTTGCTATGAGACCAACACACAGATGTGCTGGAATCATGCTCATGTGCCTCCTCAAGGCGCACCATGTACTTGTATTCCTTACAACGATCAAAACCTAAAACCCCTCTTTGAAGAAAATCAAGGCTTGGGAGGGAAAAAAGAAATTCCAGGAGAGTGACAGAGCAGAAGTGCTGGGGAAGCCTGAAAGCAGGGCTCAGCTCAGCAGAGCCACAACCTCCTGCTAGTAGAAGGTTTTGAGTCACAGCAGCCACCTGAGTCCTCTGACACAGGCCAGCCTTTGATCACTCAGTCAACAGTGAAGAACAGCATTAACTCCATATATCTGATGGAATGGCTATAACCATAAATATTTTAAGACACTTGGGTCAAACTAAAGGTCCATTCATTCCTGTAGCCAGCCTCTGGCTGTGGCTATCAGCAGATGCTCCTGCCAGGAAACATGGCATGCAGAGAACCCTGCTGACCACAGCTGATATCCCCAGCAAGCAGGTGTTTGAGGCTGCTCTGTGCCAGAGTTTGTTCTCAGTGGCCTTCATTCTCCAGATCCATCCAATCTGCATTTCTACTTTTGCATCTGACACATCATGTAGCAGTGAGCTCCTGAGCTCTATTACAGGCTGTGTGGAAAAGTACTTCCTCTTGTTTGTTTTAGGCCAGATGTCTAATAGCGCCATTACACTGTCCATACTGCACAGGCTGGGAGAGACAGGGAATGATCATGTCCAGCTGAACTGCACCACATACATCTCAGTAGTCTCTTTCCCAGGCTAAAAACCATAACTTATTAAATCTCCCCATGTGCAGAAGGCATTTCAAATTTCTGGTTAACCTTATTGTCCTTCTCTATCTTTTCTCTTTCTACTACATCACCCTGAGACTAAGGGATCAGAAATGAGCTCTCTATTCAATACTCCATATATGTAACAGTGACCAAGAGATACTTTATCTTCTATTCCTTTCCTTGTAACTTCTAACATCCCATTTGCTTTCCAGTTATCAATAATAATTATATTGATTGGGGTTTTTTTTCAGAAAATTATGTATAATAACTTCAAATTCACATAGCTAATAGGGAAATTAAAATTTCATACATATACTTGAGAATAGTTTTCCCAGGTGCATTATTTAAAATATCTGGGCCCTAGACTTCATCAGCCATTTCTATTTTACAGTCAGTTCAAAAAAATAAATCCTTCTAATGCTCTTTGCAGTAGGTCTGACTTTTGGTTATTCCGAAATATTTTGTCTGATCAAGCAGCAGTCACCACATCACGTATCCCCTTTCTCAGATCATTAATGAATACACTAAACAGAACAGAGGCTGGAGCTGTACATACTCCTCTCTATTGTGAAATAGAGATAATTTACCCCTACCCTGTGGCTTCTTTCATTTAACCAATTATTAATCTGTGACGTCTTAATATCATCAAGACGCTGGTTAAAAATATCATTGAAAGCCTTTTTTTAAAAAAAATTATTAACTGCATCACCCTTACACACATATTCTTCACAGAGCTAGAATAGATTTGTGAAGGATGACTTCAGTCTATGAAATCTGCTTTGACCCTTCTCCTCTGTGTTGTATTTTACCTCTCTACTCTTTTCTGTCATTTGTTACAGCTTCTACCAATATGTCCAACACAAAAGTCAGAGGTACTGTTCTGTAGTTCCTTGAATTCTCTCTGCAACCCTTTGATAAAAGCTAGTGTTACATTTGCCACTCCTGAACCATCCAAAAGAAAAAATAGTTTTAAACAATAAGGTAGAACCTACAACTAATTGTTCAACAAACAACCCTGAGTTCAACAGGTATACGCTTGGCTCACACTGCCTGATACCATCAGTTTGATTCTTCCTTTTCCACTGAATTTTCTAAAATTCTTCTGCTGTCTTTTTTTATATTGAGGCAGTTCCTCAGATTTACCTCCTATAAAGGAAGGCTTTATGGTTGGGCATATTCCCCAATGAATGTCAGTGAAAAGAATTTATTTTAAGTTTAGTTCCCTGCTTTCTCTGGGCTCCCTGTAATTCTCTCCTGCTGAATTTGAGATGTCAGTATCTTCATTCAATATCAGTTACTCTAGTTCATACCTCTTCATTTTAGACTTTTATTACTGGTAGAAATGTATTCATATTCATATGAGTTTTTACAGTACATATGAACTTGATTGAGTTTTCTGTCTCATGCTTTATGAGATTTTTATTTTTAATATTGAGCAGTGAAAAAAGGGCCCTTATTTGCCTACACATGATCAGTTATACAGCCTCATGTTTTATAGCATCCTATGCCTAAGTCACCTCAAAGATAACAGCAGAAATTAAAAATTCAAGGCAGTTAACTCTTTTACTCTTCTGCAAATTAGTTGTTCCCTCTCCCTCCCCTCAAAACTAAAACCAGAAAAAATCACCCTCTGTATCTAACTTAGAAGATGAGACTACATTATTTAGGTATAGTCTTAAACGAAGAAGGAAGATTTATATTTCTGCTCTGGGTTTATCATGGGTCTCTGAACAACCAGTAAATGTTTAATGTCATATTTATACTGCCACATGCTGTTATTTTTCCTGCCTGAGAGGTTTCATGGCATATGCCCTCTGCTCATCTGCAGTTGTGAAAATATTTTGGCTGCCATTTGTAGAGTGGACCAATAGAAAGGAATGAAAGCACTAAAGAATCCTTTTGTAACTACACAAAATATCCTGGATGAATTTACCACCACCATTTCAGTGCTTACTCACAAAAACAGAAACACAGCATTATCTCTCTCCAATGATACTTTTTGTTTCACCAGATATCAGCACTGGATATTGCTTTGATAATGAAGCTGACAAACTATTTCTATTCACAATTCATCATCGCCTAATATTTTTACATAAATAACAGGATTTGCAACCATTTACTTTTAAGTACACACTTTTTAGCAGTGTTATGTCTAGACCTATCAACTCTAAAGGCCATTTTATCCAGTCCTCTTAAAAAATAAGATTATGATAATTTCAGACATATTTATCTATTGAGAAACTTATGGCTTTAAACAGGCCTACACTGATATTTTTATTTGATATGTTGTTGTATAATACAAAGCATTTTTTGTTGGGACGCCCCTCAAGAAGTCCACATGGAGTTGTGCCCATCCTGGGCTGCCTGAGTCACAAAACCACCAAGCTGATGAATCCTCTGGGTCACCACTCAGGCATCTACAACTCAAAATTACAGCTCTTACTTCTTACCCTGAGCACACCCAAGTATATAACAAATAGCAATGGACAGAAGAACATATATAGACGCACAAATATATACATAATATATGGGGAAACCAAAACACAAAGTTCAGCAAGGAGTGCATGCACTGGCTATAGTTCACCAGGTACAAACTGCCTGCCCACCTTAGAAGCAGGAACACTGAGGAAGGTGGGTCTATCACTCCAAGCGAGCCCTGAAACAAAGGACAGAGTGACACCAAAGTGCTGCAGTCGTGCTCTATTTAAATCAATGCACATATGAAACAAAGGATGGAGCAGCAAGCAGTTATGCTCTGTTGAAAACAATGCAGCTAAGGGGAACTAAGCCAAAGGAATTATCCAGATGGTAATCAAAAGCTGAATTTTGCTTTATTAACTTAAGTATATATATTACTTTTCACAGCCTGCATAAGCTAATGAGTAAAGTCACTCAAACACTACCTAAACTACCTAAACATGAAACTGTAACTTCACATTTTCTCCTCCTGCAATGAAAATAATATAAATATAGATTAACTAGGGTAAAGGTTAGATAAGACTCCATTGTAACTTCTGGGATCCATGGATGGGCTGAACCTGTCTTGTCCCCATAGGGTTGCCAGGTGGGTATGAACCTTATTTTATGTTCACCAAATGATTATGCTGAGCAAGCTTTCATTGGTGATTAGAGATTGTCTGGATATTGCTTCAGATTCATTTTTGCAGTCAGTATACTACTGATGGCAATCTCTGAACCTTAACCTGTCACAGTTTTCTACTACCAGTGTGCTTGACAATACAGTGTGCTATTCCACAAAGTGTGAGTTTGAGTCCTTCAAGGGTGCTGGCAGCTTCTGGCAGTGGATGACATGCTTGACAAAACTGATAATAATCCGACAAAGAGTGGGGACACTGTCAGTGTGTGACCCTGAATTATTGGTCAAACTACCCTCTGACACAGTGGCTGTTTATTGGGGTCCCCATAACAGAGGCCTGACAGCCTAGTCATGCACAAGGGTCTCATCCTCCCTGGGGGCACTGGTAGATTGCTCAAATATAAAGGGTTCAAGGAAACATCTCCCTTTCACTTGACAGTACATCATTCTTACAACCCAACAACTAGTATGCTGCTTGCAGGTTTGGTTTGAGATAAAACCCTGAGGAAGATTTTCACAATTAATACAGAGAAAAGCTATCTTGAAAGCAAGTAGAGTCTGGTCACCACTAATAACTAGTGTGTATCTGCAAGCTTCTAAGGCAGCTCACAGGAAAACCACAAAACCAACATGAGTGTCAGTGAATTTATAGAGTGCACATACTTGGCATCACAGGAACACACGTTTAAGTGCTCACTTCCCTGGGTCAGAGGTGGGTCAGAGTCATACCCCAGGCTGCATGCACTAAGAGGGTAGCTGTGCTACCCAGCAGCTGGTATTTAGGATGGGGAATCCCATTTCCTTAATGAAGAACATTGGCTCAGATAAGCCTTCAGAGAAAGGCCAAAGGTGGGCAGAAGGGCCTCCATTCTCAGTATCTCATCCTTCAGCAGCATGAGCAGACAACAACTGAGCTTGGAAAATTCTGGAGGTTCACAGAGCTACCAGCACTGGGGGAGCAGCACTGAAATGTCTCACCTAAGTATGTGCTCCTGCAGATTTGGGCACCTTTTTGTGACTCACCTCAGCACAAAAGCCTGCAGCTGCCAAAACATATGATTCTATCTTACTACTAACCTAAATGGGGCTACCCACACAATTAAGGACTAATTGCTTGAGAAGGGATTGCTTGATGAGGTTCTTAGACTTGTGGGTTTGTGGTCAAGTCCTCAATAGATGCAAAATAGCACAGCTTCAAAGAAATTAGTTAAGTGATGCTGAAAGTGTGGCTTCCACTCTTCGTGTGTTTTAGAGGGAAGGCAATGGAGACAAAGCAATTCTGCATAAGAAAATTATGTCTACAACATAAATAATAGATAAAATAGGTTGGTACAGAATAATTTATTTGGATTTTCATTATGTTCTTTTTAAGACTGTTAGGCAAACAAGTTAGTCATGGGTTAAATGTCAAATCCTATGGGTGGGATTTGAAACTGATTAAAAGATACAAAGGTAGAGAATTTAGGCACATAAATGGTAAGAATTTAAAGGTAGCTGTAGAGGGCCAGTTCTATTTAGTATATTTAAGTTATTAGTAATCAGGAGGTGATTGTGTGGGAGTCTGGAAGACATAAAAATGTTGAGATGCATCAAATCTGAAGGAGGTTTGAGGAACTAAAAAGGATGTAAGTACACAAGCAGATAGTTATCATCTCTAAAACAAAGTGATACTGGAACACACATCTCTTAGAAAGAGTGAGCACTGTCACTAGCAGTCCTGTCCTTAAAAGCAGCTTGAGCAATTTAAAACAAGTCTCAGCTGATAAGTAGGAGGAACCCATTTCCTTCCACAGAAAACCTCAGTTTACTGGTCATTGCTAAAGCAAAAGTCAAAAATGAAGCATCTCTCCTATGAGGAAAAGCTAGCAGAATTTGGGTTGTTCAATCTGGGCAAGAGAAGGCTCCAGAGAAACCCTTCAGTACTTAAGGGGCTTATAAGAAAGACAAAGATTTTTCAGTAGGGCCTGTAGTGATAGGGCAATGGGGAATGGGTTTAAACTGAAAGAGAGTAGGTTTAGATTTGATATTAGGAAGAAATTTTTTATGGTGAGGGTGGGGAGGCACTGGAACAGGTGTCCCAGAGAAGATGTGGATACCTTGTCCATGAGGATGTTCAAGGCTAAGTTGTAGGGGACTCTGAGAAACCTGGTCTAGTGAAAGGTGTCCCTGAATATGGCCGGAGAGTTGAAATGAGGTGGTTTTTGAGGCCCCTTCCAAACCAAGCCATTCTATTATTCCCTACCTTTCCTTTCCCTTCCTCTCTACTTCCCTCTACTATAAAATCTCTGTGGGCTGAACCACAACCATTTTGCACCTGAAATCCTTTGCAGCTGCAAGTGTCATTCTGGGAGAAGCAGCTGAGTATATAGGCAAACAGTACTGATTTTAGCAAATTTTCTCATGGCCATTTCACACTTAGGCACAACAGCTCCAGAAGATGAAGGATTCTGGCATGCCAGCATTCATACAAAAACTTTTGTTCCCCACTGACCTTGAGTCTTGTGTATCTGTGGGAGATGCATGGTATATAATAACAGCAGTGCTGGGGGAAGTTCAGTCAGTCACAGCTTACGCACACAGGTAAATGCATTTTATTAACTGAAAGCTTTCATTTTCACATGTGGACTCACAGGAGCCCCTTATGGCATTTTTATAAGGAGAAAATGGAACTGAATAATCTTTCAAGAAAAAGAAAACAAAAAACTTACAATTAATGCAGCTCTAGAAAATGCTGAGCATGGGTTCAAAAGCCAATTTAAAATCTTCAACATAAGATCAAAAAATACTACAAAAGGATGTAAGTATTTTTTAAACAGGAAGGTTCTCTTCAGGAGTCAAACCACTTCACAAGTTAACAAATCTCTGTGTTCTTAACCAGCAGCTTCCTTTTGAAGTAACTTTCACATTGAGATCTGATGGAATAACTCAACCTTACAACACAGGAAAGTGCTATAAATTATGCTTATTATTTTGAGAGCTACAAAAATAAAGTCACAGATAAAAATCTCAAGATGTGCGCAGCCTAAAAAACTTACTACTCCCTGCCTTACAGATTCTAACTGATATATAAGTCAACAAAAGTATACAGGAAAACGATGTAATAAGAAAAATTAAACCCATTAATTAGCAGCCTATTTTGTGAGGTCATGTATGAAGAAATAGCAGGTCAAACAAGTATTTGTAACAGTTTCCCCTTAAACCAAATTATGGTTACATTTGGGCATATTTGAAATGAAACACATGTGCTGTCAGTCCCTGCCAAATGCAGCCATCATCATCTGAGAACAGCACAAGTTAGAGAAGGAAGTAAAATTCTAAATTTAATCAATGTTGTCTATGAAAAAATTCATTAAGTCAAATGGCTGAACCATATGGGTATAAACATACATTCAGAGAGTGATAGATATCTGCAGACAAAAATTCCCAGCATTTTAACATTCCTGTAATATAGCATGCAGTAGGTATATTAATTTAGCTATTAATTATTGCTAAATTGCAAATATGCAGTAAACACAAAGTTCAAGTTCTCCGTAATAACAGACAAAAAGTAGTGTTTAAGCTTCTAATAATATCCATTTCTCTTGCAGGTTTGTACCCACTGCAGAGCACATTGTAAATTATAAAGCTTCCCAAGCATAATAAGTTCTTTGCAGCTAACTTAGAAAATACATTCCTGAGTTTGTGCAGAATGTGTGCTGAAATCATGGTGTTATTTCTTTGTCATTAGTTAACAACTCTCTGGAGCAAAACACAGTTATGATAGCTGATGACACCTGTCATACCACTAAGCTCTGAAGCTCTGACCTGTGGATAAGTCAAAGGCATGAAGTTATCAAAAGACCCATAGCAGCTATTTAAACATTTAATAAGAAATTTTTTCTAGTAGTTCATTAAAAATATAAAGACAAAAGTATAAAGTAATAAAAAAAATTAAAGCAACTGTTGTGGATTCTACTTTTGTCTCTAGGACCTCTTTAGTCTCACATTGGACCTGCAAAATTTATTTTTTTAGGAAAGAATGCTGTTGCATCAGAAAAAAAAAAATAATTATCTGGGGCTATTTCTGTGACTCCTAGAATTTGCCTTATGGGATTAGCTGTCCAGAAATGACACTGGAAATATGGGTCCTGAAAAAGAGAGAATACTTTTATCTAGGTCCAACAGCATGAAATATTTTCTGCTTGGAAAGAAGGATTTGTCCAGTGAGGCCATTGCATCTGATTATGTGACACTGCATGGTACTAGGAATAAACAGACATCAAAGGCAGCTCTGTGAATGGAAGAACAGCTGAAAGCTTTAGCAGAGACACAGAAAACACAGGGAGAGAGGACACGGGAGAGACCTAACCAGCATGTATTTCCAAGTAAGGTGTGCCAGAAAAATGGAATGACTGTAAAAGAAAAGGTTTAAGTCTTACAATCTTCTAACTGTGAGGACATGGATATGTTTCAAAAGTTTTCACTTAATTTGGGCAGATGAAACTACAGTGTAAAAGAACTTTGCCTTTCATGCAGAAGTGTGACTCCTGGCTGGCTGGCCCCTGGATGGACACGTTGTTTTGCTTTCACTGGACCCTTATCCTACAGAAATATCTTAAAAATTAAGTTGGACCCATTCAATTTTAGGTAACACTTAAAAAAATGTATCTAGCAGCCCTTTTCCTTCTATTCCTCTCCCTTCTCTTTCCTTTAACATCAGCCAGAGCATCTATACCTTGCCGACTGGGACATGCACCTAGGTGGCAGAAGGTGACTGGAATTATTTCAGTTGGAGAAGGGAATGGAATTATATCCCATATATTCTGCCCACTCAGAATTACATTCTATAGATTACATGTAAGGAAGTCATTGATACTTCCTCTGGTTATGTCTTATAGATGACTACTATTCCACTTCTAAAGAAAATTTCTAGGACAATTTCTACTTACTTAATTTCTACAAAAAAATTCTACTTATTTCAGTGTGTCTAGAAGGAAGAACCCTTCAGGAGGCACAGGTAGGATGACTTTGAGTCCATGCAAGGATGAGGATGAGATGGAAGCTTATTACCATAGCTCCTCAAAGTGATTTGAGACAACTTTCCCCTCCAAGTGCTGACTGTGAATTCCTTATTAGACATAAAATCCTTGGTGGGGCAGAGAGGACAGGCATTGTAAGGCTGTCAATTCCTGTATGGCAATAGGAACCTTAAAGCTGGACTATGCACAGAGACACACAGATTTCCAGCACCCAAATGTGTTGGTGGACCCACAGCAATGCTCACTTCACTGTGCTGTGTCTCCTGGAGAACCCCTGGGGTTGACACTGACACACTACGACTAGAACATACAGAAATCTACATTGCTGCTGATGCCACATGGGAATTGAAAGGATTTCTGTCACCACTGAGACCAGGAAGCTTAACATTCTTTGTTAGCTCTGTGTTTTCTTTCTTTAAAAATGTTAGAATACTGACATTTAATGCTGCCTGATTTGCATACAACTAAGCTATATGGTGTGGTAATTTTTGCTTTGTTTTTTTTCACATTATTTCTATTGTTGTCAGAGTCTTTTGAGATTTGCCATTTATGCCCTAAGCACTAAACAACACACTAGGATGCCACTTACCTTAATCTCTTTTGGGCATTTTTCATATACAACGTTCCTTGCATAGTGACAGGTTCAATACTGTTAAAAAAACAGCAGGAGAAAAACCCAATTAAACTTGCAATTTTCCACCAAGCAAGGCACATGCACAGTGTGCCTACCAGATGACCTGCTCTGTCCTTGCCTGTACAGGACACATCTACAGGAGGATTTTCCCCTGAGGGCACAGCATGTCTCATTTTCTAAAACTGCTACCTTTCTGCAGAAGATAAATATGAATAAAACATAACCATAATGGCTTTCTTCACCTCAAATATATATACTGAATTCACATGAAGGGCTAACATTTCAGAAGGCTCTCCAAACCTCTGAAAGCTGCCTGGGCTTTTGGTTGCAGCTTCGTTGTATGCACCAGAATTGCATCCCATGTTGTTCATGCTATTTTGGTGCACAGCTCCTCCATACAATCATTTAATTTTCCCATATGCAGGAGGAAGACTGGACAGTTTTATGTTCACAGAACTGGATTCCTCCTTTGACATCCCATCTGCTCTTTAAAACCAATCACATTAAGGTGCTCCTGGTGTGATTCATAGGGAACCCAAACCCTGATTTATAGCAAACCTAGGATGCAATTTGCCTCCCACCACTTCATCTGTCCTCAAGCTCAACAATTTTGGCAAACAAGCCTTCTCCATTTCCTCCATACTCAAAAGAGCATTTTTTGATGTAGGTATCTTTCTGCTCAGTGATTCATTAGCATATCCCATTTCAGGATGGGCTGAGTCAATTTGTTTCTGTCCAATAATTAAAGGCCTAGATCACTTTCTTACTCAACAATTAACTCCAAAGCAATTAACATTAAAAGAACTGGATCTTACCCCCAGTTGAATCATTGTTCTTCAGTTACTATTTTTGTGTCAGGAATGATGACACTGTGACATAAATCCCAGAGAACTTGGGTGAAGTAACACTTCTCTGAGAGTGTCCTGGTTATGGCTGTGATAGAGTTCATTTTCTTTGTAGTTTATTTAGTGCTGTGGTTTGGGATTTAGTATGAGAATAATATTGATAACACACTGATGTTTTGGTTGTTGCTAACTAGTTCTTACCCTAGGTCAAGGACTTTTTGCAGAACAGATTTTCTGCATTTACGAACAGTCAAAATATTGCTGATGGCTATAAAGATGAAGAGACTTCTTAACTGTGTAGTAAAAGACATGAAAATTTGGGAATCTTCAGGACAATGGATAGTTTCATCTTACTCACCATTGAAAGAAAAGCTGAATGTCTCAGGCTTCTCAGATTTCTTGCCAGAGAAGTTCCATCTGGAGCATTATGACTGCAGAGCAAACAGTAACATTCAGAACTCTATATAAATTCTGTCCAGCAGAATGGACAATGGAAAAATCAGTTGCCTCAGTTGAAAGCTTTAACTGCATTGGCAAAAGAAGGTGTGCCATCTGAATTAAAAAACACAATCACTCAACCCTTGCCTTCTTTTGAATCTGGAGGACTGCAAACATCAAGCTTTGGGCTGCCAAGCTTTCTCATGAAGAGCAGTAGTAACAGTGCTACCAGTTTCTTCTCTACAATGATTTCCAGTCTTGCCAGTGCATCATCATCTGGAAACTGATGTTTTTGAGAGCACTTCTGCTGGTTGTAATCCTGCTTTTGAGGCTACATCCTTGCCAAGCAATTCTTCTGCTGTGAACTCTTCAAGCACCACTGTGCTTACAGCCTTTAGAACATTTAATGCAGCAGTAGCAACTTCTGCCTCACAGTCCAGCAGTATTTTATCTGGATAGACTGCCAGTGTCTCTGGACATAACATCACATCAGCAACTTCTGCACTCACAAACCAGAATACATGAAAAAAAGTTATTTACACCAAACAGCAGCTGAAAAATTGAAAAAAACTGAAACAAAAAAGATTGCAATGGAAAGAAATTCTCTTAAGTCACCTCTGCTAGAACTTCTAAATGCTTAGGACTTTCTAAGTTTATTTTGAAATAATATGTTCTTGTAACTTCCCTGATAGCCCAACAATTTTGTGTTTGAGTAATGAAACAAAATGTTTCCATTTCAGTTCATTTTTTGTTTTATCTTCTGCAATAATAAACTCTCAGGTTAAAAAAAAAAATAACAAGGCCAGGTTAAATGAGGCTTTAAGAAACCTGGTCTAGTGAAAGGTGTTCCTGCCCATGGCAGGGGAGCTGGAAAAAGATGATCTTTAAGGTCCCTTTCACCCCATCCATTCTATGATTGTGTCTTTTCACTTTCCATGCTGTGTCAGTGAGCAGGTGCACAAGAAGCCAGGAGGCATCAAGGCCAGGACAGCTGATCTGAACTGTCCAAGGGGATATTCCATACCACAGAATATCATGCCCAGAATCTAAACTGGAGAGAATTGGCCAGGAGGGGGAGGTCAGTGCTTGGGAATGGGGTGGGCAGCAGTCATGGGTGGAGAGCAATTGTGTGGGGCACCACTTTTTTCTATTGGGTTTTATTTATATCTCTTTCTCCTTTTCCATAAATAATTGTTGTTGTTGTTGTTGTTGTTGTTATGCTTATTATTAGTCATATTATTATATTTTACTGTATTTGAAGTCTTAAACTGTTCTTATCTCAACCCATGGGTTTTACCTGTTTTGCTGATTCTCTTACCCAACACACCATGGGAGTGTGCATGGGGGAGTGAGAGAGCACTTGTGTGGTTGATGCCTGGGGTTAAACCAGAACAGAGTCGAGAGTCCAAGAGTCCTAGGTAATAATCTCTATTCCAACAATATTTATGCACCTATAACTAGAAAGCAATTAGATAAAATGCAAGAGTAGTGATAGAAGTGACACCTTTCTGACAAACTGGCTCTTACTATTACCCAAACTGTGTCAGGTCCCTTTTTCCTGCATCCCTGGAAGCTTACATTCCTGGATATCCAGTGGTCTGTCTGACATGGGACAACTGCAGAGAGCATTTTCTTAGAGTGGTTACTGGCCCAGCAGAAGAGTGCTTTCCATTTTGCCTGGCTGAGAGCTGAATTTTGACAAATAGGAAAAATCCTCTATTCCTCCCAAATAAGCACATATGTTTCTTATCCAACTCATTAATAGTTCTAGGACACAAATCCCACTCCTACCCCAGCATCAAGAGGGTGGGGAGGTAGTGAGACAGTTCAATTTCCACAGGTTGTTTCAATGTCCCTCTGTGGGCTGTCTATTGCTAATACCAATCCTACATACCCAAGGGTCCCTATTAAATTCAGAACAAAATTAAGTACATAGCATGAGCTTAAGAATTATATTTCCAGGACAGGTATGTAACACTGGGTCCGTTGTAAAACATGATACAGGATTTGGGTGCCCAGCCTGTTCACGAACTGCTGAATATCACTTCCCTGGGAGTCTGGAGACACCTTGTGTGGAGACCACAGATAGGTACTGTGTTTTACAAACAGTAAGTGCAAAATCCATGAAAGAAGCCATAGCAACCATGCTTTCAATGGATTGACTTTCATACTTAAGACAGAACATTTATTTAAATGAATTATTGTGTAGACAACTTACTGATGATTGGATTTTCAAACAGGAATTTCCTTCAGCCATTCTAAAAAGCAAAAGAATGAGCATACAAATTAAGATGGACATGTTACCCAAATTATCAACCTAGCCTGGTCACTGGGAACAGTGAGATCATATTAGCATTACCATAGCCTAGATATTCTGCTCCTCAGCAAGGATGGCTCCCACATCATCTCAGCCATTCTGTCCAGGAAACTGCAGCCCTTCACCTGGGCTATCTGGCACAAGGTGGCTTTGTGCCCTGTGCACAGACCCTAAGTGTTTTGGGAAGTACAGTCATAAGGAGAGGGAAAACAATGCCATCCCAGACCAAGCTTGCAGCCCACCACAAACTCACCCAATAGCAGAAAATGAGCGATCCTAAAAAAATGTACACACCAGGTGAAATCTTCCTGGAGGTACCTCTTGGTTGAGCAAGGACAGAATCAGCCAGGATCATTGATGTAAATGACAGTCCCTTACCAAGTTCTCCTTGTCTGAACTTTCTCTTGCTCCTGGAAACTTGATATAACATTACTTTTATTAAACCAGGGCACAGCAAAGGAATAGCTGAAATTTAGCAGCTATGTTGGTATCAAGAAATGCCCACTGGAGCACTCCTCAGCCTGCAGTCTAAAGGTAAAATATACATCACCAAAGACAAAGGGACACTTTTCCTATTATGCATTCAAAAGATGAAAATTGCATTTCAAAGGCCTGAATGTGCTCCTAGAAGGGAACACAGAAGTGAAAACAGCTTCTTTCACCTTCAGGAAGTGAAGCGGTCATTTATGCCAAAACCTTCCAGCTAGGAAGCTACTGCTGGAATTATACCAAACATGACTAAGGACAACAAAAGTACATGAAGCCCCATTCAATATTTGGGAGAGCAAACAATGTTTGCTCGTGCAAATTATATCTGCCATACTCACTCCCAGCTTTTGCAAACACCAACAAAAGTTGTGGTTCATGGAGTTTACAGCTTTAATATTCAGATACCTTGTTTTGTACTCCAAATTGTTATCTCTTATGAACCAAGGTTATTTGTACCAGTATGAAATCCAAAACCAAGCTAGCAGAGTCAGTCTTCTATCCCCCTCATCAGAACATTGCACTTGCATTAAAATAGAAGCTCAGCATGAGAGCCTAAAATTCTGAATAGATCAAAATTATATGTATAATAGGGGTTTTTTACAAATTCCTGTTTAATAGCTTAGTTCATCTACTGAGACTAATGAACAGAACAATTTATCTAATGTTCCCTGAGCTACTGAAATTTACAAAGCCATCTGGAATCAGTTTTACTTTCTGTGTTCACATTATTAATAAACTATTTAACTGCATTTTTCTCTGTGCAGGAGATATGTGCCAGGTTTATGTTTAAATCAAATGTTTGTATTTGTCATCCAAATCCAGCAAGAGAGAGACAACCACAGTCTGCAAACTCTTTAAATTTTCTCACTGAACATGGCATGGACTATACACCAGCTTTACCAAAGGTAAAGTGAGGCAAATCAACACAGGAATGGCTATTACTGTTTTACACAAGAATATTTCTAGCTTCCAGATCAAGCCCAAGGAGGAAAATGTGTATGTAATTTTCAGAGTTAATTTTGTAAATTATGGTCTTCTTTGCTCTGTATTTGTCTCTTTCAGAAACCATGGATTACAGGGAAGAGTGTGATTGCCAGGGAGAATTGTTAGCACTTTTTCAAGACTTAGCCTCAAAACCAACTTCAGAGAGAAAGCAAAATATTGTTTCTTCTTGATAAAATATGAGAAAGGATTTTAATATTCCTCTGGCCTTCCTGCTTTTGGCTGATTCATTGTTGTCGACAGACAGGTTTATAAGCAATGAAGAGCAATGTTAAGTTTATTCAGAGCTGAGTTTATTAGCCAAACTAATCCTGAAGCTTTGGAGGAATTAATGCAGGGATTCAGAAAGGATATTAAAAGACTCTTTTTATGAGCACCAATCAAAATATTTCTGAAGACCAGAAATCTAGGCATTTTCTTAAGACAATGAAACAGATAAAGCAAAACTTACCTTCATATATTTTAACACAGAAGCTTTCCCAGAAATGCTTAAAATTCTGGCTAACCCAGAAGTGAATTGCACTGAGAAGAAACTAACTTAATTTCATGTTTGGCAGATGTTTTTACTAATAATCATTTTAATTAATTATAATAATATTCTAAAATATTTTCAAATACAAAATGGACTTCTGTTTTAAATTTTATATATTTTGCTTCCATATTTTGAAGACAGCTCATATTAACTTCAGGAAGAAGCATGTCTTCACAATCATACTAAATGTCTAAATTTAAATTTAAAAATATAAATTCTATTTTTTGGTGTATCCATAGGTTCAGACTCAAACAATGAACATGTAACTAAAAATAAAAGTATTATTTCTATTTGTTCGAGAGCCAACCTTTTCTTAATAGGTAGCATAGTTAGGATTGCTACAAAAATAGTGACTTTAAATTACATATCTGATTCTGGAGAATCTGGGTCCATATATGTTTTAGCAATTGTCAAATTCAAAATACATATGGTCCCACCACATTGTTCACTTCATGAGCAGATCCATTTTAATTGCAGGTATTTCTTCTCTTTTCTTTCCTTGCTGTAACAAACACTTTGTTCTCTGTCTTTCAGTGATTAAAAAGAAATGGGAAAAAAGTAAAGAAACCAAAGTCTGTATCTCAAGTGACAATCATTTCCAAAGCAGCTCATGAGTGTCTTGTAAGAAATGCCTTCATTTACACTAATAATTTCCTGAAGATATTTGTTTGCAATGAACCAATATGTAACACCTGAATGAAGAATTATGGTCCACTTAAAAAAACAGTATTTTTAATCAAATAACTTTCTTTCAAAACTGAGTGCAAAATCATAAATTGACCAAATATATAAATCTAAATTTTCAAAGGCATATAAAATTTAACTCCCTTAATAGCCTAAATACATTTTTAATTAAATTTAGATGCTTAAATGTCATTGACTATGAATTACCAAATATTTTAGTCCTTAAAAAGGCAATATGAGGTAAAAAAAATTGCTGTGGAGCAACACATATTTTTTGAACCCAAATACCTTCAAGAATCAAGCTACTTGTAAAACACCTCTTTTGAAAATGTGAAAAAAGTGAACTCAGCCCAACCCAGTAAACAAATGGTCTGAAGAAATTAAGTGTCAGTTTTTCTCCTCTACAGCATTAAACACAAGATACATTTTGTTTTGAAGTGCTTGCTTTCTCTGTGAAGGACACAGCTATACTCTGTTCTATATAACAATATGAGGAAAGAAACAAGATTATTTCTGCATGTAATCCAGATAAATGTTGGTCCAGATTTGTAAAGACACATATTAAATACAAAGTAAATGTATTGAGTCTTTGATTTCAACAAGAATGTGTTACCTGGACCCTGCCTCTAGTGTAGTAGTTAGAGCAGCAGCTGGGATATAGGAAAACCTTATCTAAATTCATGCTAATGTATTGTTTGAAGAGATGGAATGAATAATAGGGGATATTCATACTGTTTAGGAAGAAAACAGAAGTGCAGTTGAATCTTGAGCTCTACTCTCAGTTTAAGTAATCTAAGAAGTTTATTCAATTGTAATTATTACCGTTGAACTGGAAAAATCCTGATTTTCAGAGAAAGGAAAACTTACTTCAGGTCAAATTATGAGATGTCTGTTTCCTAGCTGAGATTTTTCTAGAGGAAAGCATAGTCTCCAGACATACCAGAGGTTCAGGAGGGTGCCTTTTCAAGCCAGAAGACCTACCTGTAATACTGTCTTAATAGCTAGGAGGAAGCAAAGTAGAAAGAAAAAGAGAGATACTTCCACAGATTCCTTTGACAGGAATTTTCTAACTTTATTACCTAAAAGTCATCTCCCTAAATGTCAGCTAGTCCTCTGGGCTCCTTTATAGCTGAAGGAGAGAAAGAGGCATCTCTAGGAGGCAATTCATCTCAACCTAAAGTAGATATCTAAGACAGGTTCGATGAATCACTAGCTCATTTCTTTCTTATCCTATGAAGAAAATATGACAAGTAACTTTTCGACGTCTGACTTTGTCAAGATGAATTCTGACTTAGTGTCATTTTTCAGTCCACTCTGAAATGTTGCTTGTGGATTTTCTATGCCTTTGTGGTCTTTGTGACCTGGTTCCCTTTCTTGCCAAGCTTTGTGATGCCTGACCTGACCTCACTCACTGACATGAGCCAAAGACCACTGGAAGATCCTCTTTTCTGTGAACGATCTTTGGATCAGACCTTAAGGGAAAATCAATATGAGGGCAAAGGCACTTATCAAGATTATGACAGAGCAGCAAAACATTTTAGTCCAGTCATTGAAGGAAAAGTTCTCCTTTGAATCTTTAAGACAGGGCCAATGTATTGCTTATCCCACTTCAGCAGTTTTCTAGCAGTTTTTGACTTCATATCTTGTGCTGCCATGCATAACCTGATAAACTGCATCAAAATTGCTCCATACGGTTGTCATTCACTTCTGGCCAGTAGAAAGGCCAAAGAAATGTGCAAGACTCACTCAGAATCCTGTATTGCAAGAGACTTTCTGCAATAGTCTGATGAAAAATGAACTTTCAACCTGAATTCTAGAATTCCTTCTATTCTGGAATTCATCAGAAGTTAATAGATTTGGGTAATACATTAAAATGTTGTTGTTGTTAACAGGTGTTCATGTTTGTCACTGAGGTGAAATCACATGACTAATTTAGTGATTTTTGCCCTCTTCTGACAAGAGGACCAGTTCACCACAGTCAGCTATTTCCAGTATCATACAGCAGTACACAAATAAAGCAATCATCCTGAGGCTGCATTCAGTGATAATGTATGAAAACTCAAATTTTCCACTGCAAGAGCAATGGCAAGGATTTCTTACTGAAATCAGAAATAGTTTGTGTTGTGCTTCAAAATATCTTGTATCATTCAAAATTATGGGGAAGAGAAGCGAGAGGCTAAAATGATCTTGAAAACATGTCATTAGCAGAAAGAAGCTGTCAATCATGGTAATGTATTGAAAGACAAAAATTACCAAAAAAAAAGAAATATCTTGACTTGAGAGCATCCATTCTCTCCTCACATATGATAAAACGTTGTCATACAGATAACTTTCTTATTTCCATATATTAACAGAATTCTAACTGGAAGACAGTTCTTATCAGAATACAAACCTGAAATATGGAAACATCTTTGTTACTGGGTAAAGATGGGTAAGCAATTAAATCCTAAAAAGCCATGGAAGCCTACCTGAGAGCTTCCAATTCTGCAGATTCAAAAGGGTAAGAATAAGAATAAAAAGCAGCATTGCACTTGAATTTTCAAAAATCTACCATGTTAACAATAACAGCAATTTTGTGAAGAAAACCTATTCACAATTTAAAATCATTTCTGTGCATATTGAAGGAAAACAATTCACACTTTAGGTTCAGGTATGTTTACCAATGCAAATGGCTCCTATGAATCCATGTGAGTTAAACACAAAAATGTGAACTTCAGTAGCCCAAACTTCGATGTTTTTTACACAATTGAGTCAAAACTAAGGGACTTTATCATTAATTCTCATTAGAATTAACTGGCTAAAGATGCCGTAAAAGGTACCCTTACTGTAATTTTATTATTTTGAATTTATTATTATAATGAAGGAGGATTTTAACACCAAAAAAAATTAACAAAAAGAAAGAAAGAACTACATTACTTCTAAAACTACTCTGTCTTTCTTACAAATTTGGAGTAAATGGATGATTTAAACTTCAAGCTGTACTTCATTTTTCCTACTAGTTCTCTTTTAATGAACACATAGGTTTTAAATGGTGCACCCAGTTCTACAGCGCAGAGAAGCTCCTATGCCACATGTGATCAAACACTGTCCTGAAAAGACATATAACAGCAAGTCCACTTGACCTTCCTGGAACATCATTATTAAAAAAGAATGCTGAATAAAATCAATTGAGTTTTGCTTTTTATTTCCTAAAATGCTGAAATCTTCACTGGAAGTAATTGGGTACATGCGAACTGCAGTGAAAGATGAAAATATTCATTCCTGTAATCCATCTCCTGGCTTACAGACCAAGGCCTTCAGGGAGCACAACAAATCCACATCAACTTTCTAAACGTCAGTTTTTTGCTTTAACCTCTGGTTTAGCTATCAGATAAACATCATGCATAACCACATAACTCCCCAGCAATTACATTAAAACAGATGCTGAAAAAGAATAATTTTGTTGAGGAAAATTCATAATGAACTTAGACAAACGTAAAGGTCTCTTCCACATCTACCTTTCCCCAGTTAATCAGAGCTTAGGCAATACCTTGCCAGTCACTATAGAAGACATGTATTGCTCATTGTTGCTTGATGTTAATTTTACTTTGTTTGATCACATAAAGCCCTTTCTGGTCAGAGGTATGTACACTTATAAGTCACTTACAGATCTAAGGACAAAAAGCACTAGCTAAAAATGCTATCATCATCACCACTGGAAAGGATTCAGAAAATGTAAATCTTTTTGTTTGAGAGGAACTTAAAGTATGCACTGGGGCTGCAGAACATAGCTTTATATACTGATGTAAAACTGTTACTGAAAGTTTCAACACAGACCTAATGAAATCATTAGCACTGAGAAATCATACACCTATAATTTTGCAAATAATTTATACATTTTCTATCTTAGTAATTCTTAAATCGGAAAAATCTTACAGGAATCAGTCTCCAGATATAAAGCTCTCAATTTTATATATAGGTATCACAGGCAGTATTTATTTATGTATTTGAAAGTCATTTCTCTAGCCAAGAGAAGGTAGTTTTGCGCCTCCAAATTATAGCCCTGGACTGGAAAGTTATGAGATGACCCTAGAGCCTTGGTGTCATGAGAACCCCTAACAAAACTTCCCACAGGGCTCACCAGCTCCGCCCTCCTGGGGTTTGACTACAGCTGCCAGCACAAGTCAGGGTCCACAGTAGCCTGTTCTCCTTGCTGGAGTTTAGCAGTGGATAAACTAAACAGCCCCTTGTCCATATTGCTGCCCTAGCAAGGCTGTAAAGCTGCATGTGCATTACTGACGTGGTTGTTTCGCCCTACTCTGTTTCTATCAGCACATGATACCATCTTTAATATAATGCTAAATTTGGAGTGATTTTCATACAGCACAGATTTAAAAAGTATGAGCAGTGAATTTCAAGCACTTCCACACAAATGGCAATGCAGTGTGAAAAACTATTCCGTTTTCTCACAGCCAGATAAACTGGAGATTTTCCTCTGAGGAGAAGAAAAATGGAAAAAGAAAGCTAGAAAACAATGTCCCAAAGGAGCCCAGAAATCCCCATTTATCACCAGTTATACAATCATCCTTATTTCAAGGCAGTAGGTTGATTCATTGGAATATGGGAAACCATTGTATCTTGCAAGCTCTTACTGCCATCTTATGCCATTTTTTGTCATTGCACAACCCATGACATACTAAAAATTGGCCAAAAAAATGTTTTTTTACATATAGAGCTGCCTTTCACAAGTATTTGTGATCCCATCAGCACATTATCATCTAGCCCTCATCTCTGCACCCTCAGTTCTGCAAGAAAATATTGAACACTGCATTGTCCTTGAAGTTGATGAGAACTGAGAATCCCCAGTACCTTTGAGGATGGCACTAGAAAGGTTAATAAAAAAGGTCTTCCCTTCAAAACTATTTCTTCAGTAGCTCATTGCTGTTCAGATACAGGGCTTGACTCATTTTCACTGATTGACTCCATGGTTCCCAGTACTGCTCAGAGATTATGAAATGAATGAAGAAAGGAGTGTAGTTTTCCTTCTGTTAAAAAAAGGGGGGGAGGGGGAGGGGGAAGAGATGCCTTACAATTGGTGAAAACAGATTCATGGTATAGATCATTGGCACAAAAATAATTTATTTAAGTTGCTTATCTAAACAGCACTAAATGACAACACCAAAATGAGTCAGGCACAAGGAAAAATAATGGTCTATAATGAGCAATCATATTTTATGCCATATAGACTCCATTTTTGTTACATGCATTGATTTCAACTGTTCCTACTTATTGCAATCCCACAGCTCAGCTTTGCAAGACAACTAACATTTGTACTTATTTTTCAGTATGTGATACAATAACTCCTTTTTAACACACTTCAGTAATCACCTTCAAGGACAGTACAGTCAAATGAGAGCTGCAAAATATTTCAATATTTGGCTTTCCCTAAAAATGTAGCAATTACTGTATCTCAGTAATACATACACAGGAGAGTTATTTAATGTAGTAGGATCCTACTATTTAAAAGTAAAATTACCTTCTTCCATGCTCAGTTTCCTGAGAGACAATTATTACCCAAAAAAAGGACGAACTGATGTGATACTCTCCATTTTGGATTACGCATCCAGCTCTGCTCTCCCCAGCATAGGAAGGACACTGACCTGTTGGAGAAAGACCAGAGGAGGGCTGTAGGGATAATCAGAGGGACAGAACACCTCTTCTATGAAGAAAGGCTGAGATAATTTGCATTGCTCAGCCTGGAAAAGCCAAGGCTCCAGAAAGACCTCATTAGCAGTATCTTAAGGGGGTCTGTTGGAAAGCTGGAGCAGAACTTTTTACAAGGGTCTGTAAAGATTGGACAAGCAGTAATGGCTTTAAACTGAATAGGTTTGGATTTGATATTATGAAGAAATTTTTTACTGTGAGGATGGTGAGGCACCAGAACAGAGAAGCCTCTTGAAAATATTCCATCTCTAGAAGAGCTCAAGGCCAGGTTGGATGGGGCCCTGAAAAAACTGGCTTAGTGAAAGGTGTACATACCCCTGGCAGTGGGGTTGGACTACACAATATTTAAGGCCCCTTCAAACCCAGGCCATTCTATGATTCCACGATTGTGGCCCTGATATGACCCTCTGTTCTGGGGTACAGTACAGTGTGGTGAAATCTGAAGTTATAGGTTGCTGCATTCTGCTTACTTGCAAGGATAAAAAGTAAAGAATCTAACCTTAAAATTCCCAAAACATGCCAGATTTGTATAAACAGAAGCATATGGTTGATCTTCCAATTATCTGTTTTCCTTAGTGTTCGTATGTCTCTCTGTGGTCTGTCTTTTTAAAGTTCTAATTCATCATTTCAGGTGCAAAATAAGGTCCCTCCTGTAAAATACAAATATTACAGTCATACATACTCAAGGTCATTCAAAATATTGGAGCTTTTATTTTTTCTCCACAGATCTGAACCTAATTAATTAAAGACCTTATTAAAGAGGAAGAGTAAATATAGAGAAAAATGGCACGGATTAACTTTTCTGAGAAAACAGGGTTAGGGTTTCCAGGGAAACATTTTCTGAGGAAGGACATAAATAAGAGGGTGGTAACACAGTGAATTTAGTCCTTGAGGGAACTCCAGAACAGTGAGTAAAATCTGTAAAAGGTAGAGAAGAAGATGAAAAACATGTCAGTTGGATTGAGTAGAGTGAGCAGGGAAATGGAGGGAAGCAAAACCCAGAGGACACAGACAAAATTCAGAGTCTTCAAAAGTGAGAATTTGAACTCTCACCAAGGAAAATCTGAGGGGTAACTAATGAACGTTTGTCAAAAACAGAGAAAGAATTTTTGTTGCCTTTTCCAGTAACTTCTAATGTGTGGATGTGTGGGAATAAAAAAGTGTTGGCCCAAAAGTTAGGAAGACATTCATAACACCATTCTATTTACTCTTTTAAGGCTGTCACTGTGTCACTACCTGTTCTCTTTCTAACTTTCATCTACCTGAGTACATAAAAGCAAATGCAGCCTTTTTCTGCCAGCTGCCCTAGTCAGTCTGAGCCTCCTATGTCTGCTACCACATTGCACCCAAACTCCTGCACACCATATTTCAGCTAATTTCTGAATCCTCACACCTCCCAAAGCAATTCTCACATCTCTTTCTTTCATCATCTACAGCTTGATCTTTGGATGTGTATATTTGAAGGAAGTATTTGTCACATGCAACTCTACAGGTTTATTGTTTATTAATTATTTCAGATCAATAGGCATAATTAACATTAATCTTAGTCATTATGAAGATCCATAACAAAACCAAAGTTACATCTTATTGCAAATATTTAAAAGATGTGAGGCCATGTACTGTTTTGTTTTTTCCTCTCAGAAAAGGTGAAGACCACCCAATGACTGGCCTAGATTTAAAGCCATTAGCTCTTTACCTCTTCCCCCACCAACTGTGCAATAGCAAGATCTCTTCTGAATTGATACCTTGGACTAAGACTAAGGAAAGGAGATCTTCAGTCTGTGTGCAGTCAAAATATGGATTTCTTCGATTCAGGAGTTTCAAAATTTGGGGTAGTACCTGGGTAATTTAATTAAAGTCAAAATTTGTTGCATCCCATAATCAATATTGTGCTTCAAGACATGAAATTAACCTTCCCTGCAGAAAAAGAAGCTGTTTTTTCTCTGTGACACAGTAATGTGACAGTGGGATAGGCTCAGTATAGTTAATTAAATAATATATAAGGAAAGAACGATTCTTAATTTTTTTTTTTAGAAGTATTTCCTAGTTCAGGCTTGAATAAACAAATCTAAGTATTGATTTTTAGAGTTACCTATTTTCTATTGTGGCATTTGCATTACATTAAAAGACTTGTGAATGAGCAGACAAATTCCTCAAATACGACTGATAAAAGCTGACCTGGGGAAAAAACAGCCCTGGGCCCAGACCATTCAAACTTTAAGGCTTGTTGGCAAATCAGACTATACCTATCAGCAAAGAACAGGGCCTAGGAACTGAGTCCCAGAAAGAAATCTATTTGGGATAAAAACTCCTTCCCTTTGCATTTCAAAGCTGGGACCAAGGTCTCTGCAACTGGTTGTGAGAGAGAGAAGTCACAGAAATGGTGCAGAAGGAATTTTGCTTGATATTAAGGACCTCTGCTTGTGCAGAGGGAGACTATGAACTACAGTGTCTCTTCCTTAATGCCGATTATAATTAAGTGCTGAATCAGTGCATTCCTTGAATCAAAAAGACGTGCAAACACGAGATGGTGAGGACAGATAAGGATGTAGAAAAAATCTGCAATATCAGCGGTTCTTTTTAGAAGTGGGTAGCCTAAAATCTGCCAAGGGCTGCTTGGAAAATAATAGATTTGTTAATTCCCAACCTCTTCTAGCCTGCATTTTCTACAGGTGGTGTATAATTTTATCCTCTTTTATCAATCAGAATAATTAATCAATAAAGATCTGCCCAAGAAAATCAAGAGGCACTCCATAACATGAAATCTTTCCATCAAGACAGCAGAGTCCTCAAAAGGTTTGGTAAATTTACTTCTAAACTTTTGAAAGCTGCGTGACCTTTTACCGAGGCCAGAACACAGGAGTTTTGCTCTTAAAATCCAACATTGCATAATTCTCCCCAATTGTATGGCTGCCTCCACAAAGCTTCTTTAATGTGTTCCTGCTGAACATATAATTGCTGTAACTGTCAGGTTCTCGGTGGTGAAATTACCAAGATGTATTGCCTTGCTAAAAAGGAGTATTTGTGGAAAATTAATACCCAGATGTTTAGCAGCGCTTTTATATGAGAAGCATACATGTCTGTTTATTCACAGTTATCATGAGCTTCTAAGAAAACATGAATTTATAGACTGGAGAAAATATATGTTCTTTCCTTTAAAACTTACAAAAGCTAAGATAACATTTTAAATAAATTGTATTAAAATTATTAGGCATGTAAATTTTAATTTACTATAAAAGAGTTTAGTATAAGCCAGTATATTAAAATTACATTGTAATTACTACATTCTGTAAGACTGTCTTCAAGTTATGATTTTATTTATAATTTATTTTAAAATATTATTTTATTATTATTATAATTATATATTATTTTTTTAATATTACACACACACATTTTTAGCAAAGTTTTATCGCTTACAGAGAATAATTCCTACAAATGCAATGCTGAAGACCACTCCAAGGAGCCACTTAGCCTTTCTGTAGTGTTCATACCCTTGAACAGAGACTGTGACTTTTCACAGCTTTAGCTGCTGCTGAGCACAGAACGTAAGACATTTCAGTGATGTCTACCAGAGACAAAACATTTAAATCTTAGTTCTGCTAGTCTCAAACCTAACTTTCCCTGTGACAGCAGTATAAATATCAGTATGTTCCATGATTTAGGGCTTCATTCAGTCATGACTGAAGACAACAAGTCTCTTAACTGATTTTAGTAGCAATTGTATTAAGTCCTTTACAGTTTTGCAGAAATGAACAAGAATGATGTAATTACTTCTTTTTTGTACTGTGGGCTTTCAATCAGTAGATTAAATCAACACCAACAGCTAACTACAATTATAGGACAAGAAAACTGTTCACATGGTATGTTAAAGTTCACTTTGAAAAGCAGAGTAAAGAAATCTCCACTTGTATTAATAAGACCAATTCAAAACCAGAAAAAAAGTCAAATTACACCTGCACTCAGCCTGAGACAGTAGCTTTGCATGAAATTACGTCCAAAACAAATTATCTTGTCAAACTACTACTTCGGAGAAAGCCTGTTTAAAGTAAAGTAAAAATGTGATGAATCTGTTCATATTGTCCAGCAATACTGGAAAATTTTCCAGATACTGCCTCTACTCTTCAAATTCTGGAGCATATTTTCCAGCAAGTGACATCCAGCGCAGAGACACACTGACTGACATCCTGAGCTACAGAAATAATTTACAGCCCTTGGAAATTCTGGAGGCAGAGCAAAAGTGAGAGGACTGCAGACATTTCCCTTTCTCTGTAGACCTCTGTATGCTGTAAAGGGAAAACCTTCTCCCCAGCCTCAACTCCTGTGAGCCCTAGGATGTTCCTCTCAAACCTTGGCAAATCTGTTTTTCTAATTAGTCCATGCGGTGAAAAAAGCCCTCTGAGGAAACACATTTACTTAATACAGGAGATTTTACAGAAATTATCTAAGTTTTACATTGGCTCCATCTTATCCAGTTAATGTTGATCTTGAAAATAAAACACCAACAGGGACAGAACTACTAGCATTGGTCTCATTTTCTTCCATGTTTATTCTTAAAAGATAAAAGACACTCAAAGAAAAGTTTACAGCTCCCTGGTGTTTGTTATTTAGAATTCAGTAATTTAGAAATCTGACAAAATAATTTTAAATTTTGAAGCAGAATTTTCAATTTGTTTGGATCTTACCTTCACAATTTTGAGTTTCATATGATTCTGAAAAGGTAACAAAACAGGCTTACGGGGGATATTTATTTGCCCTACAGAGCAATTTTCAGTGCCATGTAAGAAGTGAGTGACAGACTGATTTTGCAAAAGAACATGGCAAGGAATAACCAAGTATATATAAATATGGCACAGAGCCTCTGCTCATTAAACGTTTTGCAGCACACTAAGTCAGGAGCTGAGACACAAGACAACAGAAAGACATCAGTCAACATCGCTACTGCAAATTGTCCTTTCACAAAAACAGCATTTGGCAGCAGCTGTAACAGAGATTTCCTCATCACACACACTCCAAACATTAAAAGTCTTACCTCACTAAACAAATCCAGATCCATTGCTAAAAGTCATAAGCACTTCACTGCTACCATACAGAAATAGATCCAAACATAAAACCATCTGTTTCCAAAGGAAAAAAACAAATCCCACACACAATTTAGCATGTCTCTATTTCTTCAGTCTGTGGTTAAGTTTTCAATTTCTTAATTCAGTCATAAGTTAGCAGAATGATATCCACAATTAAATTAGCTTTTCCAACTCTAAAACAATGGGTTAATCCATCATATTCAAAAGATGCCTCCTACTCAAAATGTAAGTCAGGAAAAGCTTATTATCTGTAGATTTGGCTCTGTATTCAAATTCTGAGTGACAGACTCTCAATACACAAACTTGAGCTTTGCAATGTGTCTTTAAAGAGTGCAAAGCAAAAATGTGGCTATAGTAATTAAACAATCCCTGGTGTATGATGTTCTTATAGTGCATACTAACCACTCAGTCACATTTGACCTTGTTTCACAGAAAGGTCTTTTTCCATAGATTAGTTTGCATTTCAGGTAATTTTATATCTGGCCTTAGAAAGATCTTCTGGGATTCAGCCAATTAAGCTCTTAAATATGGTACCTTTATGTAATATTTCTACAAGACACACTGTGTTCCTCAAAATTTAAAAATCACATAGCACAGAATTTTAAAGTGTGTAATACCTATGAGGTTTCATTGCATATCTATATTCATTGCAATATTATCTAGTATTGAGCATAAATACTGCAACAGATTTTGTTTGCTATGGGCTGTCTCATAAAAAGGCAAATCACTTTTAATCAATGGTTAAATCAGAATTATCTTGAACATGGAAAAAAAAAATTGAGAGTACACAATTTGGTTTCAGTACATTATCCAAGAGTTCTTTAAAAGCTTTATTAATGATTACTTGATAAGCACGATTCAATACTTAGAGTATGTCAATTGATACTGTTACATATTTAAGTAATTCCTCTACAAACATCTTGGCTAAAAAAAAAAAAAAAAAAAGTAAGTAGAAGTGTGACAGACTACTTACAAAAGCATATAACTCTGTTTAATGAAAGAATTTATTTCTGAGGAATATACATTTATAATTTCCTCTGTACTCATTTTCCTTTTTGTATTTTGTTTCTTAAGGCCAGCAGTGCCCAGAATTTATTCATGCAAGATCTCAAATTGATTTATCTTAAGTGACTAGGCAATGATATTTTTGGATTCTGTTACAAGACTTCTTCATCTTGTCATGTAACTTTGATCAAAGTCACTTGCACTCAAAGTTTTAGGAGTCTCTGCTTCTGGTTGCTCCTGCTGAGAAACATGAAGTGTCATCTCCAGAGGTAATGAATACCTAAGAGGTTCAATCTGTTTCATTTGAAGCTTTAAGTGCTCAGCAAATATGGAGAGAAAACCAGATTCAAAGGCAGAAGACTCCAGAACTCATGAAGCAGGCAGAAGTCACTGACACCTCTTAAGGCAGATGTGATATTAATGATGAGAAAGGAAATTTGTAGAAGAAGCTGTCTAATGACAGGACATGAAGAACACACCAAGCAGAGTAATGAAGGGGAAAAAAGACAGAGATTCAACACCCTCAATATTTCTGCATCCTGACACCTCCAGGGAATCTTCATTTGAGTGTTAAAATCAGATCTTGAGGTCTTTGCATGTCATGTTTTTATCTAGGAGGAGAGTATAACAATATTTATCTGTATCATGTAACACAGACTTTCCAACATTTGCAATATGAATTTTGAAGACTGCAAGACCTTGTATAAACATACAGTACCATTCCAGCCTCTGTGCTAGATTACAGATTTCAGGTAATCAAAACACAAGGTACCACATATGTAAACAGCGATGACATATCCAGAGTCCTTCCCAAAAATCCTCATACAAACAAGACCAGACACACAGAGCTCATCACCGAGCTAATCATTTCAGACACTCCGACCAGCTGAAGAACTAGGCTGAGAAACATCTCATGAAGTTCAGCAAGGGGAAACACCAAAACCTGCATCTGGGGAGAAACAATGCTGTGCACCAGTGCACATTGGGGCTTCACTGGCTGGAAAGCAGAAAAGGACAACAGGCAGATCGTGGACCCCCCCCATGACAAAAAAGCAGGCCAGCTGCACCCTGCTCTGGATTAGGGGAAGCATTTCCAGCAGGTCAAGGTAAGTGATCTTTCCCCCTTGCTCAGCACTGGTGAGGCACACCTGGAGTGTTTTCTGGATTTCCCAAAACAAGGAAGATATAGACATACTAAAAAAAGTGCAGCAAAAGGCCATGAACATGATGAAGGGACTGGTGCATCTCTCTTACTAGGAAGGGCTGACAGATTTTGAACTACAGCCTAGAGAAAGATGAGGAAGCACTTAGAAGTCTATACATAGATGCCTGACAGACGGAAGACAAGAAGCCAGGCTGCCTTCAGTGTTGCCCTGTGACAGGACACAGTGGACACAGATTAAAACACAAGACATCCCAGGTGAACATAAAAACCCTCTCTTTTTACTCTGAGTATGGTCAGACTCGAGTTGCTCAGAGAGGTTCTGGAGTTTCCATCCTTTGAAATATTAAAAATTCAACTGGACATGGACCTAGGCAACCTGCTCTGGCTGACCCTGCTTGGGCCAGGGCATGAATCTTGTCCTCTTGTCCTGTGCTTAGCCACTTCCACGGCTGGGTGCCACCCTCGGACACTGCCGTGGCAGTGTCCCCTCAGCGAGCGGGTGAGGGACTTCCCAGGGAACAGGATAGGAGGACAAAGTCTTAAACTGCAGCAGGGAGGTTTAGGTTGGACATTAGGAAGAACTTCTTCACAGAAAGGGTGATTATAAATCAGAAGGGAGTGTCCAGAGAGATGGGGGAGTCATCGTCCCGGGAGTTGTTTTAGGAAAGACACTGTGCCATGGTTTAGTTGACATGGTGGTGTCCGGTCACAGGTTGCACTCGATGAACCCAGAGCTCTTTTCCAACCTTAAGGACGCCGTGGCGATGCCGACCCCGGCGGGAGCGGCGGGCTCCGGGCCCGCGCGGCTGCGGGCGGGAGCGGGCGGGCGCTGTGACGTGGCGCCCCAGGGTTGCCATGGTGCCGTGAGGGGCCGCCATAGCCGCGGCCATGGCGCCGCCCGCGCCGGCCCCCTCACGCGTCTTCGCCGAGCTCGACCTGGCCCCGTCCCCGGTCCCGGAGGGACGCGTCGGGACCCCGGTGCTGCCCGGACGGGAGGTGCATGTGAGCGGCAGCGCGGAGCTGAGCGCCCGCCCGGACCGGGCACGGGTGTCGATGCGGCTCGGCAGCCGCAAGGAGGCGGCCGCGGAGGCGCGGAGCAGCGTGTCCCGCCGGCTGCAGTACATCGCCCACAGCGCCCGCCTGCGCGGCGTCCCGGTGAGCTCCGCCGCCCGTGGCCCGCTGAGACGCCGAGGCGTCCCCCGGGGGAAGGCGAGGGGGGCAGCGGTCGGGGCAGTTCCCGGTTCCCGGGGCAGTTCCCGGTCCCGCTCGGCAGCCGGCGAGGTGCGGTGCTGTCCCGCCGGAGCGGCCCTGAGGAAAGGCGCCCGCGGAGGGCCTTGCTGCCGGAGGGAAGCAGGGAAGTGACGGGTTTGGAGCTCTCGGTCCTCTGCCTCGGGAACCGCGGGGCACTGCTGGGAAAGCCTGCTTGTCTATGGAAAGCTGCAGCCATGTCAGTCCCAGCGGAAAAGGTGGAATGTCGCTACCCGGGCTTTCCAACAGGTTGCTTGTTTAGCATGCGAAAGCCATCCTGCTTCGGCTCCCACGGCGGTGGAATCGCCGTCCCTGGAGGCGTTTAAGGCTGGACGTGGCTCGCAGTGGCACGGTGGTGTTCGGTCAGAGGCTGCACTCGATGATACCAGGGGTCTTTTCCAACCTAATTCTGTGATTTGTTCGTGTAATACAACATTCGCCCTTGCATGCGGTTGAAACTGATAAAGTTATATACAGCAGCATACTGTGTGCATCAGACTATGTGATTAGCAGAGTTTAGCAACAAATACAGAGCTCTTTCGTCTCTCTATTGTTCTGCTTAAGTAGAGATGTTCTGAAAAACACAAGATATGATCAAGATAGCTGAAGTGACAGAAGCCCCTTGTGGACCCAAAAAGTTCCTTTACCACAGTGAGTTTTTTAGCCTCTGGAAGTAATTTTGCAACAATGAAAAAAGCACAGTCTTGCCTTTAAGTTTTGGCCAAACAGTAGATCCTCCATAAGGGATCTATTTGTCCTAACAATTGTGTTGATGATGTTTTTGGATTTCACAAAAGAGTTTTGGACAGTGTTCCACACATAGGGCTCCTAAAAACAGAAAAAGAAGCTGATCTTTTATGGAATAAGTAGTTTTTCAAAAGTTACTTCTTACTGAAGTTCCCTAGGAAGTTTGTGCCTTTTGAGTTGTTTTAACAGATAAGCTGGGGAAAAAGTGAGATGATAGAGTTTGCTATGAGCACCAGATTATTCAATGGAGTAAAAAGGAATTGCAGGAGGGTTTCCTGATACTGCAGGATGTTACAGTGCAAGTCAGAGTTAGTAACTGTAAAGTAAGAGAGTAAGTTACTCAGCCTAAACAGTGATGTGCCCATAGTAAAATTGCATGCCTACATTTCAGATGCTGTTTGGTTTTGAAGGTAAGTACTGGCTCCAACTTTTCATTTCCCAAACAGAATGGGATTACCTGTTTGGGTTTTTTTAACTGTTAGGCAGTCGCTGTAGCATCTGTAGCATCAACATACAAATTGTTCAGGAATAAAGAAGGCAATAAAGAAGACTCCTTAGGCCCTGAAAAACCTCATATTGCAGCTCTGGGACTAGATGGCAAGGGGACATGGAGGCTGCTTTAGGCTAGGTATTGATCATGGCTAGGTGCATGTCTGTCACGGGCAGCACTTGTCATGGGTTCCATTGCCATCAGGATGACTTGTTCAGCCAAAACTGGTGCATTTTTAGGAGGCATTACAGGTTAAATGCCTTCAGTTTCTGTTAAGTGAGTTTGCAGGAATTTAAAGTGGTGGATTTTAAGAGGAATGAGAGACAAAACAATTCAGCATGCATTCATTCTTATTAATAGAGAAAATACTAAGCTTTGTACCCACCACCATGGTGAGCTGTCAGATTATGGGGCATTTTCCTGACTGTAATTAAATAGCTCTTCAGAGTTTGGCCAGATTAGAAAAGTTAGTTGCAGGTATTTACCCTACAGTGAATCTGAAAATCTGAATTCCCATTTTGATTGGAGACAAAATTTTTGACTGAATTGGATAGCATGGAGCATCCAACATGTGGTGGCTGGCACACAACCGGAGTAAGAAGGGTGTTAAAAAGGTGTGTATACTTTCGAGAGGCTGTGTGTTCTACTCCAGGCTAGACAAAAGGATTGTAAACTGAAGTACAGCTTGGACAGACAAATGGTTTTATTTGGGTTTATAACTATCAGGTTCAGAAATATAATGTGAGCAGGCAAGCTGGGTTGAGAGTGGGCTGTTTTTACAATGTGAGAGCATTCAGTGTCTTATTATAGTTACAATAATTTCACAGTAATCTTTTTCTGTTTTTGAGATGCTGTTTGTTGGAGAATGGAAATGTTCTTTCCACTTAGTTGAGAGACTGTGAAATGATAGTTGAGTTGTGGGTTTCTCAGTGTTAGCAAAGTGTTAGCTCTAGGGAACTCTGAGAAAAACAACATGAAGTTATTTTTTTTTCACAGTAGTTCCCCACGGTATAATTTTTAGTGCTTTGTTCCATCCAGTTTTAAATCACTCTGCTGCTGGAGCTTTTATTTGCCTTGCAGCTTTTCCACTAACAACTCTCACTGCTGGCAATTTGTTCTTAACTGCATTTGCTAACTTCACTTGCAGCTAATACCATTCTAGACAACTGTAAAATTAATCTCTCTTCACAATCTCCATATGGTTCTAGTTGTTGCAAGCTTATCTAAGGCCTCTTTAGAAATCATCTAACTATGCTATATATTTATTTTTAATTAATCCACTGAACAATTTCCTTAACCATTATTGTTGCTATAGTAGGAAGTCTGTGAGATCAGAAGTGCATAACCTTTGCAGCAGCAGGAGCTTGCATTAGCAGCTTCTCAGGATGCCTGGGGGCAGCACCTGATTTCCATATACATTTATACAGGATTTTAATCAGAAATAGATGCACATAGTGGCATTTATTTATAGAATGCTGTAAGTATATGCAACACTTCAGAGCACAGAATGTGGTTTCCCCATTGATTTTACTTTCCCTGCAGCCTTCAAAGCAATCTCCCTTAATCAGCCCAGCTGCTCAAAAGTAACATTTTCTTCTTTCTCTAAAAGCAAACAGATTTTATATTTGCCACCTATGATTTATTTGGGGAGTGGTGTGGAGATGACACTTGTTTTCTTTAATGGCTATATCTAACAGCAGGTATTGGCATCTTGTTTAAAATCACAGTGATAATATTTCTTGTACCTGTCAGAATGTTATTGGACAAAGCAAACCATCTAGCAAACTATATCTGGTAGGCTCTGGGTTAGAGATTGTCTGAACTGGGATATCTCCCTTGGATTTATGTGCAGTATTCTCCATAATTCAAAACTTATTCAGGAGTCACAGTTATGGGTGCACATCCATACAATCAGTTAAAAAAGGTTTTAAAGTTTGCTCACTCAGTTGCAAAATCTTCCAATGTCAATATATCCCTGAATAAAGGTAAAAACCTGTGTAAGGCATCACTTTTTTTATATTGCCACATATTTAAAGAAATAGTGTACCCAGAGTACCCTTCATTTGCTGAGTACAAATGTGCTTTTTGTCTTTTCTTGTAATAACTGTTACATACACTTCTGTTATTTCTTGATTAAGCAGCAGAAACTTTTTCACTGTAGATTTTTGGGTTGTCATTCTGTCATCTCATGCCAAGCAGGCCAGACAGAGTTAGGGAATGAGAGGCTGGAGCACAGCTACCAATAAGAAGGTGTTCACCATCCTTAACTATCTGGAGATGATGCTGGATGACTGTGAGGAAACAGGAGTATATATCAAGGCTCTCATTAACCGTTTCCATAGTGCCAAGAACAAAAATGCCATGAACAGAGGGAAGAAGCTAACTCTTTGATTGTTCAGATATCTTTATTTTTCATACTGTAAAGTTATACTGGATATATCAGTTCAAATATACAAGTAGATTTTAAGAGACATTTTCAAGTGTCTCCAGATATTTTTTTATTTACAGTTACACATACCAGAATACATTACCCAATGGGCATTAGCACACATTCCAAACTATAAACACTTTCCCTTGCTCAGGCTTGGCTTGTATGTCATAAAAAGATCTCATAGTTTTGGTAAGTCATTAGCCAGGAGCAGAACACATAATTTTATGTGTAGATGGGCTGTTCTCTTAGTGTGTTGTTACATACTTGTCTCCCTGAAGTGTGCTTTTGCTAACTTACTCGTTTATTTTTTTGAGTGTTTTTTCTGGGGAAAAAAGCAGTCATTCCTTTAAACAGCCGGTGTCATGAGGGTGGGCACAATGGCCCCATGATGAAGACATTGTTCAGAAGTAGCAGATAGGAGAAGGGCTATATAAAGTTGTGCTCAGTTGAAAAGAGTAAAAATATAAAGCAAAGCATATTTCTAGACTTGATATGCTTGATAGGATATTGCCTATCTTTTTCATCTTTGTTTATTGTAGATTGCCTGCAGCGGTGATGTGATGCCACATAAAAAATGGGCTTTATAAGCAAAATTCAAGTGTGATTCTGTTAAGAGTTGTTCAGTGGCTTCTGAGGTTATTGAGATACCAATATTGTTATATTAGTTTAATTTTTTTCTGTGATTCTTGGCCCACAGATTTAGAAAATGGAGAAAGTTATTCCAGATGTCCAGAACACCTGAAGTACAGCTTTCCCTAAGTCACAGTGAAAAGTATTTCTTCTGTGGTTATTGCAATCAAATGGGTATTTCCTTAGCCAAAATATGAATAGGAGGCATAAACAGTAGGGAAGAAAAAATTTTGCTTTTGAATTAGTCTCAGTTTTGATTCCAATTTAAAATTCTGTTGTCTCCTACCTATCTTTTTCATATCTTTGTGTGAACACAGTCACAAATGGAAGTAAAGTATCTAACAGAAAATGTATCACAGAAGGCCACCTTGTTATGACGTCAACAATTATTTCTTCCATTTATCTTCAGTAGCACATACAGCTACTGTCAAATTTGGTGGCATTAAAATTAGCTCTGAAGGAAATTTTGTAATACATGGTGCAAAATGATCTTTCACTCCATAGTATCGATCTTGCCATAGTGCTTGGTGCCACAGGATGGCAGTGTCCTTAAATACACAGGAACCTTGGGAGGGCACAGCCAAATTCCAAGGCTTGGATTTGCTCAGCAGGAAAGAGAACCTGTTTTTAAAAAGGATTAGGGAGAAGGGACAGGGGAAAGCAAATGCATTTTTTTTGTGTTTACAGTTGTGTTGCAGCACAGCTATTTCTGTAAGATACAAGTTGTAGAAGTTTGTGTTTTCTGCGTGGTAATTTCTGTAAGATGTGTGAAACCTCTGGGGAAAAAATCTTTCTTGGCAATTGTAATTGGATTCTATCACAAGTAGTAAGATTTGCCCCATTTTTTAAATTAAATGAGCTGTTGGTGCTAGACTGTCTTGATGACTCTTTAGCAAACCACAGCCAGCCACATTAAAGAAAAAATACAGCTTTTATGGACTACTGGCCCTTGTTAATCCTTGCCCTTACTAGAGATTTTCTGAAAATATCTAAAAATAGGACTGTCATGCTTGAATTTGAGTACTACCAATCAATCACAATACAAATTTTGAAATTTCAATGCAAATTAATTTAGTAAATAAAACTTTTTTAGTAACTGGAAGGCTGGGTATCTGCTTTACTACAGTTCACGGGTGTTACATGCAAAGCTGCAATTAAACTGTAGGCTGTGATTTTTTTTGCTGTGCTAGAGTAATTACACAATAAATTGTTTGTTCAAATTGTTTACTGCAGAGTGAAGTGGGTGAAAGATACATGACTGCTAGACCAGTAGCAAGCTGGTCAAATAGTCACATGTAACCGCAGTTACTCTGTATCTTCCTGAGTTCAGTATCTTATTTATATGTCCTACAGGATTTGCTAGTGCTCTGTGCAGCCACTATGTTGACCAGTGTAGCTGCTGTTGATGCTGAGGGATCACTGGTGGAACAGCCTTTTTCAAGGGTTACCATTATGCCAGAATAATAGCTGTTCAGTCTTTGTTCATATGACTTTGCTACAAGCTGCTGCTGCTGCTAAAATATCTTAAAATAAGGGTCTAAAAAGCACTTCTCACATACTAACTTTCTGGAAGCAATTGAGGCTTCTAGATTTCTTGTACCAGGTGAATTTACAGCTACATTCTAATACACACAGCTTCTACCTAGCAGCCACTTTTATGACCTAATTGTTCTCTTCAAGGGAATAGCAGCAAAATCACATTATAGCACTACTGTATAATTGACTTAAAATAATGCAAGAAGTCTTTAGCATCCAACTAGTTTTTAACTGAAGATATTTGCTTGGAAAATTCAAAATTTCTGTTGCAAAGTCATAAGTAATATGCCAAAACAGTTCAGCTTTCATAGGACACCATATACATACAGCAGATGCTTAATTTCTGTCTTTTAAGGTTATGTTCCTCTACTTTGTTTTAGGAAGAAAATATGACTGTAACAGAAGATTTTAGTAGAGTAGAAAATACTTACCAAATGGAAGCAGAGGTATGTATTCAACCTAACCAAAAATAAAAGTATAAGAAGTGTGTCAGAGACCTGTAAAAATTTGTAGACTATCTTTTCCCAGACCAAAGAGCATAATGGCAGCATAGTCCAGAAAAACTATTTAAGGGCTGCAGTTTATAGCAGAGTTCAGCTGCAGTCCTCTGTTGTGTGCAGAACTTGTTTTCTTCTCAGATGAATGTGTGCATTTTAAATGTTACCTGATGCTACAGACTGATGTATTTGGTTCTGTGGCAGTGTGAGCAAACCAACAATTCTTAACTCTCCTTCACCTATAGCCCTTCCTGCCCTCACCTTCTTGCAAGGAGTTGGTGAGTTCAGAAAGCTGCTCCAGTTAATAACCCTTTTTTTTTTCCCCAGCTCAGCTTTCTTTCTTTTTTTTTTTTTTTCATTATTTTAGCTCCTTGAACTGGGAGCAAATGCAAGATCTGCTTAGACCACAGCTGCACAGCACCTGGATTTTGGCCTTTTCTATACAACTCTGCCATCAGCTTGCTCTGAGTAAAGTAAAGCTAATTGTTTCTGGGTAATTGGCTCAGAATTTTGTGGGTAAAAAGTGCTCTGTGAAATGCAGATATTATGGGAATAATCCCATTTACTTCAGTATCTGCTAAAGGAAATATATATTTGCACATTCATGCCATAGTAGGGAAATAAATGCTGTTCTTGAAACATTCACTGAGGGAAATTATGTGTGTTCAGCTAATGTATTTTTTTTAGATCATAAAACTTTAATCACTACCCAGCAAGTTTAGAGATTCTTACAACGTAAACCTAGAAGCCTGCAATAAAATGATAGCTGCTTTATAGAGCTGTGGTTTACAGTCCTCTTAAACAAGTTCAGTCTCCTTAGTTTGCTTGCTTTAAGGCATATTGTCATCTAAATAACACCAATAAATGCAGAAATGATTGAGAATTTGGAGAATAAAATTTGGATTTAGATACTTAAATGGTGTGCTTCAGTGTCATGTTCTGAATGACCAGCTTTCTCATGGAGACACCTACTACCTTGAGAGCTTAAATCACCATGTTTTTTAGATGACCTGTGCTTAAAAATTAATAAAACTCTATTATTAATTATTATATGAATTATTGTTTAGGCTACAGACAAGCTTAGGCTTACAACTTCAGTCTTAAATGGTAACTTAACCAATTATCCACCTTCTGCTATTAGTTTTTATACAACAAGGATTACATGTGGGAAGCTAATTGCTTGGATTTAGTGTTGATTTGTAAGCAGCTTGGACCAGCTGTAATTGCTGTTGCAGAGTTGTGTGGTTGCCTGGGACCTGGGAGCTGGAACTGGAAGAATCCAGCCACAGTGCTGCTGTTTTGGCTGCCTTGCACACTGAGGTAGCAGTGTGGCCACTCTTAATGCAGAGATTAGTCTCTCCTTGCTTCTCCCTTTATGTATATCCTTGTTTCATTAGTACAACTTCATAAACCAATTAAGTTCTGTTGGCCAACATGTTTGCCTACTTTAGCAATATAAATGAATTTAAAACTGACTTCCACTCACTTCTCTATTAAAGAGTTTGCCATTATATCTGTGCTACATGTAAAGTCTTGGAAATCCTGTGTTACTTCATTCTACAAACTCTACACCATTTGTCTCCTGTAAAAAGATTTTAGAAGACTGAAAATTTCCCAGGCAAATAGCTATTTAAAAGTATAATGAAGAATTGAAGATACTCTTTCAACTGTAAGGAGATAATTTTAATTCATGCTATAACAAAGGAAAATATGCAGAAAAATGAAGTTGCATATAAGATCACAAAGCTCTGTAATATCTTTATCATAATAGTTCATTTATTGCATGATGTTCTCATGGGAGGAAGATTATGTTGGTTTTATGAATTTCTTAATACACTTGCCTCCTTATAAACCATAACTTCTTGTCATTTACAGCCTTATCGAAACCTTGGAATTTCTCTAATAGTTTTGCATAGCCTCATGTTACTTTTTCAGACTTTTTAACCTTAATAACTGATGAAGTTAAAACACTTCTTTGCATTTTAATGTTCAAGTATTCTCTGTAATTGTAAATGTAATTTATTAGATGTAAATCTAAATGAAAATTGTGATTTTTGTAGGAGGGGGAACAGCTAAAGTAGCTATTGCTCAGTTGTTTTCTGCCCCTGAGGGTACCTGATCAAGTGCTTCTTTTTCAAAAGTGAAGTTCCTGAGTGCCCAGAAGTGCCCCAGTCTGAGCAATTTATCTCCTGCTTAAGACCCGTAGTTCTTATGTTTCATCATTCTTTTGTTTCATCCCCTAGAAGGAACAGATCTTGTAAATGCTGATGGCAATCTGGAAAACACAATGACAGTCCTCATAGTGACTCTTTCCATAAAATACAGCTATGACAGTTTTCTGGAAAAACATCACAGGGGGATGTATGCTTTTTGTATGTATGGCAGGTACTCCCACTGAAGAAAAAACTGTAGGTGTAGATCCATCTTCAGTCTCTGTTCAATTGACACTGCACCTCTCAGAGCCACTGAACTAGTGCAAGGATCCAAGCCAGGATCAGGTACTGCACCAAAAGGTTACCAAGGGTAACAAGATGAGAGCGTTAATTACTTTGTGATAATTGCCAGTGAATGCATTTTACTTTACTCTGTATGTGAAGTATCTCCCTCCTCGCTCACTGAGAGACTCAGCTTCCTTGAATTATCTCATTCTCCACGAGGTAGATCTCTGGTATTCACTCAGAAAGCTGCTGCAGTGCATCTGACATGCTGTTACTTGGATTTCTGTGTCATATCCTTTCACTGGGGTAGAGTGATCCATAGACTGCAGCAGCCACGGGGACAACTGTATGTCACAGGTGCTAGCAGTAGAATTTTCTTTACTGTAGGATTTTTCTTTGACTTTTGTGGAAGCTGTATTAGTATGCAAAAAGAAGGGAGCTTGGGATAAGAGGGAAGGTGAACCTGACTCATGGTGAGAGCACTGTACTGGAAGGTGAGGTTTTAGTTTTTCTAAAAGTAGAGTTAGGGATCCAGGATTTCTGATTGCTGAATGCTGTATCAGCTTAGTGTTGTTGCTTCCTTCAGTCTTGGCAGCTGTGCTTTGCCACAGAGAAAAGCTGGCTCCTACCTGGAAAGTTGCTGCTTGGCTGGAGTTTCCACCAGGAAAAGTACCAGGCTCTGGATCCAGGGCTGATAGTGATTCCTGCTTCATAGCATTTGGGAAGGAGCTGAATTCCTAATGCATCTTTATTTAATGCTTCTTAAAGCCAGAGACAACTGGCTGTTTAAATTGTTTTTAATCCAACTCTGAAGTGCCCAGTTCCCTCTAAGCACTGCAGTGAGTCTGTTCAGACAACAAAGGATTTGGAGCCCACTGCAAGCTGAACTGGGCTTGGTTTAGCTTAATCTCATAGCTGAGGTTTCTTTAACCTAATGCTTGGAATTAAAATGTAGTTTTCCTTTGTGCACAGTTTTCCACATCATTTTGCTTGAGCACTTCTGCATAATTAGCATCTAGCAATCTAAGAAGTGATGAACCAGGATGTGTATAGTCATGTGCACCGAAGAGCACGTTCATTCTTCAGGTTGCCTGCATACCAAGAATGCCGTATTTCCTCATAAAGGGATTTCTTAATCCTCAGTTTTAAAGCATTTAATGAACTTCTTTCTGTTGCAAACCTAATACTAGTCTCTAGGGCTATATAGAAGTCTTATAAGTTCATAAATGTTGGAGTTGTATACAGGACTAGTATGTTTAGTTACCATATAGATGTCTGGCCTTATACTGATTTAAATAAAAGTGTTGAATCATAGTGGAAAATATTGCTCATGTGATGTCTGTTCACTCACTCCCAGGTCTGTATCATATTCAGTGATTTTGGAAAAATGCAGAATGTTTGCAATCTACTCACTGAAAAGTTAGGAACCTCTGTTACCATCAGTCCACCTCATTTCTACCATACACCAGAAGCCATAGACACCCTTCGGTAAGTTTTCACACATGCCAAAAATCTTACAGCCTCAGTTAATAAATAATTTATGTTGTTTACAATGAGAGCAAGTAGTTTCCTTCACACCTATTAATATTTATGTTAGAGATTTCGGTATTTAAGTATAACTTATAAATTAATGCTGGTCAGCCTAGGAGATAGAATTTGTTCTTGTGTCTTTGCAAAAGCAGAATGTAATAAAAATTATTTTTCCACTGGAGTATAATCTGCTGTGAATCTTAGGTCAACAGAATTTGGCCTTGATTACATCATCATGCGTAGATTTCATTTGTATTTATTCATGAGGTTTCAAGTGTGTTACCAGGTGTAGATTATTTTAAGTACCCTTGCCAACTCCCATTACTGTTAGCTGCTGACATGATCTGGAAAGAACTATGTGTGGCACTTCCTCAGCATCAAAACATCCTGCCCTGAAGCTTACAATCTTGATCTGTTTTTTAAGCATTGACTATTCACAGTCCAGGCTGCTCCCACTGAGTGGGAGGGACAGCAGGAAGTTAAGTCTTGGTTGGGGTTTTGCCTCTTTTCAGAATAGAACTGCCTGGTCCAAGAAGCAAGCTTAATTAGCTGCTGTTAAAGGTTCCAGAGATGCCAAAAGTAAAGGTATCTACAGGAAATCAGGAAATATGGCCAGTGAGGTTAAGCAGGTGTTAGCATGCCTTGCAGCTGAGCCACTGAAATGCCTGGAGCAGGGGTTGAACTCTTGCTCTGCACAACTCAGCATGGATGCCGGCAGCATACGGGCGTTAGAAATGCTTGATCTCATCGGAACTAGTGAGGGTGCTGACATTTCCTCCACACACTCTCCCCTCACCCAAGCTGTGGCCCAGAAGCTGGGGGAAGGTGGTGTGCCTTAGCATCTCTGCAGTTACAAAACCCGCCATGTACCAGTGTTCCTGCCAAGCTTTTTTTTTAACATCAGTTGGACCTGCTTGTTATTGTGCTGCTGCTTCTACCTCTCAGCCGTCAAGTGTGTGTCACTGCCGTTGGAAACACGCGCCGGAAAGCCCAGGAAGTATGTCGACTATTTGGCCAGGCATTGGGAAAGCCTTTATTGATTAAAGAAGAAGAAACAAAAGAATGGGGAGGCCACATAGACAGTCACCTGTCACACTCTGCTGATTCACAGACTCTGCAGGAAAGAATCCAGAATGCTACTGCTTATGCTTCTTGTAGAGTGTTTGCTGTGTTTGAGATAAAGGGAAAAGAAAACAGGAGAAGCAAGATGCTCTAGAAACCTTCAAATCCTACACATTTCCTTAATAAAATTTTTATGCTTTCTTGTGCTTTTTGATGGTTTTTTACTTCGTACTTATGTTAAGTCCATACCTTAAAACTAAGGTTACAGTTAATTCTCAAAGTACAGTTCACAGCTGCTTATTGTTGTCCCCTAGTCCCTGTAAAACATTGAGATACTTGATGTGCCAAACATCTGGCACTCCTGGCTGAACCTGCCAGGTTTCATTTATACCTTTCCTTCCAAAACTGGAAGGAAATTAATCCCCATTGCTGAGTCATGGCAAACTGGACATGCAACGTGTTCACTTCTGACAAAATTGAGTGTTCAACATAAAACCTGCTTAGGAATGTTTTATTTAATCATAGGAAAAAATACACATTTCATCCTGGTGTCTTTTTGCTCAAGTTTAAAAAGGACATCTGTCATCTGGACGTACATTACATGTACAGGCTCTGAAGTACTCAGTCATGAGGGTAGAGTTTTTTCAACCATGGCTGCATAATGTATTTTGATCCATCGTATCCACTGAAGTAGGTTTCCATATCAGAGTGATACACCTGAGAAAAAAATATTTCAAGTTGAAGAAGCATCAGAATTGGCAATAAGTATAAACTGATACTTAATTATTGAAGTTACTACACTGTTTGAAAACTCCTGATGAGTTTTTAATGTACACAGAGGTACTTCCAATGGCATTTTCTGTGTACCATAACCAAATTTCTGTCATCAGAATAGCAGCTCTCTCCAAATACTTTACAAATGTTGAACAGATCTCATGAGATGTTACAAGCTAGATTTACACCAGCATCAGTGCTTAAAATCAGCACTGTTTCTTGCTGAAGTAGTTCCCACTCATATTGCTGTTAGAGGTATTTGGTATTTCTTTTAGCTGGATCAGTTATCTAATCCAAGAGGCAGCAGGAACAGTAAAGAAGCAGTGGGGGAAATGGTGAAGACAGACCCAGGTGATGGCTTTAGGCCCAACATGGAGATGCAAACCCACCAAGTACAGTACAAGCCTTGTCTTGAAGCAGGAAGCCCGCAGGGAATGGCTCAGAACTGTCAGCTGGGAAAGGGTCATGACAAGTCTAGAGCATTTTCTGATCTCTCAACTCTTCAAGACATTACTGTCTATTAGGCTGTACAAAAGGCTGAGTGAGGACAATCTTCAGACCTTTTGAACTTGAGGCATGACTCACCATCTGTTATTAATCTCAGCTAGACAACTTTGAAAGACCTGGTTTTGTGAGCTTGTTACCAGCAGTTTCTCTAATAGTCTGTGTGGAGAATTAACCTGCCACGCAGGTGAATAAAGCAGTTTGATACCTTAAAAGCTAATTCCACAAGGTAAATATTGAAGATGAAGTATCTGTTTCTCCCCATGGAATATAAAGGAGACTGAAGGTAGCCAGCTAACTGGCATAGTGAAAGGTGCATTTTTTTAGACAATGTGGGCAGAATCCAGCTTTCATTATTTATGATACTCATCTGGAACAGCATAGGCTGTGCTCCTAAATTCAGGCATGTTGGCATAGTCTGTATTACAGTTCGTGGCTTAAACAGAATGGACTGAACTAAGGCTTCTCCCAAATAAAAGAGGTGATTGTGTCACACTGTGGTTGAGAGGGGTCTTTTATGTGCAACGGCACAGTTTTGAGAGAGAGCATGGAGAGTCTTCAGGCCAGTCTGACTTACACAATTCCTTTGGGAGGTTTTCCCAAAAGGCAGAAGATCCCAATTTGAATCTGCTCTGTTCGACTAGACCAAGCATCTCCTGTTAGATGAATAGCTCACCTACTTGCTGTTATTTTAAATATACACCCTGCCGCTATCCACAAAGAAGGCATCCACAGCAGCATAGGGGTCCCTTGCAAAAAGCCACATGTAAGTGGCAGGCATGCCTGCAGGCTGTTTTCTGGATCAGAGTCTCAGACTAGTTTAAAAATCAGTGTGCCTTGCATGAACTGGGAATCAAAAGCTACTTCAACCCTGATACACAAAACAGAGTTTTTGGCTCTCAAAAGAGTTCTGCAGTTAAAAAAGGAGACATTCTTCAGTCTGGGCAGCAGCTGAGGAGGAGCTGTTTGACATGCAGGTTTTTCAGAGCAGAACTGAGAAACCAACATGCTCTGGATGCCCAGAAATCACAAAACAAAAGTCTGTGTCTGCAACAGCCTATACATAATGGGAATCAAGTTGCTCAAAGACTACAAACCTCAGCAGTTGGATACTTTAAAGTGGTATTACCTGAGTTTGGTCATTTTTCAGCTTCCAAAAACTATGCTTGAAAGTACAGCAGTAATTTGTTTATCTGCTTTTTCTATTCATTTTCACTAACTTCGCATCCTAGCTAGTATCTATTAAGCCAAAGGTCAGCCAACTTTTAAACATACAGGATAACAATCAAGTTGCAACTGAATAAAAATAAATACTACCTCTAATCCCATAATAACCGTTATCTCTTCCTCAGGAACATAAGCTGTAGATTTGCCAGATCCATTTGCATTGTTAATTAGAATTCGATAGTGAGGAGTATCTTTTAGATCCTGCAGAAATAGAAAGAAAATAAATAGTCTCAAAGAGAGAAGATGACTAAAGATTACATATTATAATCAGTTAACTTTCAGTGGGCTTACAGAACCTAAATCCACTCAAAATACATGTGTATATATATATATATGTGTGTGTATATATATATGTGTGTGTGTATATACAACCAGTTCTTTTTTATGATTTTACCAATGTCAGAATTAAATATAAAGAGATTAGAACTGCAACACAAAGTTCTTGGCATACCTAAAACATTTTTTAAGAGGCAAGAGTATAATTAACCTTTTTTTCCCCACAGACCTTGCAAGAAATGAGACTTAAAATATCCTTGCTTTTTGTACATAGGCCCCATGGCCATCTGCTACCACCCTTCTTTCTTCACAAGTGACAACTGAACTCCAGAGAGGAAGAGACAAGTTCAGATCATAATGCCACCTCCAACAACCATGGCTCCAATCCTCCAATCCTGGAGAGAGCTAAGGCAACTTCTATATGTACATATATATGTATATATATATGAATCTTCCAACAGAGAAGCGCCTATGAAAACAAACCCGAGGCCAGGGATATTCACTGCTATCATAAATATTCCTGCCCGAAGTAACCCACAATCTAAACACAAAAAAGTGATGGATGAATACAGATGGAGTTTATGAAGCAATCAGTATCGATCAATGAACAGGCAGTGGCCTCTGCTCAGTGATTTCATAAAGATCTGGAAGTCAGAGGAAGGCAAGGAAAAGTTGGGCTCAAAACCTGGCTGATGTTTTGAGGGATCAAGGACCAAGCTTAGTAAGGTGCTGGCTAGATGTCAGAAGGCATTTTGCAAGGTGCTTATGACATGTTAAGCAAGGGCAGTTAAAACCCCAAAACCAACAAAAGACACTAAAACCACCTTGTCATTGCTCTTGAAATTAAAACAATAAAGATGAACACAAGGCCTCTGGGACAGCAGAACAATGTAAGGTACATAAAAAGAATCTGTGTCTGCTGGGAAGTTCTTGGAGGTTCAGCTGGTGATAACACTACTGAGAGGAGGAAAGAAAGCAAGGATGCAGGTGTTTTAGAAGCCAAAGGTGAGCAACAATTGGGTAAAATTACATCAGGGAAGGAACTAAATGCACAAAATGGGACTGAATGTCAGTTCCCAGCTGAACGTGAATTTTCTGCTATAGGTGAAGATTTTCATGTTTTCCTCATTTTCAGTCCTGTGACTTAATGATAGTGTCTTCCTGCCACTTAAGCAGCCTGTTAGTGGTATGCAGAGTATGCAGCACTGCATTATCAGATTAGAACTGCCAACAAAGATTTAGCATCTGATTTTCAACTACAAGGACTTAAGCAAGAGAAATTCAAAGGCTTTAAGAATTCTAACAAAAATGTGTTTCTAAATAGATTTACAGTCTAAGTAACCAGATCCTCAAAAACATTGCTTTCTCACTGAAACTCATTAAAAACAGAGGATTACTTGCATTTCTTAGGTGCAGTGAAGATGCCACCAATTATGGCTAACCAGATAAAGGACTTAACAGCTTCTCAACTTAAGTAACACAGCAGGAGAAATCCATTTAGACATCATAGATGTCTGAAGTACCAGACATTAGTACTTGAAACACAACACTGTGTATAAAAAGCGAGTAGTTTTAATTTGAGGTATGTCCACTACCTGAGCAAAGTAGCAGCAAAGCTTAGCTACTCAGTGGTATAAAAGCCCAGCTGTACTGGGACCACCGTGCAGAAGCAGCAGTACCACTCAGCTGCACAGGTGATACAGAACTCTGGTGTATTTCCCACTAGGATAGCAGAAAGTTGGTCTGTAGCAGGTTTCTGGGGGTATTTTAACCTGAGTTATTTGTGAATATATTAATAAAGCAAGAGCTTAGTACATTCAAACCTGTTTCACTGGAGGATATCTGGGTTGTAGTTGTTTTGGAGTGTTAGGTTTTGCATCCCATCCAACAATGACTCCTGAGTAACCAAATCTTCTGTGAATTATTACCTGGCCCACATGGAACTTAACATATTCAGGCTTTGGACTGTGAACATGAGTTGATTCTAATTTAACAAAGAAAGAGATTTAGCAAGGATAAAAGTTTGATCAGTTATAGTAAACATTTTAACAGACATTATTCTGACTTCTACCTGAAGAGAAATGACAGTTAGTAGGGGAAGTAAAGAACAGTTTTTTTCCCCCAGAATATTAATTAGGATATTTTACAGAGGAACACCCACTAAGAAAGACACTTTTCTGTTTGTATGCATTAAAATTACATAGGGATCTTAACAGAGTTTTTGAAAGCATTAACATGTGTATGCATTGACAATTACTTATTACTTACACACAGTAATTACAGTGCTTACATGTGGTTACTTATTGTGACATTTTTTGCCAATTTAGGTCACAAAATTCTTCTGTTCAGTCTGATTAGGTACTTTTTTCTAGGAACAAAGTGGTCAACTATTTATTTTTCCTTTTATGAAATTTATCTAAATCAGTTCATTTGAATCAAGTGAAAGTTGTACCACTGTTTCATAGATCAATACAAAATACATGCACATAATTACATCATATTAATACTATTACACAACACGGGGGAAAGGCCTTAAATTTTATATCTTCTGTTTTGATTACTGAGTATTATAAATCATGTTTAGAGAGATGAAAAAAAGAAACAGTCTGCCATTTACAAATTAAATATAGAAATCCACTATAGAAGCCTTATAGACAACATCATGAGTAAAATACTAAAGGATTGCAAAAACTTCAATACCTGCAAAATAAGGATGGGGTTTTGCTTCATTGTCACCACTTTTAGTTTTGTTCTCTCCATAGTACCAATTCCTAAAATATAACATTAATAACTCAACATATAAAAAACTTCTTTAGAAGCTGAGTTTTAGTAATAATCAGAAGGTTAATTATCTTAAGCAGAATACTGCAAAGCCTTTGATACAAACTTCTCTACAATTTGAAGCCTGCATGAGTTTTACATTAAAAACACTTCCAAGGAATGCACTAGAGAAAGGAATTTGTTCCAACAGGAAAAAAAAAACTAGTATGAATCAAATCTCTTTGAATATGTTACTCTACAGTTGCATTAGAATTTTTATATCAGAGGAAACCCACTAATTTTATAGAAGTAAGCAAACACTACTCTACTCGAACAGCATGATTCTTCAGTATCTTTTGTAAAGTCTTTAAAAATTGGTTTATACTGGTATGGACAATGAGTCTCTGCCTAAGGCTGCAGTAGGTGTAGCTTTTCCTTCTGCACTAGACTGAATTTCATCTGAATTTAAAAGGTGGGGGGAGAGTAGGGGACATATTTAGAGAGGGGAAATGGCTAATGTTTTTCATTGCTATAGTGAAAAAGTGAAAGTGTAAAGAAACTATGAGTAAATGGAACATTTCCTTCTGCTGGCAAGGTAACAGCAGCTGTCTATGAACAGAGGTGTTTGGGTAACATCCTCCATCCCTACTAGCCAGCAAATCACTGGTGCCAAAGAACTACAGGTTATCCAAGTCTCCTTCCTCTTCGATGGTGTCTTTCAGTCTTAACTCCCTTCACCCTGCCTGGAAGAAAGTGAGAGCAGGTTCCTGTGCAAACAATGCTTTTTACAGAAGTTTTGGTTTAGCTCAAATGTGTAAAAAGACTTTAAGCTGACAAATACCTCTTAACAAAAAGAGGAATGGGAAAAATCGTAACATCCAACTGCTTTGTTAAAAACAGCAGCTAATATGGAAGGTCTCAAATTACATTATTTTTAGGATAACCAATTCTTCATAAAATATTCAGAAGACACAAACAGCTCCAACTATATACAAATAATCAGTGGATCATGTGATCTTTGTAAGCTTTATCTTTAGATATGCATGGAGCTTTCCACAAAGTTGAAAAGCAATTTATGGTGAACCTAAGAAGAGCACAGTTGCTAATTCCATTCACAGACCATTCCCCTAAGTTTTGCTAGGAAACTACATCAGGATCCTCCACAGTTCAGAGGACTGGACACCCTTGATTATTGTACATACATTGAGAGTAAAGAACCTCTGAAGGTCCATGCAAAGTAAACCCTTCGAAGTATTTCTACTCTACAAGAATTAAATCTCACAAATAAGCCCTTCAATGAACTAAAAGAAATCCATGAACAATCTTCATAATTAAAATTGTATGTATGTATGTATAAACTGATATAATTTTACTTTTTCTAGACCAATCATTATTACATGGCCAAATATCAAAATTTCACTTCTTAGCCCACAGATTTTCTGTCTGATTCCTAATTCAGATTTTCTTGAACTACAATATACAGCGTAAGATACCTATCCAGTGCTTTAGCATCTGATCCTACAAACATGTAGTTGCTTACAGTCATTAATTTGGCTAATTGTTCTGCCTTCAGATAAATTTCAAGGATAACATGTACAAGATATTGCCATGATATGAGTTACGTTTAGTTTCACATGGAGTTCAGTTTTGATGTTTGTGTTAAATAAAAGCACAAGGTTTTCTTCAAACTGGTATAAAGTTCCAGATCAGTCTCAAGAAGCAAATGAGAGATACTTCCTCTTTGTCACTTATTTCCCCCACCACCAACACACCTTCCTGCTCAGAACAGACCATGTCTGAAACCTCTTTAAGTGTAGATGGTAACACCCTACCTTGTCTTTGAGAGCCACTGCTTTAAATTATCTGCCCATTCATCCAGAGCCAAGTAAGGTCTTGTTGAGATGCTCCAAGAGGCAATTACCCTTTAGGAGTAAAAATCATCATCATCATACTGTTTTTAAAACCTTCTCTAGTATTCTTATACAGATTTTTAATATTTAAACTTTGAAGTTTCACTTCTCTAGCAAAAAGGAAGAAAGGGTCAGTGACCATGAACGATTTCTCCTCAAGATTAATATCAACACTGCAAATTAATATTCTTTCAGTCATCACTTGTACCAGTAAACTGTATGTAAATTTTGGAAAATACCATTTTTCATTACAAGATTGCTTTCTTCCTGTACTCAGACCACGGGAATTGTTAAATTACATTCAGATTCTGCAGCATCAACTGCTATTTGAGACTAGTGAGCATGAGATATTTTAAAAATGGTGTACATAATCAAAAGACTACTAAAAAAAAGCTTGCAGGTTTTTGCATAAATCTAAATAATAAGTGGTTGGCTCATGCTATGAGGCCTGAAAATTATTTCACTCTGGGTCTTTATGCATAAGCCAAGCTTAGTTCTCTTTTCATCAGGCCAATCTTTTGCTCTTCCTGCTTCATGTATTTGAGTTCCACAGACGAACCACACAGTGAGCGCACTGCACAGGCCACATGTACAACTGAGTCTCTCTTTGCATGGTTCATTTTCAAGATGCTAATGTTTGCCAATGGACAATGCTATCAAGAATTTGCATCTGATGCAATAGTCTCCACTTTTTATTTGGAGATACATGTGTGGGATTCTGTCAATACACAGCTTCTTAATTCATAGACAAAATGGCATGCCTTACTTAACTCTTTTCAATGTCACTGCCTTAAGTAATTTACTGTGAATGGATTTTGTTGGTTAAGAGTGTACTGAGTCTACTACGCAAGAAAATATTTTATAACAGTAAATGTCAAAAGGTGACAGAAAATTAGAACTAATGTTACTTAATCAATGCTTAATTTTCATCTTTTGGAAGGGACATAACCCTTAGTAAAATATATTGGAATGTCCAAAAAAAAGAATGAGATTAAAGTGCTCATGCAGATTATTAAGATTTTTATGTGAAGAAAACAATTGCTGTTTGAATTTTGAAACTAAATACAGTCATATTAAACCACAAAAATGCCTGAGATATGATTTAAATGTTGGTTTTGTATAGGAACAGCCAGTCCACCCACACTCCAGCTTTCCAGGACAAAGTGTCATTAGGGATGAGAAAAGAACTCTCTTACAAATAAATGCAGTAGGGAAGGTGAGTCTTACAACCTTTCTGTTATTTGGATGCGCTCGGCAGAATCCGTTCCATACCACTGACATATAAAATACTGTGCAGGAAGAGCAAAGAGCAGCATGGAAATCTGCAGAGCAGCAGCTGCGTTGATGTGAGGCATTCCAACAGGAAGTTTTGTCAAAGACACTTCACTGCTCCCTACTCTGAAAAGAGGAAGAGAAAAATTTTAAAAAGAGACAGAATAAGAATAGGTAGCTGTGAGCTTTGCTAGGTGTGTAGTACTTCATAGTTTCATTCAGGCTGCTTTGCTGGTTTATAACAATGTATAATCTGTACTCAGGCATTTTGGTTACAGCTAGAGCACACTTAATTTAGGCCACTTTAACTGCATTAAATTTGATGGTACTTATAAAAGCTAAGACTAAAGTATATATATTTAGTCTTATAGAAGACTAAAGTAGACTGCCTCACAAGACAAAGCAAAAACCTGCTCTTAAGATTTGTATAGGCATCTTTGTCTGTAAACAGAGAGAAAAAAAAGAAAAAGGAACTGGGAATTTGTATGGTTGTCCAATTTTCAGTAAAAAACTGCTGTCCATAAACCGAATTTGTTGTGCTGCTTTGTCAACTGATTCAGTGTGTTAAACATGTCTGGCATACCAGATTGATGGCCTCAAAAATATTTTGTTTAGATTCAGTGATAACTGCACATCTGACACAGCTAAGGGGTTTTTCTTTCAGGTTGAAGGCACTTACAGTATTGTACCAGGTTGATAATGTGCCACAGTCCCACCATTAGGTTAGAAGGGATTTGCCATCACCTCATTCCCATAGGCACCTGAAACACCATAGCACTGCATATTCATGACTCTTTCCTCCTTCCCCAAACGATCAAGATCTTCACCTGAGCAGCACGTTTACTGTCTTTACAGCTGGGAGGCTTTTTCAAATCAGAACTATGACGTGCTGAAATCTGAGAGTTGTGTCGTTGACACAGGTGTTCTCAGAGTACCAGGTTTACTGCAGTGTTCACCCACTCTGCTCTGCAGGAGCCTCTCTTGCAGCTCCTGCTCTCTCCTGGAGTGGAATACTCAGCCTGCAAGCAGAAGCAATTCACCACAGTTGTGTTCAAGTTGCTTCTAGATCCAGCTGTCCTAGTTTATGTAAAACGCAAAATAATTTTGGTTACTGTAATATACACAGCACTTGTGCACATGGGAAGGTAGATTTATGAAAACTGCCCAGCAAAAGTAGTCAAGATCACAAAACAATGCCAAAGGAGGCTCAAAGAATATTTGCAAAGAATATAGAAACATCTTAATGTGTGATGAAGCCTTACCACAAACTGTATTTTTCACTTATGCATTGTCTGCTTTAAAGCCACCAGCAAAGAAAAAAAAAATTTCCTAACCTCCTTTTAGACCTTATCAGTAGTTGTAGAGTACTTGTTTATCCTTGTCTGTTGTGGGTAGAGGAAGAGTCACAATTCAAATGGCCATGAGCACCCTGCGGGGCCGGAGGGCTGGACAGGACCCGGGGATGGCTACCGCACTGTGCACAGCACTTACACAGCACGGCAGTACAACTTCTGCCGCTGCTCATCGTCCTCCTGCTTCTAAAATCGGCTTTCTGAAAGCCGGATTCCCCCAAAGAGAAAGCATATAGAATTAACCCAAATCAAAACATTTTTGTGCATATTTGGAAGTACCCGAACACCCGCAAGAAGCATGCTGTGCCTGCAGCACCCTGCTCCAGCCCCGGCTGCGCTCCCAACTGGGGCTGCGGGCGGCAGCTGGGGCCGAGGGGAGGGTTGTGCCCTCCCCTGCACAACAACGCCCAAAATGACCCCGGACAGGCGAGCGCCGAGCCCGACCCCGGGTCAGGCGCTCAAGCGGGTGGGCAGGTTGTCCGCTGCCTTCATCTTTCCCTCGCACAAAAAGCTCTCAGGGCAGACGGGATTACGATTTCTTAATCTCAAAACACCCGCGTGGATTTTACACCCCGACAGTTTTAAAGAGATAAAGAGGTAAAAAGTTCTAATTTATTTCTGCAGGCTAGCCTAAAGAAAATAACATTTTCAACTTCCTTACCTAGGTATTTTTTTCTGCCAGTGTGGACAAGCGTCTTGAACGGGTCACAAATAGAAGTCCGGCGGTAGCTCTCTCATGTGAAGTTTATGCAAAACGTGTCCTAACACAACCCTGTAACCCAGCCTCACGTTGTGCCTCTCACCGCGCTCTTGGCACTTCAGAGAGCAGCTGGTGCGGCCCCTGAGCCCGGCGTTGTCACAGCTGGATGCCGGCACAGCTGAAGCAGGAGCGTTTTGACTTTCAGCGCCCAGCGGAAACTCCGGGGCTGCCCCTGCTAGACTGCTGCAGCGGGGTCAGACCCAGCCATGAGCCTCATCGTGCCACGGAGTTCTTTGGTGTAAATTCAACACCCACCAAATTTGCTGCTGGCACCCAGATCAGAGTGAGAGCAAACAAAGGAGGCAGACTCAAAATGCAAATGATCCAGAGAGATCAGAGCAATGGGAACATTGAAGAAGAGAAATTCATCAGTAGCAAACATCAGGCCCTACCAAGGGAAATGTTCTAGCCATCACTTCTCACCGAGTATAGCTCTCCAAAGGGCAAGACTGAAAAAAACCCAAAATGGTATCAAGCCATACCTAGTGAATATGTGAGAACTAAGAGGCCAGGCCTAGGATGGATTTTTTTGGTGATGGATTTAAATCCGCAACATGGCAGGAATGCCCACTTGAAAACTCACATGAATACTTGCCTAGACTGGAAATACAAATTCTACTTAAGAAAATAGTTTTTTAATCATAGAATCATAGATGGTTTGAGTTGGAACAGACCTTGTCAAGGGCCCTTAATCCAACCCCCCTGCAATAAGCGGACACATCTTCAGCTGGATCAGGTCAGAGCAACCTGTTTGCCTCACACAGCCCGCCCCAAGGAGAACAGACTCGCTTGGGCCATCATGGCTGTGTTTGCATCACACCAGCCCAGGCTGCAGTAAATACTGGGACCTACCAGCTCCCTTTGAGCAAAACCTCAAGAGCCATTTAAACACCTCAGGGAGGCTGAAGGTTTTAAAGCGTGACTCAAGCAACTTATTACTACCCAAACATTAACACATCTTAATACAAATCAAATTGCAAGATGAAAATGTATCTTTTACAAAACAGGTTACTCCCCATGTGCTTGAGCAACGATTTTCAGTGCAAGAGCCAGAAAGAAACCAGCCCTGTATGCTCTGTCATGACTCAGAGGTGGGCAAAGAAGAGGCCAAAACCTGAGGAAAATTACAACTTCATACATTAGCATGCAAGAAAAAATAAACAATCCTGTCCATAACAGAATTTCAGATGCTCTGCTCTTTAAGACAGTGTTTATGTGAATTTTCTAGTATTTTTACCTAAATAATCACTATTTCCCTTGTAAACTTAATAGAGCAGAAGAGTTTGACATTAACACACATTTTACAAACGCTTTACAAGCATTAAACGGCATAAAAGTTTTGAGTTCTATATATTTAATCTTTCCCTATGTACTTGTGCATGCAGATAAATTGGTGTCCGTGAAGGACAGCAACATTACAGACTGCACATATACCCAGCTCCTCATGTTGAGATTCTAGCTGGGTAAAAGTAGGCAGTGTATTGAGAGGTGATCACTAATTAAGGACTTCCAAGTAGCTCTTTTTTTTGTTTAAGTTCTTGGCAGCTGTATTCCATTTTTTTATCAGTTCATGGAAGCTTACTCGATCTTCCTTAATAATTAAGAGAATTCAAGTTTTGAATAAGGTGCTCAAATTTCAAAAAAATAACCCCACTAGATTTCTCTGCTACAGAATACAAATACAGTAATTCTTTCTAATATTTTAATCATGTTCTAACCAGGTTTGCATTTTAAGTTATTATCTTTATTATTTTGAATATCCTTGTTCAAAGTCAGGTTCGGAGATCTGAGACAAAACACAAATTAACAGCTGAGGTTGCCTGGCTCTTCAATGCTAACATTCTTTGAAGTCAGTACCTCCAGGAACAGGCCTCTGCAGAAATTTGATGCTGAATGAGTTGGTTGCCTGCCTCTGCTCTTGCTTTCTCCTTCTTGGTTTTTTTGTTTTGGGGTTTTTTAGGGCGTTTTTTTGGGTTGGTTTTTTTTTGTGGTTTTTTTGTTGCTTTTTTTGGATTTTTTGTGTTTTGTTGAGGTTTTTTTTGGTTGGTTGGTTGTTGGGTTTTTTTGGTTTGGAGTTGGTTTTTTTTTGCATTTATGTATGCAGCTAAAGTAAAATGAAAGGCCAACAGACCAAGTTTAGATTTAGACCAAATCTTCCCATTTCAGAGACAAGAAAAGGAAGCACAAAGGAAATTTGTATGGCTGTTACCATACTAGGAACATCATTCCTAAATTCTCTCCTCTATCTGCCCTTCAGTGCTCACACAGATTTCTAAGTATAAGAGAAGATTCATAAGTTCTCACTGCAGTCCTATCAAACTGTAAATTAAGCCTCTTGCAAAGATTTAGCACAATATTTCTCTGAGCTAGAAAAACAACTAGACGTTTTGGGCTTTGAGTTTCCTGTTAACAGTAGTAAAAGCCACAAAAATTATATTTTGCATTAGAATTTGTTGTACAGTAACTCAATTTTCCACTATTTAAATTCCAGTCACATTGTCCATTGCTTGCTGGCAGTTGCTTTATTTTCACATTTGCTTCAACTAGCAACATTGATTAATTTTTAAAGCCATTACACTTTGCTCATTTATCTTTGGGAAAAGTGACAAACATTTTTAGCGAAGCTCATATTGATTGCTAGAGCAGGAAAGAACACAGGCTTTGGTACAAAAACTTTCCACCTGGAAAGAAAACTGGTCAACTCCAATGATCACACAATTTCCTTCATTTTATGAGTGTTACGATCTGTCCTGGTTAGAGAGTTTAGCAGTGTGGGTGTGACTGAGTTGTTATTCTACACCAAACACAGCATCACCCAGACATGGACGCAGCAGGAAAAGCCAGGCGCCCCTACTGGGTGTTGGCCACTTTTGCTTCTCCGGCTCCAGCAGGAGGGTGACAGCAAATGACCTGCAGACTCCATCCCAGATTCTTTTGTGGGATATGGTGCTGAGGTGAGGCTGTGGCGTGGCTCCCATGAGTGGAACTGCAGGGACAGTGATCAGGGGCAGCACAAAGCTGGCATTCCCAGTGGGACCATTCTCCCCTGCCCTGGTGTACAGGAGCTTTGGAAGCAGCAGCAAAGGCACCTGCACAGAGCTGAGCTTGGCAGAGCAGCCGAGCAGCGCTGAGCGGCACTCGGATGACCCTGCTTCCAGGGGGTTTGTCTATCACTATTATCTATTGTTTTGGGCTGGGAAATGTTAGGCATGGGAGCTCCCCACCACACTTTGTTTCATGACTACCATGTGGACAGCATGTGGGAATGATCATCCTATTGCCTTTGTCTGGGGAAACCACTTGGATGCAACCCACGGGGAGCATCCACCACCTCTGTTCTTGTTCCTGGTGGGTAAAAAAACCTTCTCTTTTTGTATTGTACTGTGTGCATCTTATTCCATCACTTCTTGTTTTCAGGAAGTTGTTTTCTCTACCCATAGTCTCTCCTCTTTTGTCCCTCCTTTACTGGAAGGGGCAGGGGCTGGGGTGTGGCTTGTTTGGAGTTTAATTTCCTGCTGTGTTAAAACCAACACATGGTCCAACAGCACAGTCAGGTACCAACATTTCACAGCAACTGTTAATCCTAAGCAAAGTCTTGATTTCTACGCAAAATAGAAGAACCAAAGTAGGTTTCAAAACCTGTCACAGAAATGGGAACTGGGACAATTGTATTTTAAGGATTCTGTACAGTTACATAGAAAAAGGTTTTTTAGATCTTTTCAAAACAAAGAGAAAGTTATTCACTGCTTAAGACTATTCTCAGTAACAAAACTAAAACCAAAGACCTGGAGTGGCTTGGATGAGCAGACCACTATTACTGTTGTTCTGTAATACTGGAAGTGCACATCAACCGAACCTACCACCTCCAGGACATAACAGCAGCACCAAAGGAAGTGTGTCATATTTTCAGTATTCTTAAATTATTTTCTCCAAGCAGAATGTATCAGCGAGCAAAACTCACACACTTGGGACAGAGATTTTTCCTCAGCTGCTAAAACAAGTCTTGTTTTTGCCAGACTTCACGTGGAGTCTGGAAAGCCACAGGGAACTCAATTAATTCCACTGTGACCCTTCCACATTCCCGTCACCCAGAAGCACACATACCTGCATCTGTGAGGTGAGTGAGGGTCTCTTCCATCACTTCCTTGTGTTTTCAGGTAAGGAATGTAAGGAGGAAAAGATCATCTGATAAAGCAAATAATATGTGAAATTAAACAGAGTCCACAATTATTTTTTTATTGCATCTATTGAACAGAAAAATGTAGATATAAACAAACCAACCCTGCCATTTTGTGAAAACACATCCTGTGTTGACTTTTCCTTGCATCACCCACTCAGGGCAGCTAGGCTGCAGACCAGTACTCTACAGGCAAGGAGGCAGGGGATTCTCTCTGCTTAAGTGTTTATAGCTTCTTCTAGAGCTGTTGGGAAGCAGATTTCCATAGATTGGATGTAGCTCTGGTACAAACAGTTGTCACCTGAACAGGGAATGCTTCCTGGAGGATTAGAGGCCAGGTGCCCTGGTGCATGTGTGAAAGTGAACTAAGAGGACTCGACATGGTGCCTTCAGGGCCAGACGTTACTGCCTTTATATTGCCTCCTGAACTGTGGGGCTTAGTGAAAACCCCTGCCAAATAGCCAATTCTGATCTCTGTCAGAGAATGCTCTGGTTCCAGTTTTGTTTTTTCCCACTTACCCACTATATCATACTACCAGATACTGCTATTCCATATTCCATAAAGAATCAAAAGGAGTTGAATGTAGGGAGTTCTGAAAAACACACAACCAATCGTCCCATAGCACATTAAATTACCAGATATAAACAAACACTGTTGGACAGCTTAGAAAAACATGTTTTCTATTTATTTAAAAATAAGTTTGTAGTTACTACATTGCAGTGACAGTAATTCTTACACGTACATTCTAGTTTGTATAAAAGGATTCAAAGTATTATGCATCAAAACTAACATAGAAAGTGTCCACATAACAGTAAAGAAATTTCCAATCCATATGTACAAAAAGAAAGGGCACTGTTATCCTGGTGAGATACTTCAGGTTATAACATGATAATCTAGATTTCTGGAAGGAAAAAAGCCTTGATAAAGCTAAAGAATTATAGTTTTCAAAACTGTTACTCATTACATACAACAGATTTGTGTTTTACATAATTCTGTACAAAATAAGTGTAATTTCTGAAAATCTTGTCAGTTTTAAAATTAACCTTTCTAGGTAATTTACTTGAAGTTGAGCTCCATTCTATACATATTGAAACATTATGACAGAATTTAATTCACGCATGATCATTATCCAGTTGTCCACCACACTTCTGCAGTTTTAGTATGGTCCAAAAATGTAACTTCTGTATGGTCTCAATGCATTAGCAAACCAACCCACGCAGTTGTAAGCACAAAAGAGTACATGTACATCACACAGTACGTGATAGGTACTTCTATTTCTTTCTACTACTACTTTGTGTGACCTCATTCTTTGTTCTTTCAGTGTAGAAATTCATAGTATAGTACTACTTTCCCTCCCTAAAATGTATTGTTTGCATTATTTGAAGTGAATTTCCTGATGTATTTATCTGCATTAAAAAGGATCCAAATGACTACTTGTCTCACTACGTACCTCCTAAAAGCTAAATTTATTCACCCTTATTTTATTGCAGCATATAAGGTTTCTCTCTAGAGCGCCTTGAGGCTGTTAGAACCTTGGGAAAAGGGGGGATGAGGGGGGCGAGGGGGAAGCAGCTAATCACCTTTCTGCAATTTAAGATGTCTTTTCATCTGGCTTCCTGGCATGTTTCCTCCTCTAGCACACTGTAAAAATGACATGGCGAATTCCCGCATTAAAATCAGCAGAACCACAAGAGCACCTGGAGGTTAGCTCTGGTTTAAAAGCTACCTGCTGTTTTCCCCCAGACATCACAGAAAGTGAGCAAACTGTATTCACGATTCAAAACCAAGAAGCTACGTAAGCTGTCAATGCCAGATTTGTTATTTGAAACACACTGTCAAGCCTTGGCCAGTTTTATGAAATGTAATACACTTTCCTCTGCATATGAACATGTATATACAGTAATTTACAGCAGAAAACTAACAGCCCTTTTATCAGTTGAATATCTAGGTCCCCTTGGAAACCAATCTGTTACAAGAACTTCAGGGATAACAGAAAATATATACTCATTTTACACAGTTCATTTGTCTTCATTTAGGTCATAAACAGAAATTGAGCTTTTGCTGTTTCTAGGTGAGGTTTCAAAACCCTGTACCTTCTCTATCACAGCACTGTAGCAGAGTTTTAATTAAATATTTTAAAATACTTAAAAAAAAGCTGAAAAGGAAAACCCTTGACAGTCTACTGTGGACAAAATATACTATTTTAGAATAAGGTGAGGACTCAGGAGAAAATGTAAATATTGTGGTATGGCTACATTTTGATTGACCAGTGATGTAAAATTACCTCAGCAAGATTCACATGCTACAAATAAATGTTGATCAAAGTGAGCTTAAAAACCTCTAATCTCCAATCTACTATATAAATACAGAGTGAAAGGGTCCCATCCAGTTAAGCCTATTGCTTTTATAGAATCTGTCAACTATTTAACATGTGCCTAAATTCAAATTACACGCTAAAGCGTTTACTTGTAGTCCTCGATCCAACAAATGTGAGCAAAATATTTAAAAATGCAGTGTAAAATTGTAACAAGCTTGAAGCTACTGAATGGACAGGCTATTTGTTGTGTTGCATTGTAGTCCTTTTTTTGATAAGACAAAAGCCTCTGGTGCAGAATTGGTACTTAAAAATATTTGTACAGCAATACAGTGAATAAGCTGTCTCTACACTACAATTTATTTTTAATAGATATTAATATCTATACGTGCTGCATCAGGGTCCTTTATCAATTAATAGTTTTACAAATATTAAGCCATAGTAATATTTAACTCAACCAACTCAACCTTACAAGTCTATCAACAAACTGATCACAGGTACAAACCAGACACTGTACAAATAAACATCTGAAAATCTTTATCACAGCAGTCGAATCACTGGAGGAAGACATTTCTCTGTAAAGTTGTATCACTGGTCATTGCCGAGTGACAAAGAGCTCTAGTTCAATATTGACAATAATAATGAACACTACAGTGGCAAAATTTCAGTTCAGCTCCCAGAGAACACACTAACAACAGAAACAAAGTGGCTAAAGCATTTTTAAGTATGTAGGCACAGGTACAATGATTCCTGTTAAACATTTAGAGCACATTTATGACAGAAGCAGAAGTATTTCCTCATTGGTAGGTAAAGAACACACTGTTATCAAGATACCACTCAGCAGCAAATACCAATTTTAACATTTCCCAGTATAGCGTAGAAATACCAGAACAGTATCCTCATATCCATGTCAAATATAAACGAATTTAATGAAAAAAAAGCTGAGTTAGTTGCTGCCAGATCATTTGCATGTATGTGACTATGAAGCTATGTTATTTACAATGCAAATGTAAAACAAGCATATGAGGTTTTGATACTCCATTTTCTGAACCAGTTGTTAGGTACTTGAGATGGTATTATTAAACATGCATACAACTATAGTTCTTCAATTATTTCAGAACACTGACCAATAGTTTATTGCTCACAGTTAAAAACCTATGACTCTGTAATCAAAAGCTCTTTTTCTGTATTGATACAGTATCTCACGACCACCTCAAATAATACATTTTTCCCCAACCAAAATATGGTCTGGTGGTGACTAAAGTCTCATAAATAAAGTTTGCAACCTAGTGAAATTAAACTATAAAAAATATAACTTTTAAATAAATCTGGTATTAATTTATAATAAATTTCTAGCATTGCTTCTATAAAAAATTGACCCAAATTATCCAGTTTAGTTTTAAAGGAAAAACATTAATGTGTCTAATAAGAATCAAAAACTTACTGGCTAAAGTCACCGATATTACTGGGTGGGAAGCAGTACCCATGTTCTGCAGATAAGGCCTTCTATCCTCGTAAAATTAAGATGTACAATCTTCTACCTACTGTTAAGGGAATGCAGATTATTTCAGTCTCCAAAATTTACACACAAGGTATTTTTGATATATAAATATATACATAAACATGCCATATAAAACATTCTTGCAAACGGAGTAAATACAGAAGATGAATTTTAGATATAATCTATTTTATATATTACAATGCAGATAACATCAGGAAATTACACATTTTCAAATGATTGCCTTCATCAGTGAGATTTGACAAAATTAACAAGTAGAATCAATCAGTTTTGAATTGTGAAGCTGTATTGCAACTGTACCAATGTAGCTTGTTATCTAACCACATGTTTAGTGACTCCATTTTAATCGGATGATAAAAGAAATACTTGTTAGAAAAAATAAATATGCCAACAAATCAAATACAAGCTAATCCCTGGCCCCCAAATTCAAATCCGTAACAATTCAGAGGATCTGGAAAATATCTCAGCCATTTTTTGTAGCACAACAAACTACCTAAAACTAGGTATGGTGGATCCTAATCTGCGATCCACAGTAGTATATTTCTATTACTCTTAGTGGCAAATACCAATATTCTTTGTTCAAACTTTTAGGCATTTTTTTGTAAGAAACTAAAGAATGAAGAATCAGGCCTCAAATACATATACAGAATCTGTGCAAATTTAAGATCTTAATTCCGCATGTCCTCCCTTCCAGACATTGCAGAGATGATGTGTAAAAAAAAAAAGTATAACCATGAAATTTTGGTTACATTTTTGTACCATACCAGATCTCAGTAAATACCACTATTTATGTATTTTTTTCTTTGAAACTGGACAATACTTTTTTTTTAAGTGATAGAAAATGGTATTAAGGTTTGTTTGTAAAGTTATAAAATAACTAAATGTACCATAAACAAATAAATAACTGCTTTTCTTTTCCAGAGCAGTACATATAACAATACATTCCCCTAAGTCATATAGTTATCATTTACAATAGACAACTTAATTTTAGTAAGGATGCAAGAAATAATAGAATACAAGGCACAATCATTAAATGGAATTTTTCTTTAGGGTGTATATTGACATATGTCAGCGTGATATACCATAAAAAGTGCAGAAAAACACAATGTGCAATGAGACCACTGTATAAAACATGATTGCATAAAAAGTGATTTGGCCTTTTAACCCTAATAATTGAAAATAACCAATCTTCCCCTTAAAATTAAACTATAAAGTATGACATTTTAAAATTTTCAATTCTAGTGCTATCTAAAAAATCCTGAAAAAAATTTATACCTGGGTAATACTTTAGACATATGTGTTTATGTATATATTAATATATACACATACACTATTCTTTGTAGGTAATTTCAGACTCTTAAGCATGTCTAAAGTTGTAGAAACAACAATCAATCTGGATCAGAAAGTAAACATGATAATTCCATACATGTCCTGTAATTTCCTTGAATCCTTTAACCAATTATACATTTAGACTAAAACATCTCTGTCAAAGGACCCCACCAGTGCATTATTTTCTACCAGAAGTACCAAAAAGGATACATTTCAGAACAATGTTAACAACTTACTATTTAAAACAAGACACAGTTTTTATCACTGTAAATGGTATGCTGTACTGACACTCAAAAAGAAAAGGTTTTCCACTGCACTGATTCTCAGTCTTTGGCACAATAAACAGAGATTTAGTGATTGATACAAGAATCAAGGTCTGAAAAATTAGACATTAGTCAAACTTTTTCCAATGTGGATATATATATTTGTGATTACGTTTTTGCTATGTTTGGCAGAACTTGGATAAACAATGGCCTGTGCTAGGCTTCTTTTGCAGCTGAACGTTCCATCACAACTGAAATTAAACATTTTCAGATGAGCAAAGTTTGGTATTGTATTATTTAATAGAAATGCAAGCGAATTTACTGCCATTTTTTGCCAAAGTCTGCCTTCCTAGGCAACTTGACTTTACAATCAAAGCGTACCTTGCTTGGTCAAAAATAGATTTCTGTTTTCAATTTGTGGCAATTAAAATTTCTATTACCTTTTTTCAATTGTGTAGAGATACTACGACTTGAGCAGAGTAGCTCTGAACTCTGTACGTCAGTCAGAAATTGCTTCAATTCTCAACTGTGAACAAAATGACTGTTGAAATGTATAACCTATTTGGAGGGCAATAAATAGCAAAAGTTTAAAATATATATTTCTTTCAAAGAATGTTCTTTCAGTTTATCATTTTGCTAAATTTTTCTCCCCAAATCAGAACATACTCTTTCTAACCCATAATAGCAGCAGGGAAGCAGAAGTCTGTTCTGCTGTTCCTTAACTGTACCTGCTTCATAGCATTCTGAAGGAAAACCCTTGGTAAAAATTACCAACCAATTAAATTAGCTTTTGCTTTTTCAGTCAACTTTCGGACTCTGCCTCTGCTTGAAGTTCCAAAAGTTAAGGAGGTGTCTTCAAACAATAGCTGCCTTTGCTCTTCCTCAGAGTCATCTTCATTGTAAAAGGCTGTCCTCCTACCCTGGTTTCTAGTTCTCATGTGAGGTTCAGAATCTTTAAGCTCTTCAGAACTCTCCTCCATAGGCTCATGAGTCTTTTTCCTCCTGCTTCTTGTCTGCATTTTAACATTCGCAGGAACTAAGAGGTCTGAGCCTGGCTGGCGGCTCTTCATCTTCCTTTTTGGCTTTCTACCCCCTCGGCCTTTTTTTTGTAGCAAGTCTTCCTTCACATTATTTTCAGAAAGAGAATTGCATGCAGTAGAAACAGAGGCTTCCTCTGGTACATCCCTTGCAGTTTGGATTGTATTCTGCTCTGCTACCTTTTGCTGTTCAACAATTTGTAGCTTTTTTGGTTTCCTGCCTCTTTTCTTGTGCACCACCACTTCACAGCTACTGTTATTAGTCTCCACCTTGGGTTTCCGTCCAGGACCTCTTTTAACTGGAGGTTTCAAAGGCTGTCCTCCATGTCCATTTACCTGAACGCTTCCCGATGCCAAAGCATTGTTCTTGCAATCCGCTGTAAAGAAATGGTACAATGTACATGTCACATAACAGATTTGCATTTACATTCATTTTCACACTGCCTTAATAAAACTTCTTACTAAAATATCTGAATGGATTCACAGTGATTGCCAATCTGTCAAAATCTAAAAAACCCAAAGTTGAGCTCAGAGAGTTTCCTTCTAGTACGGAATGAGGACTAACTTCTAGTTGGATTTAGCACATGGTAGCCACAAGGAAAAAAACTCCAAGAAACTAAAAAAGCCAGGAAAAATGCAGGGGGGGGAAAAAAAAGGAAAAAAGGGAACCTAAGGGTTTTTCTCAGATGATACAACACCAGTGGACAAAACTCCTATTTTGTATCTGCAACAGCAAAAGGTCGCTCAAGAAATGTTACTGCAAAGATTGGGAACGCTTCACAGCAAGTCATCTCTGCAGAAATAAAAATTTACTTTCAACCTGAGGTAGCATCTTCTGTACAAATCGAATTTGTACAGATTTCTCACACTAACAGACAGCAGAATGTACTTGGAGACTTTTATACGGTACAAGTGTTCATTATGTGAGGGGTACTCAACTTCCACCGAGAGGCATGTCACAGGACCTCTTAGGAAGATGTTCTGACACCACAGCCCTTGCCTAAAATACGGCCAAGAGCAGGCTCATAGCCAGCATGATAGTTCCTGCAGCTCTTTGGTGAAACACCCACACACAGCTTCTGCTGTGTTTGAATGTGCACCATCATGCACTAAAAGCACAGGCCTCCTCAAGTCCTGTGAGTGGATTTGAGGAGACAGGACCATGTCAACATTCAGAAACCCCTGACCTGACCAAACATCCCATCCTATAACAGATGCATATTTAGCATCTGTTCCAGTGTGGAACAGCTGGGGCCTTTGTAAGAAAGCTTACAAGCAATGGACAGATGATTTGACTTATCAGACCACATGTTACTTTTTCAGAAGCACGGATGAGTAAGAAAGAACTCCCTGGGGAAAGGATTAAAATGAGTAGCCAGATTAATTAGATGGGAACCAATTTGCAGACTACTGTGCCCCCATTTTCAGAGAAAAGATGTTTAGTGGATCCACCTGCTTCAAGCATCTTTCTAACAGTTCAAAACTCCTTCAAAAAAAGGAAAGCTTTCTGAATAGGAGATCTTATTTCAGCCTCCACAGAAGCTTTGAATTTTAAGGTATTCTGACATCAAAAGACCAAGCAAGCTCCCTCAGGAGACTTCATGAACTAGGTCCAAGCAGGCCATTCAAATATACTAAATAGAAGCAGTAAATACTGCATAGTTTTCTTTTTGCTGTGCCAAAAAATGAAAGAATGAATATGCAGCTGGGGTCCTCTGATCCTTATGCTTGTTGCTGCACAGAATGTTGTCACACTCAGTCTTACTGACCCAAATATAACCCACAGAAGTTGGATGTGTTTAAACACAAACGATTTAAAGTGTGACCATGCAGAAGTCTGCTTTGCAATTAAGGAACTTCTAACATGACTTTTTAATAGTTTAAATGAAAATACAGGTATGTTAACATCTCAAAATCATTTAGACAACAGTTATCACACCATGGAAATGGTGTTAAGAGTAGTCAAAGCCATGCTAATTCATCAAGAAGGAAACTAATGGTGACTGAGTTGTTCCATTAGATTTCCCTATTCTGCTAAATCACAGTGCATTCTAATGTTCCTACCCCATAACTGAAGTACAACACTACAGTCACTACATCAATAACTCTGAGGGTGGGGAGGAAGTTCCAGAGAAATTTGGTACCTTGTGGATTAACAGTGGAAGATTTTACTTTGCGCTTGATTTGCTTCTCTTTCTCGGGATTTTCTTTTGTGGAGTTATTCCTAGTGTTATGACTGTAATCAGATGGGGTAGGGTTTGATACAATATTCTGGTTCTTGGAATGTTTGGTTGAATTCTCCAGTACTAGAAGGATAAAAAGAAAAAAAATTATCAAGTCATTTATACTACATTCAATCTTGTTGAACTACTACATGTTCTACTACAAACCATTTGACTCAGTGATCCAAAAGGGAGAAAGCTTCCTAGATAAAACAACATAGCCTAATTTGTTCAGCTTTCCTCTGAAGAGCCTCAAAGGCCCATCAGTTTGAAAACAGAACCAGTCTTAACCAAAAGAAATATATTAGATTTCCAAAGAGACAGTTTTATCTTTAAAAACATTCATGGACTAATTAAAAAAAACCTCAAAACCAAAAATGCCCCAACTTGCCTGACTTTCCTGACCCTGCAGTAGTATTAGGCTTTGTAATTAAAGGCTTGATAGTTAAAGGCTTTGCTCCTGAAGAAGTAGATGGTTGCTCTGTAACAGCCACATCTGTTATCCCCTTATTGCTTCGAGTCCGCACAAGAGAGGAGGCCTCAGCGGCTTTTCCATTCATCTGAGGCGGAGTGTGTCTCAGTGCTGTCGACCGTGCAGGTGCAGATGATGATGAAGTGGCAGAAGTTTCTGCCTTCAGCTGAGGTTTTATCAATCTCCTCTTCCTTTCAGGGCTGCAAAAGGAATAACAATTTGTATCCTGGATGACCACCTTGTCATTTTACAGGAATAAATAAAATTAAATGCTAGTGTCTGAGATTGTGGGAGTAAAACAATCACCTCTGCATGGAGTATGTTAAAAATATGGCATTTACTGTGGAAATTCATGTAAGTTGTGAGCTTCTGGAAAGTGAATCTTTACAATAAATACTATAGTTATATGACAAAGCATGATGCCATCACTACCCTAACGATGCTGTTTTACTGTACACATTTAGCAGTTATTTGAATTTTAAGCACTTACACTAGGATAGCTCTAAGTAAAGTTTAAAACTCTTCCACATCATAGGGACTTGCATGTCAAAGCTACCATTCTGCAATATAGGGAATAGTAAAGGAAGTATTAAGAAAAAAACACACTAAGTTTTATTGTTTAGGTATGTCAAAATTTCACAGCATTTCATGAATACCATAATGGAATTAATGTACCTGGATGCAACACTACTGGAAACTGAGCTGCTTCTACTTCTTTTTTTCCTTCGTTTCTTTATAGTATTTCTTTTATGAAAGCGTAGGGCAGATTTATAATCTGATAAAATAGAACTTATGTGTTCTTCAAAGAAAGCAGAAAGGCGCAAGCTCATGCTGTAGATCTAAAAAAGAAAAGCCAGTAAACAAGTTTTATACTTCTCTAAAGCATCCTTTTACTTATTTATCACTGAACAATAGCTAGAAAAGCAAAAAGTGATTAATATAGAAATGTTTTAGGGAAATTTACAATCTACCTCAACAAATATATGCTAACCCACGTGGAGGTTTGCTTTAACTATTTTCATGGTTTTGAACAGTGTATCACAACTGAAGATGACACAGAAAAGGAAAAATTGGATAAGTCAGTTTTTCAATTGCCTTTATAGAATGTATCTCTTTCTAGTTTCAACAGAAATCACAGAGATACTTAATATAATTTTACTGTATCATACCTAGGGTCAAGAAATCTTATTTTCTGTTCTATTAAGTTGCATCCTTATATCCTGTATTTGAATATCATATCCTGTATTTGAATATCAGTCTATTCCTTTTATAGATGAATTGATACAACAAGTTGGCTGCAACAGGTACAATAAACATACTGGAATTATGTAGGTGCACTTTTTTTTTCTCATCTTTAAACTTGGATGATCTACAGAGACTCTCAAATTAATTTTAGTAATTATTTAGGCACAGTTGCTATTAATTCTGGAAACAGAAAAAACACCAAAGCGACCTCTCTAGGTACTTTGAGAAGACACGGCACCTTCTCTGAACACAAAGACAGTACTGAACCAGTTCCCACTTAATGACACACCAAACCATCTGAGCACCGGACTCAATAAGTTTGACAGATTCTGTGCATGTTACTGGAGATGGCATGCAAAGGAATGTGTGTCTGATGTGCCAAGCTAAAAGAAAAAAGCTGATGACTTCAGGTTTACTGTTCAAGAAAGCATCAGTGACATCAGTTGACTGTTCAAATAAGCATCAGTGACAAAATAAGATGCTAAAAATATAAGTTCATGACATAGTAAAAATAACACATTCAACTACATTTTGCATGCACTGAAAGCACATAGGTTCTAAAATATTAAAACTCTTGACGTAAGAACCTTCCACTTCTACTTCTGAGTAAAACAATGGAAGACAAATTTATTACTATACCAGTTGGCTTGGAAGAAACTTGAAAGAAATGAAAATGTCAAAACAATCTATGAAACCACACAAAGCTAAAGATTATGTCAGGTATGATGAGGTCAAGGAGAGAAAGAAAAACTAGGAAATAATCCAGACCTGCCCCAAAAGCCCTGCCATTTGCTGCAACTGAAAGAGTAATTCTTTTATGGGGTATGGCAGCCTCAACAGTGAATGGGCCTGTCTGCTACTGACTGGAGAGGAATCACTGATCCTGCTGGTCACCTACTAAGAAATTTGTGCACAAGTCTTAAAATAATGAAGTCCTAATGATTAACCTGCTATTTAGAACAGCCAAACATAAAGCTGTTAATAAGTCTGATCTTAAAACCTAACATTAGTAGAAGCAACGCTACACTGAAGTCTTGAACCCATGTAAACATGCTTCTATAATTTAAGTGTTATCAGATACTGCACCTACCACTATAGCAGGATATCTCAGTATGAACAGCTTTGTAAGCTGACATGTCATGTAAACTGTCCTGTTTCCCAGAAATCCTAAGAGCTTCATTACAATCCTACTGCATTAGTGGTGAACAGCAGAGAATTTCAACATCCTCTGCTGTCTATACCTGGATATTTCAGTTTGGGGCAACATTCAAAGTGGAGGGGTTCCCTGTGTGTTTGTTTTGAAAAATCTGTTTTCTTCCCCAAAATATTGGGAAATTTCACTATTGTACTCATAATCCTGCTTCTACAGAACTCTTCTTCCATGTGGTTTTCTCTTTAGACCCACTTTCTAGTATTTTCTTTTGAAACACACATGCAGAACATCAGAACTTTCAGTATTTAAAGAGCACACATTCCTTTTCCTTCAAATACAAAGCTGTAATACTTTCTCAGAAATACTTATATTTTAAGATGAGAAATTAATTAAACTTGTTTTTTAAAAACAATCAAATTACACTCTCTCTCTGCTTTTGGTCCTGTATTTTTCAGATATAAGTGTTTTTTCAAACAACAACAATGGAAAACAATAGCATCTTACCCTTGATCTTTTACTTGGTGTATAGGCCTTAGAATTGCTGAAAATAAGTCTCACATCTTTACATAACTCCATTGGTGACTCGTAGTTGCCGGCTTCCAGTGTTTCTCTAACAGTAGCAAAGTCCATAGGCGTGTCAATAATATCTCTATAATCCTGTTTAGAAATAGCAAAGCAAATAATTTCTTACATTATTTTCCCAAGCCTTAATGTATCATTTTCATTAGGATGAGTTTGATAAACCTGTTTAACCAAAATGTCCTCTTTAAATAGGTGTAGAAGTCTGCTGAAGACATTTTGCCCTTTTCCACTAATATGCAACATACCTCCTTGCAGACATACCCAGCGGGGTCAAGGTTAGAAGTTAACTGATAGACGATTTAATTCATTTTATAAACCAATTTACTGAAACACAGAACTCAGAATTTTGTGTCCTAAGGGTTACTTTACTGACACCCAGGACACACACTAACATGAAGATAACAGTGATATAAAAGTGTGACTACAAGCCTTCTGGGTGGCTTAGCAGAAAGTAAGGACTAATACTGTTCTTGCATATTAGCTTTAAAACATGAAGTTCGAATACTTGAACCTGATCAGAGGCTTATCACATCCTTTATGAAACCTAAGCAGTTTCCCACATGGAGACCTGACAATCTATGAATGCAATAAAGCATTAAAAACTCCACAGCATTAGGTAGGACCCAATTCAAGCCAATGACAGAACAATTTTTTTCCAGGCTATGGAAGAAACAGACATGTCCATACAAGTAAAAGCTTAAATGCCAAATTTAACCAAAAAGTTTAAGGTAATCTATCAGAGCAAATAGAACCTGCAGGAGTGCCTCTGCATGTTAAACAGGCTTGTGACACCAGGGAGCAGTGTGCTTCATGCCTAAGCCTAGTAGAGTGCTCTCTATCAGCTCATTTGAGGATCTCAAGCACATAGGGCCACTTGTAATTGGCCACAGCATAAAGTTTAGGTTACTTCAAAAATAATGGTACCCAATGGCTGCAGAAGTGCCAAGACAGACCTACTAGTGACTTACAAAAGAGAAGCATTTCTTTCCTCTAATTGAGACAGCTAATTTCGTTCAAGTTAATCACCCTGGAGTGCTATTTTACAGAACTTAAAGATATGCTGGAAGGAAAGCAAGCAAAATCTTTATTACTTGAAGTTATCATATAGTCTTACTTTTAGTTTTTATACTCTGAAATTAAGCCAATGATCCTTGACAACATATCACATGCAACAACCGAATATATGCATTTCATATATATATGACCATTTTTCAGTCACAAAATGAAAGACACCTTAATTGCAAAGCTGCAATTTACTTAAAAAGCTGTAATTTACTTAATAACATAAGCAACAAAAGTATCTGAGACAGCAAAGAAGTATTATTTATTTTTAAATTAGTTGAAAAACAGTAAACATTATTAAACAAGTGACAATGAATTCTGTCCAAAAATTCTGTCACTACAGCTGCCTGAAGTTTCAATTGAAAGAACTGAAAAAATGGTCGAAGTTAAAAAAAACAACAAACCAACCCATCACTTAACAATTGGATTATAACCAGTTGTCTTGTTCTAAAATACTCACTGGATACTCAAGAAGATCCACTGGTTGTCGAAATGGTTCAGAGTCTTCACACTGAAAAATGAGATTCAGCAGCTCCTGGCATTGCTTCTTCCATGACTGAATGTCATATGACTGAGCCCTGTTACGTAGCCGCCGCTTCGGCTGATGATCCTGAAATGACAATATTGCCTGGTATATATTAAATAAACTAGCTGCTTTTACAAAACCTAATGGAAAAGTTTCCCCACAGGATACAAATGAATTCACAACATGCAGCAGCACAGACAGAAATACTTTTACATTGAACAACTCAGTAGAACAACATGTCACTAAATTCAAAACTTCCAAAATGCTGACATTACACAATACTAGAAATATTTCAGTTTTACATTACATTATTTACAAATACATTTCAGCAAATGTATCACTAACCATATAAATTAAACTATTTAGAAACATTTACCTTTCTTTTTCTAGTGGAAGTCCCCGGCACGTTTGTGTCTTTCTCTTCTTCCTTTGAGCAAGATAATGAGTCGCATAAAAAGGTTAAAAAATATAAGCATATATGAGCAAGAGAGTTCTTTTATACTTTAAACTTAAAATTTGAGTCTTTACAGTCCTACCCCCATCCCTCTGAGAAGCATTTCATGTGACTGTCAATTTTGAGAAGCTCTCAGAAGTCTAAGCAGCGTCCTCCAGCGAACTATTACAGCTCTCTGCACTAAAGTAAAGAGAGGAGGCTGGATTTTCACCCAGTTTTCCAGCTGACAAGAAGAAACGTTGTACTGACAGAAAGGTATACTCCACTACCCAGCAGCGACTGAAACCAGTACTTTGGTCTTCCACAGGACAGACAGCGGTCTTGTTTCTCCAGTGTATCAATGCCAGTGCCCAAGACGCCACCACTTACCTCATCAGAGTCAGACAACACTTTCTTCTTCATTGCATTGTATAATGGAATTATGTCATAGCAGCTAAGGTCTCTGTAAAAAGAAACACAAGCTAACATTCATTTTCTATCATCACCTGTGGAATCTACTGTAATTTGCCTATGAAAAGGCAAATATTTATGAAGCCATTCCCAAATAAAATGAGAATATGTTCAGTGCTATATGAATACTAAGAGAACTGAAGTAATAAGTCAAGCTAACCATCAGCTCAGAAAGTTGTAAAATATAGATCACTTAACAGCATGAATGTTTTAAAATGAAAAATCATAATCCGTTACCATGTAATTGTCAGCATCAGAAAAATCTACTCCTATACTATATAAAAGGTTTGAGGCCCATCTAGCTTTGTAAGGAGCATTACAGTAAGTTTATTGTACAAAAGTGCAATTTAATAATTTAATTTAGCACGCACAATGTATGATATTTGAAATGCAAGTGTGTAAGGACTAACACTGTTATGGCGTAAACCTGCATAATTAAATCACCAAAACACTGATTTTCAATTCTTGATTACCATATAAAAGTCCTCTACAAAGGAAAGCTCAAAGGTATTCTACTATGTAGCAATACAAACCACTGGGAAGAAAAGTGGTTTGTAACACTTTTACCAATTGTAACTGTAAACACTCAGCAACTCCGCAGGGGAACCAGAATACCTAATGCAGGCTACTGCTATTACCACTAGAACAGCTGTGAGAGAAGGTGAAAAAAGGTTAACTAACTGCAACACCCAGCCCCCATTTTCAGCTCTTTAAGATACTTGGGTAATTTAGGAAACTGAGACGTAGATTTCCAAGAGGCATCTAGATATTTCCTTCTCATTAGAGCCATGGGCTTTATTTTGATTGTCTAGCCCTTCTACCTTACAGTTACAACCATAAAAATAAAGTCTGGGTTTTACATGAATTGCTAGTTCACTTAAATTAGTATATTAATAGACTCAAGCTATAGGCCATTATTAAATAAGAATATCCAACAATATGCACTAATTTAGCTAAGCCAATTAAAAACATACACTTTGAAAAACCCTGAGCTGCTTAATTATTCAGGAAAAAAAAAAACATGTAGGACAAAGATGTTAAAGAACAAAATTAGTAACAGAAAAGCCCTTTAGATATATATCTGTTCCTAATGGTGCATATTTCACTAAAAATTTTAACATCTAAAGCAGTTAAGTGTTTTACATTCTCCAGCAAATATCAGAAATCACAGGCACTGAAGAAATTGAAGATTTACTTATGGAGTCAAAGCCCTAGATTTCCAAATACTAAACAGAGTTCTAATGTTTTTTAAGAACACACAAAATAAAAAAAATCTAGATTCAATTTAACACTAACTATCTAAATCACTAAAAATGTCACAAGTTTTGTTAAACTAATGAAGTATCTTGCTCTGTCTAAAAAGTGGAAACAGCAGCACTCATTGTGTACAAGCAAACCAAGGCAGTGGGCATAGTAAGTTCTTACAAACTTCAGGTGTCTAGATATGTCAACTAACTGAAAAATCTGAAGTATTTGTCATTGAGCTTGTCTATGGGTGATAATAGAACGTTTGAAAGACAGCTATAATTTCAGTTGACTACAAAGCCTTTAATTTATACTTTCCATACATATAGAACGTCATTTCAAATCTATTATAAATTGTAATCTAGATTTTAGAATTATGTTAACATAGCCAGTATTCAAACTCAAAATTAGAACTCCTAACTTACCAATGAATATATCTGTAACTCTGCGAAGATACTCAAACCCATTTTTATCATTTAGGAGAAGGTTTATCAAAATAAAATGCCATGCCAATCTATGCCACTCAGTGTATTACAACTTGTTTTGTACACTTAAGAACTCTTTGTCAACATAAGCTCTATTCTTTTCTGCCCCAACAGGTTTATTTAAAGTGCAGAACTATCCTACTTAAAAATTCAGATCTAAAAAGGCTCTTACCTTGGTAAGAGATAGGAATAACAACAGACCTACTAAGCAACTCACTTTATGAAGTGTAGCAGAAGATCTGTGACAAATTTGGCAGATTTGACAATAGGACTTCCGGGTTCATTAAATGTGCGAGTATTGTGTTCAATGTACCGGACTTCCCACATTAACGAAGAAAGGCGCCTGTATCCAAACAGTTGGAGGAAAAGAAAAGGAAAAAGAAACAAGGACAATTTCTATCAATGTATATGAACAGGGGAAAAGACCGTTACTACATCCTTCTTCTCATTCAACGTTGTTTTCCATGACATCAGAAAACGTGCACATTAGATATGTTGCCCTAAGTGACCAGCAGCAGGCAGCTTCCTCTGGCTTCCTGTTCTCATGTTATATTCTGTGGTAATCTATACAAATGGCTTTAAGAACATTCAGCTAACACACCGCAGGAAAACTCAGCTGTGACACTTCAGCTTCTATTATTCCTACATATTACCCATCCTATATCATAGCCTTTGAACTCACTTAAGGATCAACAAAATATTAATAAAAATATTTTAGAGTATATCTTTTTCTGACAGATAGACAACAATCAGATTCCTTCTGATTGAATAACCTAACTATAGAATAGTGACATTATAAAAAAATATGTACAAAAGCAGAATAACTGAATAAAACAGATCCAAATCAAGAAAAAGATAAAGTAAAAAGATAGTAAAGGTTCTGGCAGCACAAAAGTTAATTTTAAGGTAAGCCTCATGAAAAACTAGCAAAAATCAGAAGTGATCTGAACTAATTGACTAAATGTAAAAAAATTACTGAGAAGCACAACACAGTGAGGTTGTTTATTACCTAACTAGGCATGAGCAATATTACAAAGTAAAAAAACCCAATTTATCAAAGGTGTGTTAATTACCAAAGCATGAATGCTTACTCTTTTGACAAGAGAAGCAAAATCCAGCAAAAAGTTCTCTCCATCTGACAGCAAAGCAGCACATTATAGAAGAGAAAGACAGATTACCTCATATCACACAATAAACATAGAATTCAATATTGCAATAGAATGATAAAAAACAGTGGTGCTTTTTTGAAAATGAAAAAGCAAATTTAGTTTAGAATTTAATCTTCATTTAGCATGTATAAAGCACTAAAAATGAACTTGGAAATTTGGCCCAAAACAAAATCCTATCCATATTTTTTCAAAAGAAACTAAAGTGACACTGATTTTAAAATAAGAACTAGAACAAGAAAGGAAACTGAAGTAATTTAAAAAACTATACTCCTATGTAGATATTTACTAAAAAACAAAAACAGAAAGAAAAAAGCAATTGCAATCACAGTTTAAAAAAACATCAAAACAGTATCAAAAAGTATAAACTCATCTCGTTGCTGTACAACAACTCAGAAGTTCAACGCCATTAATTTAAGTAGTCAGATTCTGTGCAGCTGCATAAGTGATGCAAGAATATTTTTTAAAGTATATTAGGACAAAAAACCACTTGAGATATTTTTAAGGTTTCTCTTATTAAAATTATTTAAAAAGTACTTAAAAAAAATTATTAAGTGAAAACTTAATCCTTTGGACCAAAAGTCACTTTACTAACCCTGAAATTTGAATCTCACATGGAACAAGTAATTTGTATAATCAGGTATTTGAATGCCATGTAGTTCTAAAATACATTTCGGAGATTTCAATCCTTTTTTGAGTTTTAGAAAATGGAAACCTAGATCAAGGATAGAAGATGAAAGAAAGTAAAAGTGCACACCCACGCCCACATCCTAGTTGACAAGACAAAGAGCTACCAAAAATACAGCTGCTGGTAGATCACAGAACTGAGACTTGGGTCTAACCTGTAAAATCTGCTTTCCAGTCTTTGCTTAATGGTACTGAGGTCAGTGGGATATGCCACAACAGTGCAATACATTGGGTAAGCTTGAAGATCCACCGGTGCCACAAATGCAGAAGCAATATCTAGATTAAAAAAAAAAACAAAAAACAAACCGCAAACCCCCGGTGTTATATTCTGCAAAGTTCCATGGCAGTTTTGAGATTTATCCCCGTACAACATAAGCTATTTCTTCATGTTTGAAATGCACAGCAGTTTCCCAAAAATAACAGTAACTACTCTAGATATTCCAAATGATTTCTGATATTCTATTTAGAGTGCTTGCTAAGGTATGTGCTGTACATCCCATTGCTGCAGTGACTAAGGGGTGCCCATTCTGTTATGCATGAAGCACCACACTCCCCAAAGGCACAGCAAGTGCACATTTGAAATATACACATTTGAAAAGTGTAAAAATTATACACAGATGAAGGCTGTGTATCATCATACAAAGATGAAATAACAATAACAGTATTGTTATTTACAGCACAGGCTCATTTCATTTCACTTTATATTGCCACTCTCATATCTTCAAACAAAGCAATACATTAAATTCCTGCAATAAAAGTTACAGCGCTATTTCAGCCTCTGTAAGATGTGGGTAAAATCCGCACTCAAAGTAAAACATAAACACTCTTTCCTGTCCCTACCTAAAAGCAAAGAAGCCTTCCAAAGCAAATCTAATACAGTGCTAGAGGACTGCTGAGCAATTTAAGCCTGTGCACCTAAACAACCTTGCTTTCTCCCTCCTGTACTTAGAATCATCATGGGCTTAGACATATCATTCTAAAATCTTACATCTCAAGGAAAAATACTGCATTATAAAACCACAAAATCACCTTTAAAAGTCTCAAAAGTCTTTAAAAACAGAAAATATGCTGCTGCTAAAAAGATTGCTCTTCTTCTAGAAGCTGTTTACTCACTCTTTTGAATATTATAGCAACTGCTACTTGGTACCACTATGCACCGCACCTGCTATAGCCAAATCCCAAACTAAGTGGTCTGCCATACATCATAACACAAATGTAAAACCATTACTCTTAGATGGCACAGCAAAAGCAGCTCAAATTTTCATTTCCTCCTTTTGTTTTAACATAAATCTCTAATTTGTTCTACTACACTGGACAGATAACTCCTTTGTTTAGGAAGCAAATGGAGGCCTTTTATGCAGTATGTCATCAAAGAAACCATATGGGATATACAGGTAATCAGAATTATTTCAAGAGTTAAGAGGTTTTTGGCTTTTTTGAAACATGAATCTTACCTTGCATTAAGAGCTTCAAAAATCAGTTAAACAAAGTATCTGTAACTTTTATATTTAATGCATGACCACTGTTAGCCCAAAACATAAGACTGCTAATTGGACACCTTTTGATCCCCATGAAGACATACAGGAGACTTATAATTCAACCTGTATTTACTGATGGATCTCCAACCAGACATCCGTCTTTCATCAGGTAAATTTTGCAGCTGTGTGTTAAACATTTTAACAATTACTTTTTCAGAAGCTGCCTGTAAGGAATAATTGCTCCACAACCAAATAGCAAGTAGCTTTCCTAAGATAGCCGATTACTTTTCCCTCAACATTTTGCATAATTAAGGAAATGTGGAAAAGAAATCAGGAATTAGGAAAGGCTAATACAGGGAAAATCCACACATAGATATTCATTATCTAAGTAAATCTATGCTTTTTTTCTTCCCCACATCTGTCCGTAATTTAGTTAATATTCACTTAATCATAGAGGTATTAATTGTAACCCCAACAGGAGATTCTGGTAGCCGAAGTTAAAAAATCAAGTACTTGTTTTTAACATACAAAACCCAAACTCCTACCCCTAGTATATGTCAAATTATCTACCAAAAAGCAACAGTTACCTTGGGAAACAGGAAAAAAATTAAGCTTCATAAGTACTCACTATAAAAAAAACTTTAAAGATGTTCAATGAAAAAGTTTTGTTGAAGTTAACAAGAGGTTAAATGTGTATTTTATCACATTCATTTTGGTAATTTCAGAAGTTCACATGATCACAGTCTGAAAAATATAAACCAAAAACCTTTCCCATATTTTTCAAAATTTACCTAGAGTCATAAGTTGGTTTATCCCTGCAATAATTCTGTCACACTCCTCATCTCGAGTCCTGGAACCCCACTCTCCATCCAAAGGTTTGTAGAGCAGTGTTCTACGTTCATCGTCAGTTAAAGGAACACTAGTTCCCAGTTCTTCTGGAAATACAGCTGGAATGTAATATGAAAATAAAAAAAAAAAATAAATGTTTGTATCTTGTGAAATACATATACCTGTAAATCAAAGATACCATGAAATCAGTTTTACAAATGCATAGCTCTTGATTTACTCAAAGACATTTTGGATGTATCCAGTATCCTTTCTATATATTATTCTCTTACATCTAAATCCTTACAATGCAGTTTGATGTAGAGGTCCTCCCTGAAGATTTATCCTCTTCTGAATAGCTAATTATAAAATTCATTTTAGAACCAACTAAGACATTCATTTATCACAGTTAAAATGTGTGCTTTGGTTTTGGAGTTATTCTGTGTTTTAAAAGCCAATATTCTTGGCAATGAGTTATTTCGGTAAGGAATGGTAGATGATTTCCAGATGGAGTTTAAGATAACTTTGACAATGCCGTTAAAACATTTTCCAGGTAGTGGTTCTACATTGTCACAAACAAATGCTAAAACCACAGTTCCTGAGCATGCAAATTAATAGTATTATCACCTAAGCATCCTTGAGGACCTACCAATTTTGACAATTTATACTGTAATAGCAGATTTTTAAAATATGACGTTAAGCACTCCTCTTAACAATTTTTAAGAAGGTATAACAAATGTTGATATTTGTGAATACAGCAAAAAATCAGATTCAGGTTTAGTTATCTTAATAAGTACCTACTCTTTATCTGAAAGCAGTTTCTCCTTTCTTAAGACAACGGGAATTGGCCTCTACTAAAAACTAAACAGGGGCAGTCTATTTTAATTATTGATTTTGGTCTCTAACACCGGTATTTTACTCATGACAATGAGGTACCTATTAAAAGAAGGATTGAACCAAAACAAAAAGTTGAAATTAACATAATTACAACTTAAAATAATTTAGAATTATTTATGGTTACTTTTGAGAGACAATATTATCAAATGTTTCATGGAAAACATAAGGAAAAAATGCTGATTCTACCTTGCTTTTTAACAAGAGTTCTATGAAGTCTTAGAAAAACCCAACCAACCAAGAAACTATGGAAGAAGTACTACATTCTTGTTTTGAACATGTGAACAGCTCCCATGCTATGCTGTCCACTCTGCAGCATATGCATCTGCTACAAGTGCTGGGCCAGAGGGGGAGAAAAATCCTGCTATTACCAAACTCTCTCACAAGAACAGCTGCATCTGCAATGGACTGAATATCTGCAGGAATGCTGACACATCTTAGAGCAGCCAGTTTCCTCAAGCTGACCTAGGGCATCGATTTATATCCCTAATTGTACAAAGAGTTAAGTTTAACTGCACATTATCTATAGCAATTTTTTTATTATTTCTATTTCAGCATCACTCAGTTTATCTAGCATGGCTGTTTTTTCACAGTTCTCTTATCTTGATTCACTTTTAATTTAGTAATTGATTTAAAGATATTCTTTAAATGCAACTGGTTTGTGGGCCTTCCTCACACTCCCCCACAAAAAGCAGGATTGTTTATGTAAAACCATACGACATTTTTTTTCTTCTTAAAATATACTTGTAAAGCAAATTATATTATTAAGGTAACATACCATTACTTGGTATCAGCTCCATGTCCCAAGGGCTCATCTTCTCAGTATCACCATTGTCCCAGCTTAAAAATAACCACACTTGAATTATCTACTAATATTGCTTCAACAATGTAATTATTTAATGTTTGTAACAAAACTTTAATTTCTACACCACAGAGTATTATAATAAATTGGTACAGCGAGATGCATGACTGAATTTAATGAAAGTAAGTTTCTCAGTCAGTACTTCAAATGAAGTAATAAAATTAACATAAAAAAGATTGAAGATAAATTTGCTAACCAGACATTGTAGCACTGAAATAAGCTATCAGGATAATCAGGCTGAAGAGGTTCCTGGCTTTCAATTGTTCCAAACCACCAAGCATCATCGATCACTGACCTGAAACGATCACCTGGGTAAGAACACAAAATAATTTCATCAATATAAGGCATGTTACCCTCCCAGAAAAGCAGGTTTAGATATATCTGGCTTGATCTTGAATACAGAAATCCTTTTGAACATTTACAGCTTCAGCAAGCAAGCATGAGTCAATGCTCAGTTAAAAACCAATTAAATTGTTAAATTCTTTCTGAAGATTTTTTTTTTAACCAAAATGAAAGTTAATATAGCATCTTATAAAAACAACAATTTGCAAATCTACCTACATATTCTTTACTTATGAATTTATTTCTTAATTTCATATAAAAGATAAAACATTTCAATGCTTAAAGACTCCTTTAAGACTCACATCTACTTGCATTACCACGTGCTACCTTAAAATTACTGAGCACTATGACACCTCTGTATGGGGAGTATTTTACAAGCTTCTGAGCTCATCCTCCTTAGTTTCTGAAGTGCTTTTTCAGCAATTCAAATGTAACTCAAGAGGTTCATTTTCTTTACTATGCAGGCAATCTGACTGATAATAGAATAAAATTTATTAAAGCTTGCTCAAAAGGTTAGCAAAGAAATTTATTATGACTTGCAATGGCTTAACTACCACAAAGCATTCATGCAGCTGAGAAAAAAGGTCAGAAGCATTATTAAAAAAAATTACACATGAGAATGCATGTATTACACACCATCACAAATGCTAACATTTTCTACAAAACATGCCACAAAATTAAGAAACAATTTTAGTGTAGTATTCTGTTCAATACAAGAAAAAATGTAATTTAAGCCTGAGATTCCAAGTACACATTCTACTGCAGTATTTGTTCCATTTCAATACATGCACCCTCTGCCCAAATGCTTGCTGAAGTTGTCTGAAATAATAGGAAGTAAATATATTCTCAAAAATGGTCTGCTTTCTTTACCGCATTTTTTAAAAAAATTTTAAATTTAATGGATCGCAATTACAAAGCTTCTATTAATAGTCCTAATTGTGCTAAACAGAACCAAGTAAACCAGAAATATCCGAAATGCAAGATCAAAAATGTAAATAAGGGCTGATGTCCTATTTTAAAAGAATAACTTATTTTCTGAAGAGCTATAAAATTACAGTTTTCAGTATGGCCTTCCCTGGTGATCAGTTGTACAAAGAAACATGCGTAGGTACAACTAGGAGTGACTTCACTGAGCTGAACATTAAGCAGATCAAAACCACTTAAAGGGGCATATATCCTGGCAGCTGCTTCTAAGTTCTCAAGAGCCACAGCATTCCTACAGACAGAATGCTAAAGCAGAAAACATGAGTGAAAGAATCTCTTGAATCACTACTTTCCTCGTCTCCTCTGTGCTACCTCATCTATGCAGAGAGCAGTCCAAAATCTCTCAGAAGAAGGTGGCTCTAGTGTAATTTTCCAGAACTGAGTATCCCCTGCATAAGTTTCGCTTGAAGATAACAAAAAATGTATATGGAACTCACAGTGGCTGCTATGTAATAAGAGAGAGATATGCACACCCGTCTAAGACATGCAGCTGAAGTTGCAGGAATACTACTGGAATAGCTTTTAGCCCAAGTATTAAAGTTAAATTATACTAAGATAAAGAAATGCAATAAAAAGAATATGAATGCAAATAAGAACCTGTAATTTCAAAATTTATGTTTGTTCCTTCTAAAAGGATTCATACATTAATATAAATTTAATATTAGAAAATGTAATAGATAAGCAAATATTCTTTCCTAAAACAAAGCCCAAACAACAAAAATTCACATTATTTGCATTGGAAGCTTGATAAAACATCCTGCTACTTACATTACTTTCTATGTAGCTTCCATTTATTCCAGATTGCAAATTTCTTGAAATACACTACCAGCTCAGGAGGCCTGGCTAGGCTGTTCACAAACTATGGCAATCATTCTTCTGCTGCTGCCATGATTTTGTGCAAAAACATGGCATGGCAGAGGACAAGACCACAGATCCATAACCAGGAGGAAAGAGCAAAGCTTAGTGATCTATTAGATCTTGACCAACCTTGTCACTTATGAGATCTTTAAATTGAAATGATCTTTTGATGAATGAATGAACGAATGAATGAAAGAATGAATGAAGAAGAAATAAAGGTTTACATTTCTCATTGGATCAGAAGCCCAGGGTCTTTACTAAATTCCCTATAGAACTGAAGATGAGCTGTATTTTCAGACAACATAGTGTGAAGAATGAAATTATATGGAACTTATTCCTATGGCATCATGTAATTTATACATCTACTGCTAAGGCACACAACCTAAGGATATCAAAAGACAGAAGATTAATTAATTCCACTGCTGAAAGGTGATCTTTATTATCATATGGAAAAGATGACTAGTAAATAGATCTGACTGCAGGATTTAACAGTCATGGGCATTATTTCAGTATCCAGTACACACAAATAACTGGGCACAGGCAAAGTAAAAAGAATCCAAGTCATTCCCTCATCACTTGGCAGTGAATTATAACTATATACACTTCAGTGGAGCTAAACCACAGGGTTTAGAACAGAATTCAAAAAGTATAAGGACACGGAAAGAGCATTCTTGTTGTACAATCTAGACATCAATTTGCGATTTTTGAAAAACTATTCCCATGTTTTCAGCAGAAATTTCAGAAACTAGAAAAAAATAATCCTACTAGTAATGCCATTGTAGGAGGGCCTTCAATTAAAAAGAGAGCTACACACAATATATAGGCTACAAGAAGTTATCAGGAGCAGTAGTAACTAGTCTCTCTGCAAATATACAACTGAAATTTTCTTTGCTTTCTTTTAAAGATCACCTTCATTATTTTGCTTGCTTGCTGCCACTTTGGTCAAGGACTAAGCAGAAGTCCCCGGCTAACTATGGGCAGAGTTTACTCTCTGACTTCAGCACAGTGTTAGGATTTCTTTACCATAACCTACTTTTAAGAAAATTACCGAGAAAATAGGTGGACACTTAGAAAAACAAATAAAACCACAGCACACAACTTTCCCCAAAACTCACCTATATTCCATCGCCTATGCTTTGCGTCATCAAATTGTTGCCTCAAAACTAGGAAATCTATGACATCTGGCATATCATGATACCTAATTACAACAGAACACATAACTATTAAGCGGTAAAACAGCAAAAGCATAACATAAAGCACTTACATAAAAAATTAACACTTCAAATTCAGCACTTGAAAAGCACAAGGTCAGTATTAATGTCATCATTAAAATTTCAACCTTAACATCCCCCTGGCCACCCCTGTCCAAGAAAACCCCCAATTTGCATACAATATTGTTTTCCTTACTTCATGGTGAAGGCTCCTCCAGTCAGTTTACCCGTATCAGGGTCAAGAAAAGCTAGCTTAAGACAGCAGAGAGTAGGCAATCCCACTTCATACTTAATCCCAACTATTTTCATTAGCTCTTGCTCCTAGAATAAACAAAATACTATTACCACCACTGAAGTTAATTGAAATAGCTTTCTAAAACATGAAAACATGGGTATATTGAATGTACTATATTTCTGCCAGATCACATCAAAATCAAGAATCTGAAATTTAGTCTTCCATGAGCTATTATTTCACAATGCAATATGTTCAAAAAATATTTCACTATGAAGTGTAACCATCTCATCTGCTCAAGCTGATACAAAAAGTAGTACAGTTTAAGGTCTTATTTCATTTAAATTAAGTTAATTTTTCCCTTTATAATATTAAGAGTACTAGATTTATTTGTCTCAAGGACTTACTTCCAGTTAGTTTCTATTTTTGTTTTAATATTAAGATATAAACAAAAAAGAAAAAGAAGTCATACCCGCAGTTCCATTTTATGCCATGGTTGTTTCTTGGGATTAATATTATATATTTTGTTCTTCTTGGCCATTACAACATATGCTTCATGACCTTGTCGGAAATAGTAAACCTAAAAGTGAAATGTGACAGTTATCCTACAAAAACTCTGAGGAGCTGAAATGCTAACAAGTCACTGCCACACAATGTGTGTACTTTCTATTCCATCAATTTCTATTTCACATATTTTCAGCCTGTTTTCCTGCCAAAGTCATGGGTTCTCAAAAAATTAAGTGGAGGAAAATTAAAAAAGCTATTATAAAAACATTTACAGAAAAAAGCAGGAAATACTTAGAACATTATTTTTTGTGTGAACAAAATACCTTAAATTACATGTGAATGAGACCAACAAAATCAGTAACAAAACCATCCATTTATCATTGCACCATAGAGCAATGCAGTTATAGCAACAAGAATTCCACTAATCCACCTGGTTATACATTACTGCAGGACAGCCCTAAATTATCAGGTATCACTAAATTCACTATCTAGATTATCCTTTTTGAACAAGAAATATATTTGAGAAGTTCTTGTTCTAGAATATAGAATATTCTAGAAGTTAATGTTCAGTTAAGATTTTGGTGTTTGCTTCCATATCACTGAAAAAATAGCCTAACAAGGGCCTGAACAAACTAAAATAGACATTTCCAGTGCTTATTAATTTTTTTTTAATCCTTCCAATATAAATTTCTATGGTTCAGACATCTAGAGTCTAACAGTTCTGCTTTGATCTTGTAGTACATCATACCACATGGATGAATGCTTTTATTATTAGCCATCACTGTAATGAAGTAGTAAGTTGAAACCCATAAACATGTATTCAGGGAATGTATTTCAAATGTGAAACAGAGGTTCCACAAACTAGTTAGAACAAAGATCTGATAAATGTCGGTATTCTTGGTACAATGTATGCTAAATAAAAGATCCTCTTCAAGAGCCCCAACATAGGATTTCCATCTAATAGCACAAAGGAAAGATAGCTTTAAAATAAAGGTCCAATACAACAACAAAAAAAGCATAGCAGGAGTCCCTCTTTAAAATGTATAAATAAACACTAATATTTGTATTTCTACCTGCTTTCCAAAATTCTTGTATCATAAAACATTATAAAGAAGTTTTTACCAGATTTTGACAGTAACAGGTACTGAACTCTCAGCGTTAGGTGGCAATTTTTAACTTTTTTAAATGGAGAAAGACTCAATACCACATTTTTTTTAAAAACCCTGTTGTTAGGGTAATCAATATGCATAATATCCTCATAGGGACAAAACACACAGCAGCTACAAAAGGCATGAAAGCAGTGAGAATCTTCTAGGCACTGTCAGAATCTATCTGTCAGGAAAAGGAACAGAGGCTACTGAGATACATCTGAAGGCAAATTTCCATTACATTCTCAACATTGTGATGATTGTTTCCCATACATTTCAGCGAATCAAAACAAAAAGAAAGTGCACAAGCTACAAACAATCTCTGCTACACTTTGTGTTTCTGCTAAACCACTACATAAATTCAACCCACTGTTTACAGAAGCGAAATATTCTTTATTTTGCAAATGGCTCTAAGCATTGCATCTTCTGTCAGAAGAACAAACTGGGAAGATATCTGGGAAAAAATAGAATTTGTGTATTTTCCCAGGAAATAATATTTTTATTCTTGATGAATTCCTGCTTCTCCATGTTTGTTGTAGTACCCAGATAAAACTATTTTTTATCATGTTAAGGGCAAATCACTCCAACAAACATGCCTTGTATTTCTGATATTCAGACAGCAAAATTGCAACCCCATCTCTCTGGTGGGTTTCCACCATTCCTCAAGACACAGGTCAGAGATACATAAACAGCACTATTCAGAAAGGCAAATGGGATGGTATGTGCTATTCTTATATACTAAGTGTAACTAAATATAGCTCTACCATCTTTTTCTTGTTTGTACAGCTTGAGAACAAATTTGAAATATATCTCCCCTGAAATCTTATACCTACCATCCAAAAAAATGTTGGAAGGCCACACAATATTTCTTCTCACAACATTTATCTAATTAAACCAACCCTTTATTTCTGTGAATCTCAAAAGTAACTTTCTAGATGAATAATTTATTTTCCCATATTAAGTAAATCCAGGGAAGACAAGTATCAGAAATGGGATTTCAGACCGAGAGGGTCGATTACGAACACAGTCTCTATTGGTACAGTTATTCCTACTTTCTAGGCACAGGACACAAAACTTTCTGTTCTCCGATATAAAGCATTTTTAGCAAAAGGATGTACCCTACTTAGATATTCCTAGAACACACTGTACATGCTATTCAGCAAGTGCCAAATCAAACACAACTGTTTATCTTACTAAACCAATAGGATGTTAAAGTCTCCTGAGCAGTATGGTACTGATAAATCCTTGGCTGCTTCACTGTATCCAGATGGTGCCAGGCACCAAATACTTTTATTTGGACTTGATCTTTTGAACAGCAGTCTCCAAAGTATGTTTAATGGAGGGTATCAATCCATAAGGATTTTCTCTAGCTGCAACTCTCAACTTGAAATGTTCCTTCCCTCCCTCACTAGCTTTGCTGATGCAATTTTTGCATAGCTGTGCTGTGAACTGGATCAGTGAAGTGATCCAGTAAAAACAAAACTACTTGCACATGCAACCTCTGCTCCTGATTCAGTTTCTAAGGTGGTGCCCACATAAAGCTGTAACTTGGGAACAAACTTAATCAACTTTGCTGCCATGTCAAGTATTTCTCCAACAGCATTCTGAAGGTGTGAGCTATACAACAACTCTGTCTAGTAACTCAGAAAACACGCTGCTCCCCAAAGAGACAACACACTGTCCATTACAGCATAAGCCAGCTATTTCCTCATATTTTAACCTGAGGGGGTTTTAAGAAACATGCACAGACTCTGGCTTTCAATATTGCGTTCTACCTAATACTACTTATTCATAGAATTCACTGTAATGTTCACCTGCTACATATTCTAAAGTACAAACTGGTGGGTATCCTTTCCCTACCATATTTTGAGACATCTGGGTCACGTTTACAAAGTATTTACAGTCTGGTTTGTATAAAATACATATACACAAAACTTTTCTCTTGGTTTTCTGTTGTAAGAGTAGCAGAAGTTCTTTGATATTAGGAGCACAAGTGATAAGGACAGTATCAGAGATTTCCTTCAGAATAAATAATTTTTTTTTAAATTACATCAAAACAATCACACCAAGCAAAAAACCCCACAACCTTCCCCAGGAGGCTTAATTCCTGTTTTTTATTTCAAGTCTCAAACTGAAGTATGTTTTCCAGACTTAATTTCATATGTGATTTCCTACCTGTTCTTCAAGATACCAAATGCCCTACAATTAAGGAATACTTCCATGACATAAAGCACCTCACACAGCTTCTCTACAGGTGTCATAAGGAAATCAACACACTTAATACCATACAAGAAGGAACACTACAGCAACAGCATAGATTAATAATAAAAAGTCAAAGCAACACTGTGCAGAATATTTTCTAAGTACAAGGAAGCTAAAGCAAATTTTAGCCAGATCAAAGAATGTTTTTAAGAAAATCCAAAATGTTTTGATTATAAGTGTCTGGGGAAAAAATGTGCAGATGAAAATACAAAAGGCAAAAACAAGCTGAAAGAAGTACACAGAGGGAAAAATTACAATACCTCATCCCCCATCTGTGGGACAAATGGGCACCGCCGAGGAACAGTGTCTGTAATCCATGCTGAAGGCAGCCATTCTTCCAGCGTCAAACCATTTTCTGCCAGAACTCCTACAGCCAGCCTCTGAAGAAAACGTAACCAGAAAATAAGTACAAAATTATTGCAAGTGTGAGGATTAATCTTAACTGCCTTTTGAGGTTTTTTTGGGAGTGTGTGGGGATGAGCTCTAACAAAAACTGAATTTAATAACAGTCTAGTAATTATGTCTCATGCCCAAAAAGATAAAAAGGAAGCACATCATTCTCTTGAACCAAATTCACATGGTTGCCTTGGCCAAAAAGGCACTAAAATTATACAGCTGCCTCCAATTAAGGCACCTTGCACAAAACAAGGAGGAAGAGATTTATGAGATAAATAATGTGAAAATTACCTGGATTAGGTATTCATCCACATTACCTACTGGCATATTTACTATAAAGTGCTGTGGAACAGCATTTTCAGAAAGTATTTCCACATATCACATTTGTAAGCAATAACACTCAGGGCAGTTGCTGGTCCTAGGTGCAAACTTCTTGTCTGTATCTAATAGGTCAGACAAAGCAAGGATTTGTACAACCATTCAAGCAAGGCTGCTTTAAAATTCCTAACAAGATCTTGTGTGTGTGTGTGTGCTTACAGAAAGCAAGCCTGGACGGCTGTACAGAAATCCACTCCATACAGCCACTGCTGGAGGATTCTGCATCTCCTGATTGCAAATAGGATATGCCACGTGTAATTCCATTACATCAATTCAAATGTGGTTTGACATGACAAGAAGTAGTATGATGACTGCACCAGTGAGTATACAGGAAAAAGCATACATGTATTAAAAAACAAAAGCCCACAGGAAAAAAAAAATCAAAATAGAACCTCTCTATTGCAATAAGTCAATAACATAGCACTTTCAGATTTCTGAGGTTCAAGCAGGTCTGTCTTGCAAAACGCTGATACACTCCATCAGAGCCAAGTGTCTAGCTAACTGGCGAATTATGGGAAGGTAAGAAACAGCCTTTAACCAGAGAACTTTCTTTCCCTTTTTATAATTTGATGCATTAATCATCAGTTTAAAACTTTCTAGAAGCCAAGCCTGATCTTAGTTACTCATCAGGAAGGGACTATTCCAAGTGACTTGATTAAATAATTTCTGAAACTATACTAAATCTTTTAGTAATTAGTTCCACTACCTGACTACATGCTCAGATGAGTTTAGGGTGTGAGGGGGATGTTGAGTGGGAAAATGGCTAATTTTTGAGCTTTATGTCTGTGTCATGGGGTGCCACATCTCATGGTAACAAAATAAGGAAAGAAATCATTCTGCATTTATTCCTTTCTAAACCATGATAGTTTTATACAAGCTTTTTCATCATATGTCTTCCAAAACTCTTTCCCTTCTAACAGTCAGTCTCTGTGTCTGACCCAAAGAAAAAAAAAATGTTCTGTATTTTTGATCTTCCTGGGTGATCCCTTCCTTGTCCTTCTTCACTGCTGTATCATTTTTTAGATTGATTTTTGGTAGAGGTGGATTAGAAATGTAAGCACCATTCAAGATCATAAAACTCATACATTAATCAGTTTTTCTCTTCTGCTTTTTTAATTTTTAAGATTCTACATGTGGCTACAAAGACAGTCAAAGCTTTTTTCCACAATAAAAAGACCTGATTTTGAATCAGGATCAGAATGAGGAAGAACTTTATACCAGAAAGGCCTGTGAGCTCTCTGCTCAGTAAGGAGGTCAAATGTCTGCCACAAAAAACTTCAAAGACTAACATCTGTCAGGAATGACAGGTATAATTAATGCTATCTAGGGATAGAGGAAAGAGAGGTGATTTTCTGCAATTACTTCCAGCCTCATATTTTATTGTGACTCAAGAAATAAGCAGGTCAGTTTGAAATATCTAGGCCTGATACTTTTTGAATCAAAGACATCCCATATCTCAATAGCTGGGATTAAAATGGATGCAAGATTCCCAAAACACTCCGGTTAGTTTTAATCAAAGTGAAAATATTAGGCTGTCAACTATTTTTTTATTTTATAATAGTAAACTAAACTAGAGGTTTCAATCATTTAAAAAGTCCCCCACCATATATTTTTCTAATCTGCTTTCTTATCCCTTTTCATACCTTCTTTTGGTTTCAGACTGTGTAAATAGCAATATACTATTAGTATTGACAGTGTAACTAATGACTGTGCACAATACACAAGAAGTAGCCTAAATAAAGAAGACTAGCACCTGACATCCCGCATGCCATACCAGAGATTCACAGCTAATCAGACACTGCCAACATCCGTGTTCAAACAGCTGCTTTGTCTACATTCCAATGAGGTCTAAAACACTGAAATAATGATCCTAAAGAAGACTGAGGACTCCTAATCTAATAAATAAACAAAATGCAAGTATTTAATTTAGATGATACAGTTAGCTTCCTTGGGTACTACAAAAAGAGACACTATAACTTTACAAAAACAATTAGCATCTACCAGATCACTTCTGGTCTCTGTAAAGAAAGAAGGAAGAGTGAAATTTTCAGATCTAACAACTGAAAACAAAACAACTTCTCAAAAAACACACTGAAAATAACTGAAGTCACTGAAAATTTCTTTGCACTGATTTAAATTGTAATTGCATTATATTATAAAGCAAACAAAATACAGACAACAAAAAAATCCTGATTAAGCCCTATTTCCCTTGATGGAATTAACAGTGGTAAGCATAATGCAAATATCATATATCATAGAATTGACAGAAAAAAATGGCATGGTTGTGCAGATCTGAAAGAATTTGCAATTATATACGGAGACAAGTCAGCACAGCTTTAAAAAATACTGGCATGCTATAGCAATACTCAATTGTATTGAATACTCTACTTCCACAGAAAGGAAGTTTCTGGTGTGAGCAAGGATAGTGATAAGGACGTTAGAAGTGCTCCTTATGTCAAACGTATCATATTCAGAAAGCATATCATTATAGCCATCTATCATTTGACTTGGAAGAGTCTTTAATTATCATTTGTTAAAAGTTGTGATGTGTTTTAAAATTAGACAATATTAAGTTGTATATGTAACACAATCACTCACCCAATTATTTCTAAGTCAGCAGGAATGAGCAACCTATAATACACAAAGAACATCTAACCTTTTGTTTTCTCTCTTTGGGTTTCCTCTTCTTTGGTGATGTTGATGGTCCATCTTTCTCCTCAATACCCTTTTTCCTTTCCTTTTTTATTTGCTTCCTTTGTTTTTCAGGTCCTTCTTCATCCTCTGAACTACTTTCTGCTTTCTTTGTTTTAATTTTAGGAATTTTCTTTGGTGGTTGCAAATTGATTCCTGCATCTGCCGTCCAGTCAGAATAATCACTAGAATAGTCACTATATATGATATAACAAAGAAAAAAGAAATTAAAACCCCAAAGTCAAAAAGTGCATTGGATTACATAAAATAACCCAGTAAAAGATTACAGTTAATGGTCTAGCTAACTACAGTGTTTTAATAGTTAAAATCCTAATGCTTAAAACCCTATATTCTATCTTTAATTTAAATGGTAGTAAACCAAGACCCCTGACATAATTTGGTATTGCAAGAAGCTTAACTTATAGCATCCCTTGAAGTAAACACTGTATTTAGTTCATCAGTTCAAGATGATAAACACTGAAGTCTGGATATTGTTTTCAAGTTTTGAATAGCTTTGGATGACAAAATACAGGATGGTTTATTTGCTCTTTAATTTCCAACCAAGGATCACAGCTCAGACTGAGAGCCATAGGAAACTGCTACTACCTGCCTGAAGTGTTTGTGCCTGAAAAGAAACACCTTCCGGAAAACAATTCTGCTTCTAGCAAACAGGGAAAACCCTTCCCTAAATTTTAGTCAGCAATATGACTGAAAATTAAATCCTGAAATTTTCATGTTCTTGTTCACCTTCTCTTCTAAATCTGCACTGGTGTTAGTTATTACTCATTTACTATTTACAGCAAAAATTATTAAAGATTTCTTGGCAAGAATTTTCTCTGTAGATTATATATGTTGTCACTTACCTAGAACTGCCATCACTGTGCCATGCTCTTTCGTCATCTTCCGATGTTCCACCACTGGCAACAACTACTTCCCCTTCCTAATAAGGAGAGCAGAGGGCATAAGGAGAGGGAAGGGACAGAGGCAGAGAAAAAGAAAGCATTTTCTTTAGAGCTAAAGTTATATTATATGACAATACAATGAAAACTTTTCTAGGCTTTAGATGTGCTATAAACATCTGGGATTCTAGAAGCTGAATGTTAAAAAGGCATTTGAGTTTGCAGACAGTTTCTTTACTTCAGTAGACTTATACAAAGAAGTATGAAGATATCAGTGCTTGGCACAGTGTAGAGCAACATCTCATCACCATTTGACAAAGCTAGCTTATCTTCTCAAAAATTATTTCAAGTGTTTTTAATGTCATATTTCCACATCTTTTTAATATCAAACAAAAACCCAATATGAACTTTATGTACTGCTCACTCCTCTACAGAATTAGTTACAGAAGCACAGAATAACTGAGGCTGGAAGGGGCTTCTGGAGCTCATGTTATCCAACCTCCCTGTTCAAGTAGGATCACCTAAAGTTGGTGACCACATTGCTAGGCCATGTGGGCAGTACTGACTAGGCTTACAAATTGCACATATACTTCGCAAAAAAACCCTTACAAATGAGTATTTTTCTCCTTTGTCAATTACTTAAGTCACAGCTAAACATATACAACATGTATATGTGTATATGTATATATACAAGCATATGAAAACCTAATACAACATAATTTTTTTAAGAGGTGAAAGGAAACGCACAATGAAAAATGTAACTTGAGTTTCCACTAGAAACAATGTTTCATTAGCTGAAGTAGGAGATTAATGAGTAGAAATGCAATATGTAAGACTGCCTCGAGAATCAGGATCTTACATCTGAAGAACTGTGTCCATTTTCCAACTCTTCAGCAGGCCTTGCAGTTTCTTCTACCGCATATCTTGTACGGTAATTGTGCTGATTAGCTGCTTGTTTCTTTGAGTCACTAGCATCAAGTAAATTATCATGAGAATGGTTCTGTGAAGATACAAAAGCCAAAATATATAATTTTTGAGTATGCATTTTATTAATGCATAGCATTTTCTTTATTATAGTATTCCAGGAAGCAATTTTTTGATAAAAAATTACAAGTCCAAAACTAAAAAGCTGCTGAAGAAAACACTCCACATGCGTAGTTGAATGAATATAAGCACCAAACAGTTCCATGTATTCTGGAAATAACTAAATTTCTTCCCAGACACAAAACAATTTAAAAATCTGTAACCATTAAAAATAATCATTCTCTGCAAAATACATGTCAGTTAAGAAGGACTAAAACAAGGACTAAAATATAACTACTGATAGGCTGATAAGGGCTTGTAAAAGCTCAGAATTACTCTAAAAATGGCTAAGGAAAGGAGACTCAAACAGAAGTCCAGAGTGTTATTTTGCAGCCAAGGGGCCAGATGTGTTAGAAAAGAAACCCGTACAGCAAAACATCCCCCTTCACATAGAGAGATGAATGTTAGCAAATACAACCTTTAAATAGTATGATGATGCATTGCAGAGCTCGAATGAATGAGTCAGTTTGAAAGAATATGAGTTCTTATGAAGCTTAAAAGAATGAAATAAAGCTGTCATTTAGAAACACTTCATGCTCCAGCATGAAGAGACTTTATTCCTCGTGTAGAATATACAGAATGCAAACGCTTGCTCTCAACACCAAGTGTGCAATCCTGTGTTAGTCCCCAGTCACTGGGAAAAAGAACAAGAGTTATGATTTCAATTTCAAGAGTTCTGTGCTATTTTTCTTTAGGCATGTATAGTTGAACTTCATCCTATCTCAGATCCAACAAAATAATTTCTGGGCACATTCCTAGATGCCACAAAAAGAGGTACACTTCCCCAGTGTTATCCTTTTGCAACAAGGAAAACCTCAGATATCTATTAGGTGCTGATAACAGTTGGAAAAAAAAAGTCCCAGAGATGAAGAAGAAAGCAGAACTGGAAAAAACAAAACACTAATATTTTGACAGTCTTCTAGTACAGCAGACTGCTTGTACCTATTCCTCTTGATTTTTTTTTTCTTTTGTAGGAAAGAAAAAAATCTTTTCTATCATGTATGATAAAAGCTAGTTCATGAGGTTAAATTTCCTTGTTGAGGAAAATAACTCCCACTTTTTTCAGTAAAAGCTGTACTAAAACATGGCAAATCAATAGTAGAAAAGATTTAGTTTTCCTTAGCCACAATAATCATCATTAAAGTGCAGAAGTCTAGTAACTAATTTTTCTCCCATGCTCCCTGTTAGAAGATACACAGCTTCTGCAAGCAAGACTGCATTAGTTCAGGAAAGTAAGCCAGCACACCACTCTGTACAGTTGTGTTCCAGTTTTCATCAAAGCACAGAGGACCAACACAAACTGCTTTTCAGTGAGTACTGTGCTTCTGTTGTTCTGTCCTTCAGTCTAGTTGGAAGTTATCACTGACAGCACAGCTACCAGAGACATTTCTAATGGGACTGCTCAGCAATCAGCATTTTATCATTGCCCAAGACTTTTGAGACCTGGGGCATCCACTCCTCCTTCTGGATTCAAACTGGCAGCACACACCAGATCCCCTCAAGCTGCTCTGCCCTGACTCAGAACAGCCCCAAGGCAGCCCTAAGCCCAGTGGCTGAGCCCATCACTCACAGCCTTCTGCCTTCAGCCTTCTGGGGCTGCTCACTTCTCATCAAGCTCTGAAGATTCATTACTGAAGCGAAGAGGTCACAAAAGCCAGTGTTACAGTAACTTGTTTCTGCTACTGAATTGTGACTTTTTCACCATGAATCACAGTAGAGAAAGCAGGGACAACAGAATGGAATCACATAACCCTAATGAAACAAACTAGTCAAGTATCTGTTACAATAAGGAGGACATATTTTGCAGAAGCTTCCTTACAGCTTGACTGCTTGACTTTTGTTTCTTCTCTAGAAACAAAAGTCCTAAAACTGTACCTCCCCGTTTCTCTTCAGAGGTGAGGTTTCTCAAACAGCTATAAATACAGCTTGCCTCTACTCAAATAGAACTACAGATGCTTGGAAAAACTGAAGCACTTCACATTATTCTTTGGTTTTGAAAAGATTTTTTTTCTTTTGGCAGTTCAAAGCTTGAGGGAAAAAAACACTGTATAAATATTGGGTCACAGTGATGCTGAAGGGTAACAAACAGCTTTGGGAGAGAAAAAATGCCAAAACAAGACCAGAAAAAAAACAAAAAAACCCAACACAAAACAGGAAAACAAAACCACAAGTACTTATCAACGAGTAAGAGAACAATAGAATCAAGTTGGAAAGTATCTCTAGATGTCACCTTGTCTAAACCCACTACTCAAGCAGGGACGAGAAAAGGGGCCATAAAGTATACAATTGCCTCATCTTGTCAAAAAAATGTATTTTAACATCATTCCTATTCAGCTTAGCTTTTCAAAATCTGAAGAGAAACTGTAATATAGAACTTGATTTATTTGGGGGAGGGGTGGAGCTGAATGTGAAGGTTTGACTATGAAGTACTACAGGTCTTTTTCTAACAAAATGTAATTATCACCAGCATGTTCAGCTAGAACTGAGGAAACACAGCTGATGCCTCCTCTCCCTCAATATATAACCTAAAGAAAGAGCTTGAAATTGTACTCTCCACTCTAACAGTAGGCTGGGAAATAAAACCAAGATAACCTATAATTTGAGGTTCAATCATCGTTTTCTCTCTAAACACTTTGATGAACAGTCATATATGCTGACAAGTACCTTGTACCCTGTCCAAGGCTTCAAGTCAGTATCAAAGCACATCTATAGATACACCAGAAATTACAGCTCCTGTCAGAACAGTTTTTCTGTGAAATAAAAATGATGGCATTTCCTGTATTTGAGAGGAATACTGGACACTGCTGGAGGTCTTGGAAACTTGATTTGCGAGAGATACAGTGGGAAACCAGTGGTGTCCTGACAACTCAGACCACACTGCATGCTACATCCTTATGACTCTGACAGCACTTGGAAGAACAGCTTTGCTGCAGTCTCATACAGGGCTGAAGCAATTTTGGGAAGCTTTGGCTGTAGCAATTTCATGGTATTTCTTAACCAGCAGCATCTATTTTTTATGTGAAAATGATTCCTCCTTCATTAAGGCAACAGGAATCAACTTCTATTAGAAAGTTTAATAGGGACAAGGCACAAGCATATGTCCAATATCAAAACCCCAGCATTAAATAGATGTCTTGCCATGGCATTTTCTCTTTGACTCTTACATAGTCTCAAATCTGAATCAGTGTCTGTAATTACATAGGTTTTACTCTTACCACATCACATGTATGCAAAAAATTATTTAAAACTGTTCCAAAAGCAGTGAAAGTAACAGACACTAAGCACTAAGTGCTAGTCTCTGAAGTTTTAGAATACTTTCCTCTTAATATGTTGCTGATTTAATTGGAAGTATTGTTTAAATAACATGTAAGTAGAAAACTTATTTCTGTGGAACACAAGCCACTTTCAGCAGAACAAAGTACATGTTTCTCCTCCCTGGGTTCTGTTAGTTTACAATGCTGTCATTTGCACCCATCACAACAGAGGCCTGTGCCTGCTTTTTTCCATTCATAACAATTTCCCATCTTAATTCCTTGAAATTTTGGCATACCATTTCCACTTAATGATAATGAGGAATATTTCCATTTTTGTCACATTTTACTAGGACACACATCACATCAACCCTCTAGTGTACAGAAATTTCACACTCTTAAATATTTATTAAAATGCTCTAATCCCAGTAGTTTAATAAACTAATCCTCTTAATTACTTGGACTGGGAATATTTACCTAAGCATGTTATTTATCTCAACTTTCATCTGCTCCTGAAAACAAGTAATTTGGAATACAGCTCCATTTTGAAGATACAAAAATCCCACTCTATCATCTTTCATTAATGTATTTGGGTTCAAGTTTTTGCCGTTTGCTTTTTTGGTGTTTTTGTTTAATAATAGAAAAAACCCTATTCCTCACGAATGACTTTGAAAGTCAAACCAACTTCATCATTCAGCCTGCAAGTCAGTGATACTAAATACTATTTACTAAGTACTATTCAGGTCAAAATATCCGAGTTTTTAGTTTCTGCCCCACAACTCCATTAGTCCCTTAAGCAATCATATACAAACACTTTCCTGTATGACCTGTGTCAAAGAAATGTGGGCTTTCAATAGCAGAATACTTATGTGACTTCCATTTAAACTGCAGATATTGTTAAAGAAGAAAGACTGAATTATAATTCTGTACTACTTTTAACACATGACCCTGGATTAAAAATTATCAGTAGGACTTTGGAATCTCCTCAAAATGGAATTACAGCTGCTCTGTGTTCTTCCTTATTGACCCACACTTTATCTTACAATCTAAAATGCTAAGAACATTCATTCCTGCCCATCTTTTCATTTTACTTCTGGATTTTTGACTTCTTTCAGTTAGAAGGGAAGAACGGAACAGAAGAAAATATTATTTCATCATTATCATTATTATATGAATAGACCTGATAAATTTCAAAAGTTCATATAAAAACCTGTATTTCCTACTGCTATGAACTACAACTGAGCTTTCCTATGAATACAGTGTTTTAAATACAAGTCTTGTTTTACTCAGCTCCCAGAAAAGCTGACAGGTCTATAAAGTGAGACATTTTCTAGAATTCTTGATGCTGTAGTTCTTAGGTCTAGAGATTATTGGAAGAAAATGTCATGCCCTGTATTTTGCTGGAAGTGTTCCCCATCTCCTTTAGATCATAAATTCTCTCATTAAACCTGTAAGAATTCACTATGCAATAAGGACTATAGTCTTGCAATAGTACTATGATATAACTTACAAGGAATCAGTATCAAAACCTACTAGATGTTCTCAAGGAAAAGATTTACACTGTGCTTTCCAGTAGTATCTTCAACCTAACACAGCTTGTATTTAAAGTCACACTGTCACTGTAAATGAACAGCAACAAAAGAGCAACTATAATGAAGTTATTAATTTCTATTTAAAACAGCCCTAAAAATACTGCATAAGTTTTTGGATTGCAGTAAATCTTACTTCTCTTCCCAGGTGTTTATTTGAATTTACTGTGAACACTACAGAAGATGACAATTTCAATTCACTATTCCTGTTGCTCAGACACTCCTGAGCAGAAGTGTTGCTCGTGTTAACTGTAAGCAACAACAAAAATCATAAAAATGTGAGCAGTTAATTTAATTGTGAGACTCAATCACTCAAGATCAAACACCTTTATCTTCTTGAAACATGCTTATTTGAAGCCCAGGGGATATCTACTTATTTCTGAATCCCTCTGAGATTTTACTCAAGAGATTTGAATTAGTGTACTTCTCAGCAGTCTGAGTCCTCCAAAAAGTGACATATTTAATGAAGAATCACCTATCGAAGAATACAATCTTTTTATTCCAAGATGCCATAAAAGAAGTATTCATTAGGGTTTATGAAGGCTTTAAGTGTTCTGAAAGTATTACTAACTATATCAGTAATTTTTATATAGAAAATTTACTGACACACTCAAATGAAAAGACCACGATTGCCTGGGGTTTTCCGTTATTTCATCAGAACAAAGGTGGAAAGTGACTAAAGGATTTACCAAGTTCTCTCCCTCACATTCTGAGAATCCAGACCACAGAACCCCCCAGGTGTAAATATATGAAAGTAAGTAGCAGTTGCTCTGAAGGATTTCAAGGACATAAATATCTATAAACATATATATATATATATATATATTATATATAATAAAATATATAATATAAATAAAAATAGGGGGTTCAAAAGATCCAGTACTATCATTACGGTTTGGATACAAAAAAAAATATTTTAAACAGGATTTTGAAAAACACTTGCTTTAAGTTTCTTTGTTTCAAAGATATCGTAAGAGTGATTGCAAAAACCAAAATGCTGGACCAGCTAGCCTATTCTGTTCAACTTTTATGTCCTAGTGATATCTTAGAAGAAAACTGTAACCCAATTAGAAATTTAATGGTAATTTGGTATTAATTCACATTATCAGGAAGGATCTTTTGACGAGGCTGTAGCTAAAGACAAGGAAAAAAAAAATATAAACCCTTGAGCAGTGCACCTGCTTAATTAAACTAAAATAAGGTGTATAAATCAGCACACCAAAACACATCCCCTCAAGACAGGAAAAAACTTTGTCAAAATCTGAATTTGTCAGGCCCTTTTTTATATTAGTGCCAAAAGAAAAATATGGGTTCCGAAGACTTCTGATGTCCTGGTATTTCACCAATGAGTCCTGTCACATGGCATAAAGTTTCCTCCTCAATGTACAAAACACTGGAGACAAAAGAGAACAATTTTTTTTCAGTGTATCTTGGGTAAACACACAATGTTGGTGACCGCAGAACTGAAAAGAGCACATGCCATTTTTTCAGATAGCAATGCACTCAAATTTTAACACATGAAGAAAATTGAAGGAAAAAATAAGAAATAAATATTAAAAAGAAATTTCAAGTTATTGGGGGACTGTGGATAGGGGAGACTTCACATCATTTCTTCTGAAATCTTTAATTTGGTTGAGAATGAAAAAAGCAGAAAAACAATATTGAAGTTCAGCATCAAATATAAACTTGTTAATCTCAGACTTACTCTACTACATATAAAATTAACTCATCATTATTAAAAATTACAGAATCACTACAAAGCATCTGAAATTTACTTATTTTCAGATTGAAAGCAATCTCAGTTCCTTCCTTCACAAGCAAGCAAGCAATAAACAGCACAGGCACTAAGTATAGAACTCAACGTTAAGAGCTTCAGTCTTTTGCAAACTTGTTCTCTTTATTTCATTTATTCATTTTTCCACCCTATATCCCATAAGTGATTTTTACTTTCCCATCATAATTGCCACAATTTGCAGGTGTTTCTGAAAGCTGTACAGCTTGTAAAGCTTTGTTACAAGCTTTGGATTGAGGGTGGAAAGAGTCTCATCTATATTAAGCATATTACAAAACCCAAAGTATGGGTTCTCTTTTACCATTGCTAAAATTTACTTCCCTTATTACAAAAACATAGTTGGTTATTTAGTTAGAAAAGCATAGATAAGCATGTGCAATTCATAAATAAAATTTACTTTAATTTTAAACAAAGGAGACATCAAATGCTTTCTGTAAACATAGAATATATATCCTTCAAATTTTCTAACCATAAAAAAGATGCAAGATTACAATTTTTTGCAAGTTATATGAAAAAAAAAACAAGTCACTTATGACAATTTAATACAACTTATTTCCTTGTACTTAATCTATCCTGTTTTCATCTTTTCTGAAAATGTACTCCCAGCTCTAGCAAAAATCATGACTTCGATATATCCCATAACAGCCCACCATATGATTTTTAGGGTACCATGAGAGAAAATACCCAATTCTCTATTTGGAGGTGTATTTAATCTATTTAATTTAATTTAAGTTTAAGAACTCTGACTTGAGTTTTAATAGAACTATTCACAGAACAGTATGTCAAACAGTGGACAACAGCAGCAGAGTGTATTGATTAATAGTGACAGGCTCCCTACAGCAAATCATGTTCCTAACACCAGATTTGCAGGGATTTTCCCCCACTTCTGAAAGCAAGCCATGTTGTTTATTATTCAGAACATATTGAAACATCAGTACAGACAGGCTTCCTCATTCTGGTGAGGTAAACAAATTCCCGTACCCTGGTTTGTAAATTTAAAACAGAGAAGAATGTAAATTTATGTGACCCAACTTACTGAATTAAATTTTATGCTGCATTCTGTGGTAAAGCACAGGTGGACTTCTTACCTTAGAGAACGTAGGTATTTTGTTTTCTCTTGGAATGTGACTCATTACATGTTTTCGTTTCTCTTCTGATCGATACACCCTTATTTCTTCTTCTCCCTTTGCTGTTCTCCATTCTTCCTGCCTACTGAAAAAAGAAAACTGAGATGTTAACTTGAAAGGATATTACTACAGCTGAGAGGATCTATTCCAAACCAAGGAACAGACATTCAACATCTATAGCATTCTTTGAACAGCAGTTCTTCTCTTTACAGTTAGCACATGGCTTTTAAATTAGGTTTTTTTGAACAAAGATTTTAATCTTATTTCATTAAACTACAGCAGTTCTTTTCAAACAAAGTAAAATTTTCATCTTCATTAAACTAGAGCAGTTTATGTTTGACTATGGCAAGTAAGTTTTTTGACTTACTGATTTAAGTACTCATCACAAGAATTACTAAAAAAATTGAAGTTCCAGTTTGGAAATCAAAATTCATCTCAGATACCCAATAGTTTAGGTCAGCATTCCAGCCATAAAATGCCATATAATGACAGGAATTAAAACATATAATCTTATGCTGCAAGTCAGAAGATATTGAGGCAACTAGATTCCATTGCCTATACAAATTCAGTCACTGTGTTATTCATTAAAAGGGCAATTTTTATTCCAAATCCTTCTGGAATTACAGGATTTTTCGAGTGATATACAAACAAGTGATTTCAAACAAACTGATTTTCTAAGAAATTTGAGATGACAACACAGAAAACAAGTGACGATGTGAATGGTGATAGAAACTCCAAAACTGTTCCATTTAATTAAGTTCACCACAGTAAAATTCTTGATCTATGCTTACCTGGCCACACCAGAAGACAGTTCAGGCACTACCACTCTGCGACTCCAAGCCACAAGGTCCCGCTCAGTGGCTATTTCACTTCTTGGTGCATTGCTGTGCATCTGACGCACACCTTCAATTTGTCCACTGCGCCTTAACCCTATATTTGGTGGGGAATGTACTTCTGAGGTAGAGCTTACAGATCCTAAAAAGTCAAAAAGCCATAGTTCTTGATCTGAAATTCTTAAGGAAGCATTTGAAAATGAAAACTTGGAATGAAATGGAAAAAATAACTTTACTTGATCTATTACTTCAAAAGAAATCATATTAACTGAGTATAAGTATTTCAGCAGTTTCTACAGTCACCACACGACAGCACAAACTGCTACTGGGCTGCAGCACTCTGTTCAAAAATTCACATAATAAAGAAGCAGATGTACCAACAATCTGAAGTGAAGGAAATGTTTGCTTCTTTAAAAATACCTTTGAAAATATTTATGCAAAGCTGACTATTGCTACTGGACTCTAGATCTGTGTTATAAAACAGTGAGCTATCTCACTGAATCAGTGTGCTCCTTAAACAGTCTTCTGCCTTCAAAAAAATCAAGCTTCAACACTGGAAATTAGGAATCAAGCTGTAAAATTTACAGACAAAAAACTGAAATGGCCAAGAGGTTAAAAATAACCCAGAACAAAATCACACACACATGCAAGAGCCTTTTAACACCTACACAGTAGCAAAATACCAACATTTTTCCATATCCTTACACACACAAGCTAATCCTGCTCAACCTAGTGGATTGCTAATCATAATTTTTCAAGTGTTGAAAACTGTGTACTCTAGTGCAAGACACTGAAACATGGAAAAATTTTGCAGAGTTCTACTTTTCTTCCTCCTATATCCTTATTTAAAAGTAGTCAGATTTCAAACAACTAGATGGCCAGCTGTAGATTAAACAGTAGGGTAGTTACTTCTAAGGGAACACAGTTGCTGCAATTCCCTGAGTGACGAGATAATAATAAAAAAATCTGTAATGTTAAGAACCCAAACATTTTACAAAAGGCAAAAAAAAAAGAAAAAAATGGGAGAGCTGTACTATTTTCTACCTCCTTTCTACTAGTTCAACAAAATGCACAGAGAATGAACAATATAAAGGGATCTATGTTTTCCAGCTCTCAACCTCAACACCCTTCCCCAGTGATCTACCTCTGCTTATCCGGCTGGTACTACTGGTTCCTGCCTCCCCAGAACGTCTCTGGTCCTGCTCTTGCTGAAGTCTTTGAATCATGCTATCCAACGGACTAATTTCTTGATTTGCTTGCTGACTAAGAACTTGATTCAATCCTGTGAAGTAAAATATACAGGAGAACAACACACAAATGTAAATTTTTAGGAAATTTATGTAACAGACAGCTCATCTAAAACAAGCACAGTAAATTATCACATGTGTAACTATGGTCTAATGCTTATTTTTCTAACAGTCATTTATTAAAACAGGTCAACTTCTTCTCTTAATATATTTGAGAGCATTATACTTTCTGGAGCAAGGTCAAGATGACCACATTTCACCTCTAATAAAAGGTTAAATTTGAACAAGTGCCAGCAAGACACAGAAGCTTAATACAACTGTTGTTTGTCAGCTCAGTCAATGCAAATTGTTCAAATGCAAGATTAGCCTGCTTCAAATGCATTAAAAAACACTTCATAAGCTTCAATGAAAGAACTACATCAAGGTCTAACTGAATTAGAAAATAATTATCTACACTGTAGAACACCCAGCAGTAAAAATGTTTAATTGAGCTCCACATGGACGTAAGATCACACAGATCAAGTAACGGTAATTTTCTTTGGTACGTAAAACAGCCAAGAAACCTCCTTGTGGGTAGTTCTTGTGAATTGAAGATGGGAAACAGTGACTCCAAAGAAGTGATTACAAGGTGATAATGCTGTTTCTGAGCAGCAAGCAAAATACACCACACAAGCATGAACAACACAAAACCTGTTTTCATACTTACAATGATCACAAAAAACAGTTAGAGAGGTACAGAGAAAAAAGACAAAGGTTACAGTACTGATTCAAAAAGAAGTCAGACATCTCCACACAGAACAGTGAGATGGTGGAGTGGAATGGTGGGAAGCTCTAGACAAGAGAAGCAGAACTTGCAAACTTTGTAATGAGGAGTAACAATGCTCAAAGAAACAAGAGATAGATATTTTTCCAGCATGATTCCAAAGAAATATAACAGTATAAACTGCACTTTGCAAGATCAAAGACTAGATATTACAGTAATTGTGCTGTGAAATGAAGAGCTCTGATTATGTGGCTGCACAGAAGCTGCTCTCTCTTAACAGTATGCAGAAAAAAACCATAAATATTTAAGACAGTGCTCTCAGGCTTTAAAGGTTATTGAAGTCAACTTCCCTAAAGCAGCAGAACCTAGGAATAACGGAATGAGCTCTGGTATAACAACAGTTGGATGTTTTCTGACTCATATAAGTGAGACAGATTAATTTGTCGATCTTGTGAGCAGACATACTGTCTCTACTGAGAACAATGGGAAATACTACTAATAAACCGAGAATGATTTTAAATAAGGAAACTGCTATCTAAACAAAAGGAATGTTTTTATGTATCTAGCCTGTGAGACAATGCTTTAGCAAGAAACAGCAAGCGGTTTCTTTTTAAATAAAATAATAAAGACACTTGTGTATACTTGATTTTTTCAAAACATCTGGTTTAAAGGAGCTTCATGTTCATCAAGGCAGTACATCATGCATGACTATCTAAAGTCCCCCTACTCTTAGAAACTACAGAAAACTTAACAAGAAATGAATGGTCACTGCTCTAAGTGAGATGCATCAAATCCCACAACAAAGCTTCAGAAAGAAACGGAACTGCCTTAGTGGAAGGGAACATATAAAATATATTAATTCTGTTTAGGTCTGCATACAACTACATTGTTGCTATATTGCAAAAAGGTAAAAAACTGTCTTGTGTCTCTCCATCACCTGCCAAGCTGGTGGATAGCTCCCTGCTATTAAACAAAATGCTATGGACACCAACTTCCTATAAGCATTCATGTGTCATGCAGACAGACCACTAAATTTAATTTTATTGGGCCCGTGTGCAGAGCCTGACTTGTTTCAAGATATATTGAAGAACGCGCCCAGGACATTTTCAAATTTGGAGAATTTCACAATGCAATGGATTCACACTTTAACTGTAACAATGAAGTGTCATCCTTCCCTAAAAATCAAATTTTGTTTCAAAGACGCTAGCTAAGAAATTTACATTCACCAGGAATGTGATATTCTCCTTTTTACAGCTGCTTCTCAGGTAGCATTTCTTCCTGTAATTTCAGAGGAAACACGGAAATCCTCCCCTAAAAATATTTAAATATTCACTGTCCTATAATCCTGAGGCCTACAAATAAGGATGAAGAGATTTTTTTGTAAAAACACCTTCAGTTACCCCTTCCTGGAATGTCTGCCACACCACAGGCTTAAGTATCATGAACATATAAATTAAAATTTACAGTAACAGTCAGTTTTCACATATTTTCAAAAATACCCAAATAGTTAACAATGCTTATCTTGAAAACATTTAAAGCTACTTTCACCAGTCACTATTTGCTTAGTCATACTAATATCAAACTAGTGACACATAGTAAGTAAGCATTGTTTTTCCATCCCTACCCATGTGAAACACCTTTAGGCAGTTTCCAACAGACAGCCCTTGGCCCTTGGCATGCTCTTCTCATGTCATGTGCATGAGAATAAAACTTTCAAGGAACTTCCTAGATTTTATACCCTTATCAAGTCTTCAGTTCTTTAACCAAATCACCAAAGCTTAAAACTAATGACTGTCTTCAACTAAAGAGGAAGAGAATTTTGCTTCTTTCAGATGTCTTCTCATTTTTCTGTTCTTGTAGGTGTTACCTTTTCTAACTGATCTGTGGAAGATCAGTCTATTTCATAGGTTTTCTAAAGCAGAAAATCTTATCCTAAAGAGACAACTGAGAGCTCACACAGCATAATACACTGCTCCAGTAATGAAACAAACTCCACGCTAACTGGTGTTATATCATCATCTAGTGCCAACTTGATTGATGACAATACTGCAAATGAAATTGTCATAAGCAATCAATGCCAAAGACACGGTAATTCTTCCACACTACATGAACTACTATGCCCATAAATGAAGAAAAAGGACAAAGTGAAATTGTAGAACAACTGAAGGTAACTAGACTACTGTTCAGTGAAGTGAAATTTTCCATACCTGAAGAAGTCACTCCCATCTGAGGAATAAGCTGTTCCTCCCTGCAGTTCTCACGACCAGGAACTAGTCTTTGATACCTTGCAGGATGAGGGTTGCCATCCACATCAACCAAAAATGGGGGAGGCATAAGGTGTGGAGCCTGCTGTGTCTGTTCATCCAGGACAAAGTTGTTGGCATCACGGATAAGGGGCCGATAATCACTATGAAAGAACATCTGATCTGCTATCTGTAAACAAAGTCATTTTGTAATTTTTTTAAAGAACCTATTAGAAAAGCATATAGAAGAGAACTGCCAAAAGTATTTTTAACAGTGGTACTCATGGTCACTTTTGCAAAAAACAGGGCTGTAAGCTGATGTGTTAATTTCAGTTTAAAAGGGAAAATTCAATTACTCCATTATTATTTTATTTCAAAGTACTTTTTTCTGTATTACACTGCAAAGAGAACAATCCACATGTTTAAGGGTGGGAAGCATGTAAAGAATAGGGCAGTGGGGTAACGTTTAACTACTCAAAGACATCTGACCAAATAAAGCATTAATGTATTAGTTTATAAATTTTCTTCTGTAGTCTGAACACATGAATAAATTTTCTGGTAAAAAATTGTGACTTATGAGATATGGTGCAGGCAGAAGACTAGGAAAAGTATTTATTACTTCAGGGCATTGTCAAATATTTTAATACCATCAAAATATATATATCCTTACTATATTGCTAGATATCAGAAAAATATTCAATCAATAAAATAAAGCCAAGATAAAAATTGAATTTTTCACTAAGTTTTCTTTTTTATTTCTGTCCACCTGCTCCTAATTTATTATAGATGACCTTCCACAGACCCTCAAGACTGAAGAATTTTTTGTCCAAATAAATATTAAAAGACGTATGCTCGATCCCTCACTGGCACATGTATCTAAGTATTGTGCAATAAGAAAGATATTGAAGCACAGGAGAAAAGAAAAAGTGAATAGAAGAGAGGCTGATGCATATCCTACACAACCCAAGACAACCTACTGGCAAGCAAACCCTGCGGCAGCTCACTCATGTACTCAGTTGAACTAGGAACAAGTGAAAATCAAATCATAAAATCATCATTCACACAAATTAATATTTCCAGTGCAGTATAAAAACAATTAAATTATTGACTCAATGCATAGAAATCTCAAAAAATATCTTGTCTTTTGAGCATGGAGAGAAGAATGCCCAAGTTGTCATAGAACATCCCCTGATTTCTGAAGAGTATGTTCTATCATGACCAATCTGTAAGACAGGCTCCAGTAACTTGCTATGTAGTAAGGCAGAGATTATAGCAGCTACTCAGAGATCTGGTCTCTCAATGACAAATGTCTCCCATCCTGGGAGCAAGAAGACCAGGGAAAAAAGATGACAACAGGCATTTGGCAATTACAACATCAGAAAGTGCATCCACATGAAGAGGATTTACAAAGAAGAATTGGGAAAAAATCATAGGATTCACGGGATCTAGACCTCATAAAAACTCAGAAAAATAACCACAGGAAGAAACTGGAAAGATACAAAGAAATACGCAATGGAAAAGAATTCACCTCAGAGATTCAAAAGACAACTCTTACAAAATGCATATGGACAAGGTGATATCCCACTGCAGTAAAAAGCCAACAGGATGAAATCTTGCTGCCAGATTCTTTCTTAACAGAGGCTAAATGGGAAAGATAAAAGTGCTTTCATGTGTCTGACTGACAGAATCAAGGCCTGATTAACACCTTTATTTCTTCATCTCACAATAGCTCAATATGAGAGAGACATAGGTCTCCTAAGAGGACTTAAAATGTCTCTGAAAATCATAACAGAATATGCATTACTTACACCTAGTACAAGTCCTTCAGCTAAGTAATTCCCACACTGAGGAAAACAATGGCAAGGTCATACAATCTGTGTGTTTTATTATGTTGTGTCTTGGCTGTACAGGGTAGTCTGCATCCCAGGTTTTGTGTGCAAAGGGGAGACCCAGTCCTAGACTTTGTCTCAATTACACTTCTGTGTACCCTATATTACAATCAAGCATAATAGAAAGAGTAAATAACAATTTTCTACTCCATAAGATAACATGGCATTTCTTGGAGAACACAGGCTCAGAACAACTTTCAGGTAGAGAATATCCCTACTGGAATCCAGGAAAATTTCTTATCCTGAGAAAAATCAGAAGAATTAGACATTCCATCAGAAAACCAGCCAGAACTACAAAGAATGAGACTTATTTGTTTATATACTGTTAGAGATCAAATTAATGACAGTAAGATGATATCACATCACCATTTGCATATGAGTCTTCTACTCATGACTTCACAAACCCAGCTTGGGAATGAGCGCAAAAGCTTTCCACAAGGTCTGAGCTATTGTACATAGATTATCCTCCAATCACACATTCAGAATGCTCAGTTTCTCCAAATGGGCACAGTTACACAAAGAGGTTTTCCCCAGTACTGCATGAATCCATCGTACACAAACTTCCAGCTAAGTACTGTGGCAGTCTACAGGAACAAATGCCTTAGAAAGCTCAGAGATCAGGCTCCCCAGGAATGTGGTCATGGCTCCAAGCCTGCCACAGTTCAAAAGGCATTTGGACAATGCCCTCAGGCATATGATGTGCTTTGTGCAGAGCTAGGAGTTGGTCTCGATCCTAGTGGGTCTCTTCCAAATCAGAATATTCTATGATTTAAAATCAACAGAATAGCAGCTTACACTTTGGAACTGCCAGGCATTCCTGCTCAAGTTTCCACCTAACCAAGAACTCCTGAAGTGCACATGCCCTGTTGACTCGGCTCAACACTGGTGATGACATACTCAGATTTCAGCTGAAATTGGCTCAAGGAACCCCAAACAAGCAGCATACATATTTTTTTTTAATTTTCGCCCATAAAAGAATTACTTTACAAAAATATTTTTCATCAAAAAAACCACCCATAAAAAAACCCATAAACCCCAAACAAAAAACAAACACCCCACCCCATTCATCTTCATTGTGGCCAAGATCACACTGCGGGGGAAAGAAAGCCTAGGCACTGGTTCCAGTCAACTAGGAAATGTAAATACTATCTGAATATAATGTGAAAAAACAAAGATGTAGAAAAACAAGAGCTTGTTCTTGCAGTAGAGTTAACACTATCTCAGCTACAATTACTGTCAATTCAAAAATGCAGGAATACAGGACAGGTTACCATGCCTCTTTCTTCTGTAAAATTCATTTCCCCACAAAGATGGGAAACACTTTCAAGGCCAAAAAACACATATCCTACCAGATCACAGTCTAACAAGATGTCTGAACCCCTCCCCAGTATCTGGGGGGAGAAAGAGAAAAAAAGCCACCATCTCCAGCACCTACCTACCTGTAGTTACATTTCCCATAAATCAGGTCAGACAAAAATGGAAGTGATGAAACCACACATGGAAGACACCAGACACTTCCAAGCTGAGTTTTCTCTGAGTGGAAGACTGAGATTAAAGTGGCAACAAATATAAGTGCTATTTGCTCCCTTTTCTTCTATGATCAAGAATGCCAAAGTAACACCGGTACAGCAACAGCTGTAGATGATTATTTTAAATCATTCAATAAGTGAAAAATTTAAAATATAATGTTTTCTCAGGGCTGCAGCAAAAATCCCAAGAGAGCCAAGGGTTTGCTGAATTCAAGCAGAGAAAAGCAACTGTATTCATTCTACAAACAGATTTAATCCCTCAGAGGTAAATTCTCAAATGGCAGTATAAAGGAAAATTCTTATCTATCACAGCAAAGACCAAAAGACTCACAGTATCAATTTAATTTCCAGCATTTCAAAGTGGCAGAGAACTACATACTTCCAAAACAATTAGAGAGAAAAAGAAACCTGAAACAATCCGTGGACATGGTAAGAAAAATGTTCCTATTACAACAAGCTTTAAAGTTTGGAACAGCAAGAATCCTGAAACACAAAGAAAATTATCTGATAATCCTGATTTTTCTTGCTTGTTTTACTTATTTGTCTTATTTGGAATTGAAGGGGAAATGCACAGATAGTAATAACTGAGGGATCACAACAGCAGCTTAGTACTGAGCACTTCAAATCATAGTTGAGAAACAAGGAGAAAAAAAATAGATCCCCAAATGCAAATCCTTCTGTAAGACTACAGAAAGAAATCCAGTAGCTTACAAGACAAAGAACAAAACTCCTTTTGCTCTCCATCCTTCAGGTCCCTCTGCACTGCTGTTTGCCAAAATGCTTTCAAAACCTGCCTGAGTCCAAAGATCCAAAGCAGGAGGCAAAATCCAAAAAAAAGCACTTCACTAACAGCATTCAAGTGCCAGCTACCAGAAGCAGAGATGAAAATGCAGCAGATAGATCTACTTAAATCTTATGAAAAGGGAGAAGAGGCACACCTATAGTTGCTTTACTGTGTGGTAAAAGACAATCTTGTGGACATGCCAAACCCATATGGTTCCCAGAGCATGTTCTTCCACAAAGGAAAAAAAAATAACACCACATATCTTTACAGTCATGAGGGTCTGTGGCAGGACACCCACACTCAGAATACACAATGCAGACTATGACATTAGAATAAAGATATAATATTTTAATCATACTAATGGTGGAATATTTCTATGTAAAGCGCAAAGGCATCTATGATTCTTATGATTCTTACATAATGATAATGTACTTCATTAACAGACAAAATTGCATCACTAAAACATAGTACAGGTTTTATAAATAATTCTCTCACAGGCTATTCAATATTTAAATACAGATAGCAGGAATTAGTTCTATTACACACCCATTTTTTGGGGCTTAGTTAGGAACTATAAAAAATATATTTCAAGTAAAATGTGTAACTACTATCAGTTCCACTGCAGCTTATTCCCATTATCCATGTGGATACATTAGTAGATATTAGTAACTTTGTCACTTAAGAGACTAGACTGGTTAATTTTGAATTCTGTTGTTAAATTACTATCATTTTGAACTTCCCATGTAAGTAATCATGTTTCCATAATTTAAAAAAAGACAGTGAAAGAAATCTCATTGTTAACAACAGGCATCCAAAATATCCCCTATTAATAGCTCAAAATTGAGTCAAGACATGCCCTCTTAAAATGAAGCTCTGAACAAAAGTTTGCACAAATGCATTCAACACAAACAAACATTTTGATTTACATCTTGCACTGTACCTTGTCATATTTGCTACTGGAACCAAAGCCAAAAATCAGAAGGTGACCATGAGAATCAGTACATGCAAAATGCTGTCCATCAGGAGAGCACTTGCAGTCAAAAACTGCACCATGTCCTTGTCCTTCAATCTGAAATACATCAACATACAAAATAATTAACAGAAATTAATAATTTTCAATTATGATTCTCAAAACTGTGGTGCTGACATTGAATTTATTATAAAATCTGTATGACAGCATACTGCTAGATGGAAACTACTTTAAAACAAAGCTTACTTTTTTAGCTATTCACTTTCCAGTGAATTTTGTAATAATGCTCGTGAAAGATTCCAAATTGATAGCAGTAGAAACTGACAGACTTTAATCCACAAAGCAGGCACAGTATAGGAAGTGAAAATAAAAGCTTCCCCTTGAACGTCCTGCTAATGAGCCTAACCAGAGAGCTGGGCCCAGTTCAGGGCTTAGTTACTACACCCTTTCCATCCTTCGCCTTCTTGCTAAGCTACCCCAGTAGCAGTGGCTGCTGAGGTATTCCACAACACCTGCCCCCTGGAAAACGCACTCACATAGACAACCCACATTACACAGCTTAGCTACTACCTGTTTCTGTAATTCCTACTCTTAATTTATTGGAGTGGGGAAGGAGTAAATTTGCGTAAAAACTCCACCTTTTATAGGAGAACTGCAAAGATTTTAAAAAAGGAATTTTTACCTGATACTCATTTTCTGTTTTCCAGTTCCATTAAGCCAGAACAAATGGGTTTTTGTTTTTCCCTGCAACCTGTCAATCAAGCAGAGGTGACCAATCACCACTCTGAATTTTCATGTCTTCAGCACCTCTTCAGAAAGCCCCTTTCTATTCTCCCCAGCAAAGCACTTTTGCATTTTCTTTAAAGAGACACCAAACAAAATTCTTTCCCTAACTGTGGCAGGCCTACATATAGTGCCAGGAAAGGGGAAAAAACAAAATAAAACAAAACAAAAACCAACAATATTCAGCCTTCAGACAGTAATGCTGTGCATTTCTGCAGCACCTTCCAGAGGCTATCAGCTTTATTTTAAAAAATTAATAAATCAAGCCTCAAAAATCCTGTGAGGCAGGTACTGTTTTCACTCTCTTACAGGCTGAGACAAAGGCAAGAATTCTAAATCTTTTCCCCACAGTCTTACAACACATCCACACCCCTGCACATCCCCGCAGTGAGAGGCTGCTACATCTATTGCTTTCAGGTCTTTCTTACTACAGGTAATTTCCCTAATAGTCAAATGAGTTTCTGGACTAGCGAAAGAGAAACATAAACCAATGCAAGTTTTACGTTCTATTTTGCCCATTATTCCAGAAGAAATGAACAGAATTATCTCACAGAAAGAGATGGAAAATTAAAACGGAACTTCAAGCGAGTGACACTAACATCACAACAGTCAGGAATGCAGAATTAATTTAGTCTAAGTGAGATCCAACTACCACAGCAAAGTTATAACTTGGAGCTGTTTTTTGCATCTAGAAAGCTCACTGCATTAAAGGGAGAGAGTTTGGATAAGCAGGTGGAAAGCAGACAGAATTTCACCACAATAATAAGCTTTGCAGAGATACAGTTAAAAATTAGAAAAGAAATATTTTATACATAGAGATTTCTGTTCCCTTACCTTTCCTCCAACAAAGTAAATACCAGTGTCAAGCTTCCTAATGTTCAAGTCCTTCATAAATAGAATTTCAGGGGTCAGCCTAACTTTTGAATACCTTTTGTTTTACAAGGTAAAAAACACATGTTGTGGGAAGAACAATTTGCTAACCATGGTGAGGGGAAAAATGAGAAACAGAAGGGAAAAAAATCCAACTACTAAGATGATGGGGTTTTTAATCCTTTCCATCAAGAAAACATTTGGATGGATAATTTTCAAGAAACCCCTGGAAATTAGAGTGTTAATTGAAAACCATTCCCTTCTTGAGTAAAGGAAATGAATAGTGTTCTACTATTTGCAGACAAGAACAGTGCAAATACTTTTAATCTAAACGTGCCCAGAATCTTTAAAAAGTGCTTTCAGAAAGGGCAACTCTAAGACCTTTCAGTACAACAATTCAAGTCTGAAGTACAAATACTTGGAAACAAAGATTCTTGTAAGGAAAAAAACTACTGTTGAGGATAACCTTCCAAGATATAATTACTATTCTAAATTAAAGAACAAAGTCAACCAGAATGTGCTACCCTGTCAAATTTTCTTTTCAATAAAGCAATTTCAGGATTAGTAAGTGACAACTTACAACAGAATTTTTTCCATAATAAAGCTCACACACAGGAGCTAGGCATTTGAAACAGAAACTAAATGTTAAGTTACAAAAAGGGAAGCTGTAGTAAATCAGAGAAGTTGTTACTTCTAGATAACAGGCTAGATAAAGAATTTCAGAAAGAAGGAAGCTGCCTTCTCCTCTCCATCCCTTTTAAACCAAAGATACAAGAATTACATAAAGGCAGTATCCCAAGAAGATATAAAGTGCTTATTCTGTCTGGAACCTCCCCCTGCTGCAAATAAGGATAGCAATTGTGAAGGGAAGAGACTGTTCATGGGTACAAAAAAAGCACTGATTAATTAAGAGCTGTCACAGAATTACAAAATTGTTTGGGTTGGAAAAGACCCTTAAGATCACATAGTTCCAACCCCCTGCCATGGGCAGGGATACTTTCTAGACCAGGTTTCTCAGAGCTCTATCCAACCTGGCCTTGAACACTTTCAGGGATGGGGAGCCCCCAGTTTCTCTTGGCATCCTGTTCCAGTGCTTCAACAGAGGCTGTGTCACTACTAAAGGCTGCGATAAGTGAACATGTTAAGACACTCCTGGTAGCAAAGCAAGTAGCAAGGATTTTTCAGCTACAAACAGGGAAGAACTAGTGATGCTATACAATGAAGACCAAGTAAAGATTATTTTTTGTCTCAGCTCCAAGAACTAGCAGTCCAGTTTGCCCGTATTTTCACTAGCAAGGAAACATGTGGACCTTGGTATACCCCAAAAGGAGGAATATGGATGAAATAAAAGAATGAAAAAGGGAAGCCTCTTTCCCTCTCAGTTTTGAGGAAAGCTTATCATTTGCCCCAAACCAGGGAGAACAGAGCTGTCAAGCTTATACACAAAGCAACACCTTAAATACATAAAAATTATTTGTTGTATGAAAACAGAATAATAACACCTACATAGTGAGCTCAGTAATAAATCTTTTTGACCTGTTATCAATAGATAGTATGAAACAGCTAAACCTGACTTTTCAAGAAGAGTATAAGACATGGGAGAAAAAGAAAGTAAAAAAAATTCAAGTAAGAGGAAAATTAATAAAGACTAAAGAGTACCAGAGAAATTTAAGAGACTTTGTTCAGAAAAATAACTAATTTTTTAATGCCAAGAAAACATAACTCAATCAACCTATATTTCAAAGCTAGATTTCAAAGGCATAATATGATATTTAAACTTGATTTAAATGATTGTGATTAATAGGAGAAATGCAGAGTAGGTAAACTTTATAAAGAAAGGACAACAGTTACTGATTTTGGAAAGATAGAGCTAAAAGAATGTGATCACTAAAGTTCTCAAGTCAGGCCTTTCTGTTATTGACTAAAGAAAAAATAAAGCCCTTTGATGGAATGAATATTAGGGAGTCATCCACTGAGAACAGATTTGGGACAGCATAAATTATATCAACTGAAGCAATTAAAAGCCAACAGGACAAAATGCCACAGAGCATGAACCTAATAAGATTATTAGAAATAACTTACTAACACATTTACTGCCAGAAAAAGAGAATGAAACTCAGTCTGCATAAAATAACAGTACACATTTCTGTAACGTCTTCTAAGACAAGTCACCAGCACAGTTCAAAAAAAAAACTAAAAAAAGAAAACTGCAATTCTAAACCAGACCAGAAGTGCATCCAGAAAAGAAAGTGTATACGTGGTAATCAAATAAGACAATGCTAAGGATAAAATCTTCCAGAGCCGTACACATATTTTTTGCTTCTAATATTGAAGATGAGTAAATTCTAAGAGGAACAGCTAGAGAGCCACTTACCATGATAACCAAAAAACAAAGAGAGATCAGCTTCTTTATATGAACACTAAGCAAAGAGGACTATTTTGTATGACTATACTAAAAGACCTTTAGAAGGAAGAGAACTGCTATACTAAAAGACCTTAAAGAGGAGAGGAATTTCCCTACTTAAATGCATAGGAACAAATGAATATTAGTTAACAGCAACATTCAAATCTGAAAATTGGAAATAGGATTCTAATAATCAAAACAATGGTATACTAGGACAAATTTCTAATGTTAGCAAAAAAGGATCACTAATTGTTATTAAAACCTCTTTTATAAGTGATGAAACTACATCGTAACTGTTCAAGTCAAATCAGCCTCCATGTATCTGGAAGTTCCTTTGCATGTTTGTGCTCTCCTTTGCTTTAAGGAACAATCTTCAACCACAGAATGTTTCCATAAGCCAAAAAGTATCTACAGACTTTCTGCAAAGTTAAGGAGGTTGCTACTCATTTGCAGGAGTGGAAAAGCAGACTTACTTTTTAAGCCAGATTATAAACATAAAAATTTTTAAAAATCAGCTGATCATCTACACTGGTTCCAGAGCAGTAACAAGAGATGAAATGGTAGGAAGATGACAAGAAGTAATTAAATTCAGAGTAACATACTTCCTAAAACTGTTTCTATCTTCCTACCTGCCAAGTCAGGTATTCATTCAGGAATGCTGCATGTCTTGAAAGATAAATCTATCAGTTAAAATGTCCGATAGGTCACCCACCCTGTGGATGCCTGAAGTTTTATAAAGGCAATATATATAAATTAAATACAGCTTTTATCATTGTTAAAGATTTTTCTTAATGTACATCCTGCAAACTCAGTACTGGCTTCTTCTATTTGAACTATTAGAGCATTATGCTGGTTTTGTTCTCCAGAGTCTGTTTCTCAAGATATGCTCTTACGTGCTATTCAAAGGTGGAACCTGTCAAAAGCTTCAAACCATTTCAGTAGGCCTGTAGATAAACTGATTCCAAATAAGGCATCCATAACCTTACTTAGGTCATTCTGTATTTCACGTAACTATAAAATCTCACCTAAAAATACAATCCCACATAATTCCACTGAACTTGAAAGATTTTATGAAGGCCACAACTTAAGAAATACTGTTTTCACATCTCTAATTCCCATTGGAAATTACAATATGTTGTTCATATAAGCAAGAGATGTGCCTTTCAGACATTAGTAAAAAAAAAAAAAAATCACCTTGTGTGGCAGAAAATCCACACACAGAGCATTCTGCTGAGGTGTTCTAAATGGAACCTGATTTTTCACACTGTTCTTTTGACAGGGACTTCCACTTTTTTGGTATATCATTTAGCCTCAAACTAATGAAGTAGCTGCTAAAAAAAGACAGAGGTAGGCCTGATAGGTTTACTGTTTAAAGGAAAGGAAACAATGTTGTAAGTAATATGATAATGCTATTATGGCTTTAGAGTTTGCCAGTTTGCATTGGAAGCAGAAGTTGAATTAGAAAATAAGAAACCACATCACACAGATCAGTGGAAGAGCAGACTTCAGAAGATGGGGCAGGAAAAACATTAAGATACACAGACATAAGTAGCCATAGCATAGGAACTGCCTGTAATGAAGTGTCCACTTAAAGCTAAAAATAAAGGACAGTCAACAACTAGCTCTCTGAAGGAGCAAGAGCACACAGAAAAATCCAATTGCAACTCAGTAGTCTCTGCTTGATTGACAACTTGCAGGAAGAAACCCTTTTGACCTGAATCAGTTAATACCATAACACTGACAGTAAATTCTAAACAAAACAAGGATTAAACTGCACTAAAACATTTAAACAGTCATTAACAGGGAATGCATGTGTCCAAATTCACAAAAACTAGACACCATTGCCACTATGAAATACATGCCTATTACGACCTCCATGGGGTTTCTAATATTTTTGACTGATTTATATAAAAACATAAAACGTGAAAAGAGGGCAGAGAGACTGGGCAAGAAGACAACCAACACATCACTGCATCCAGACAGTCTGATTCTACAACTGTACTACATACCCTCCATTAACAGGATCAAAAATACACTCTCTACAATTTCCATTGTAGAAATCAGGAAAATTCTTGTCGTTTGCTTCAACTTGACCTTTTTATCAAGGTCAAGTTCTATACATGATGATTTTTGTCACTGCTTATGCTAATAGCTCCAAATCAATATAAAACATACCTAAAGTTCTCAAAAGCTAAGAAAGTGTTTCTATTAAAATTTTTCAAAAGATACATTGTTTAAAAGTTGGAAAAAATGTATAAGCTTAAAAAAGAATCATGTAACTACCATACATCCTAGAAATGTAATAAAGGACTTGGAAAGAAACGCATGGAACCAGGAATAGCACCAGACAACTTTACATTAGACAATCAATTAGCTACAGACTTGGGGACAAAACACTTGGACATTATTTTCAGCTATCTTATTCCTTAATTTCTATGTAGCCATAACTTTCCACCTTAACATCAGCATGTGAGATGATTTCAGGGTTGAGGTTTTTTGGGGATTATGTGTTTTGGTTGTTTTTTTAATATATAATATATATTTAATATATAATGCAAAAAATGTATCTGCATTTACACACATTTACTTGTATCTGTCTTTGAAAAGGTACATATTCACCATGGTAACTTCACGTAGTGAATGTAAAACAAAATGAGCATGAATGTACTCACTTGCTTCAAAGCTTTCTCACTGGATGCATGGCAATACACATTTTCAGTTTCAAAAACAAGTTTAATGCTTTATATACAATTATTGCTTTGTTAAATTATGTATCACCCCATTTCCTGATTTTATGCCAGCATATCTAAGTAAAATCTGTTTCACTACTACATCATTGGAATAAAAGAAGCATTTAGCAAGATACAGCTATAATCATCACATAACCAGTTAAGCACGACCTTACAAGGTAGGTTAGTATCTGCTTGCTGATTCTGCTGCCCCAATTGTTTTCAAAGGTAATCAAATGAAATAAAGGAATTTCAGAGATCACCTTCAAAACAACCCTATCAAATCCACTCTTTGTTTCTTCAGACCAAGACATCTCAACAAAGAAGCAACCTGAAAAAGAAAACTACGGTCCAATACAAGTCAGGGGGTTTTTTCTTTACTATAGCACAGTTGTAAGAGCTTGGGTCTTAACTTCAAGATTGGCCAGAAAATCAAGAGAACCAAAAATAATTTTGTGAGTATTCATAAACAAGGCATATTCTCTCAATCACGTGAAAGCATTCTTCACTGCATAAGAAGTTAGAATGCAGTCAAATGAAAGCTACTACAGCAGAGCTAAAAGTAAAGAAGGTTTTAATGAGCAGTCCTGCACCATTCCAAGATCCTTCCAACAGACCTTTTCTTCTAAGCAACTTTTGCTGTGGTAACTGTTAGAAATATAGTCATGTTGTAACCCTTTAAGAGAAAACAGGTGCCAGAGTCTTATCTTCTCAAGTAAATACACAGAGATGTCCCAGCAAATGATACAAACAGATGTCCCAGATGTCCCATGTTTTTGTTCTTCACAAACAGTATTTCAGAAATAACCAGACGTAACACTACAGCATTTCAAAAACGTCTAGCAAATTTTATTTACACAACTGTCTCACTTTATATATACCTGACATTGATGTACAGAGCTTAAAAATTTAATTTACAATTAATTCATTTCTAAAGTACCAAAATATAACACTTTCTCTAAAAAATATTATAGTGCTGAGAGAGGCATTATGCATGTTTGAACATAAACAAGCTGTGGTAAATTTTCCCCTCTGGTGTATTTTCTCTTGAATTTGTGGTAAAATAATTACATTACGTCAGTCATGCTAAATACCTGGTCTTCATGTCTTGCTAAGAAATTCTGACCAGCTCTCTCAAGCACAGCTCAGTATTTTCACCTTCCTGAAAACAAGCACTGAAATATCAAAATTGAGACTACATTAGCAAAGCCAACCCAAACTATGAGTCAAGTTGGTGAGCCAGGGTAAGACATTCAAATTTTACAATTCTATAGTTGAAAGCAGTAGATGTTCTTATTTTGTAATTCTTCAGCTAAAAAGCTTGCAGAGTCATTAACAATTTCACCCTGCTGCAAAGATGAGCTTCTTTTTATTTGCTTTGGGTTTTTTGTTGGCTTGCATTTTTTTCCTAAGGATTATTAACTTCTGCAGTAATTTCCTGACTCCAACCAGGAAGATAAGCAAAAAATCAGCCCTCCAAGTTTGTTAGCGCTGATAAAGTAGCTTATACCTGTTGCACTGTATGTTCAACAACGGTTTAAGTTCTTTAAAGAGTTTTTCAGTACTAAGAATACAGTCGTTAAAGAGAATGACTACATTTAAGTTTGGTTGTGGCAAAATAATGCCAAGTCATATAACTTTATCTTGCTGAAAGGATCCATAACCATTTACGTAAGGTTCCAGTTAGATGTTATTTCAACTTTTCAGAAATATAAGTTCCCTCCCCATTTCTCTTTTACCTGTCATGATTTTAATTTAGAAGAAAAAAAATAAAAAAAAAAATATATATCTTTGCTAATGCAGTTAAATCCAGACTTCATCCTAAAATTTAAATAATTTGCTCCTGGGCTGACAATTTTAAATGAAGTTGGACAAAAAAATGTGCTGCTAAATTTGTATGAAAATTGTAACTGCAAAACTTTAACTTATTAGAAAACCGTCACTTTTCAATTCAGCTGCTTATATTGTACCTGCTTCAGTGTATGTTTTTGGACACATATGAGAAAAAACTATGCTCATCACACTAACCAAGTCTTTGAATAAGCTATTAAACATTTTTTTTTTTAAAAAAACACAAGTATATACATCCTTACTTTGTTTTAAAAATGTTCATATTTCATGATCTGTTGAAAACTAAACCATATTGTAAAGAACACATGCAAATCACAACAAGTCACAAGCTTTCTAGTTCTGGATACAATGTCTATTTACATAAAATCTAACTACTGCATTTTAAATCAAAGTGTGGGACTATTCATCTTGAGCTTCTAACAGAAGACTGCCTAGAAACAAAGAAAACAGCTAGGATTCTGATACAGAGATTTAGAGAAAAATATGCCCCAGTTAAAAAGAAAACTTTTTATAAATCAGTGGTGTTTTTTTCCTAGCACCTGTGAGGTACCTCATCATACCTTACATCAATTACAGCTGTCAAAGGCATTGTTGTCCTTTTAGGTCTCAGGGAAAGACCATATCTTAGCTCCAAGATCAGAGTTTTTCAAAAACAGCCAAGAAATGGAACTGTGGCCTGTATCTTTCTCCAGCAGCGATGCAACAGGCACGTCAGCCTGCCCCTCTGGCCTTGCAATTTTGTTTTATTTCTTTGTCTTGATCATTTCCATAGAAGTGGGACAGAGGGCATAAGAATGACAAATACCAATTCAAGCACTAAGCGTCACACTGCTATTTTTGAGCTACCAATATGGTTTCCAGGGCAAGCAGCATTTATTAAGTGAAGAATAAGCATTTATACAGAGGAGAACAGTGGTGTTTCTGGGGGAGATTTTCTTTCACAAATATAACTGAGTTACTTGTAATTTCAAAGGAACCTGAAGGTGGGAAAGGGGAAGAGCAGGTTCAGTTAAAATTTCTTCTTTTTCTTCCTCCTCCTCCAAAAGAATCAGAAGGTTGCTTCAAATGACTAGTTTAGAGTTCAAATTGTAATGCATTTCTGAAACATACCCTTGGTATTTCTATACGCTCTCATGAAACGTGATTTGGCATTTAGAAAAAGACTCATCATACAGTTCTCAACAGTTAAGATACAAATACTGTGATGTGTAAGTGTTGAAGGCTAAGGTGGCTTAGCCTTCCAGCAAGTCAGATAGTCACAAAGGTAGGAGGATTTTGAAGTACTTCAGATCTGTGAATTTAATACCAAACTGTAAAAACATTCTTTTTGTATCAGTATTTCAAAGCATTCCTCACAGTATGATGGAAGAACTTAGGCCATCTCAGCCCTGAGTTCCAAGGGAGTTCCAGAACTACCACCCAAAGCGTGTTAAGGACACCCTAACACACAACAGTGCTCAGAAAGACTCTTAGCATTAAGGTAATGTCACAAGAATCAATCCCAACCAATACCTCACAACTGGGAACACATTATGATTACAAATAAGCAAAAGGCTGACCTTGACAGGCTGTCAGGCACACAGGAGGCATCCAAGGCACACATGTCAGACATAAGAAGGCTGACTGCTGAGCCTGACTTCTCAAAGAAGCAACTCACAATGAGAGTCAATCAAGTAAGACAGAAGAACAGCACCTAGTCATGAACGATCTTTTGTTGTTGGTTCTCTTTGGGTATTTTTATTAAATCCATTGTCCAGGAGAACATTTTTTTCCTTAAAGGCTTTGATAGTCCTACTTGATTAATTTCTACATTACACAAAGATTTCTTAAACATCATAAGGCTTGTCATAATTAAAACACAGGCTTCCTGTTTCAGTAATTGCAATGCCTACCTAGGATCTGCCTAGTCAGATATCAGATTCAGGCAATGCAATGACATTCAAAGATACAGTAAGAATTTCAATATTCTGCAGTGACAAAAACTGGTAAAAATGCCTGTTCTCCCCTAATCTTTCATTCTTGCTACTGTAGGATAGCTCCATAGTTTCAAAAACATACTTTAATGCAACAGGAGTCACTATGTGTTTCTGCAACTGTTCATAAAGCTATGTTATAAATGAAATTATTAAAAAAATTAAAATAAGCAAACAAAAAAACTAAAAGAAAGGACAGAACTACAGGCCTATACATATCCTTAAATCTTTAGGAAACTTCTTCTAACATTCTTTTATAGGGCAACCCACTCATGGGACAAGAACTATCAGCTTTATCACAGGAGAAATCTATACACATTGGCCCCAGAAAAAATGTTTTTTGCAAGCAGTCTGAGTCAGCAGATGCCATCCCCAAGAGGTACTGCTTAGAGGGTAGTATGCTTTAGCAAAACTGCCCGAGTCCAAAAAACTAACAGTCAAGGGCAGCAATGTAACGCCACAAACCTATTTAGGGTCAGACTCGATGAACACCAATACTTAACGTCTCAATTACACCATCAACAAAAATCCCGTCACCAAACCAAATACCCATGCATCCACCTGACATTACTAGACATCTCCATTCTGAAATATTACATCTCTATAGTTTTCCTTTTTTGCCTTCATATGTTCTCAACATTGAGAAACTTCTGTCTAAAGCCTAAGGGCTAAGCTGCAGCACATCCCATCCAAATGCCAGCCCTGACATTCCTAACAAACCATCAGCATCAGATCTATTAGGAAGTAACTTAGTGGGAACACCTGAAAGAAAACAAATGCTATGACAAGAACTGAGTGGTGTACACCTTCTATTTATGACCTGACAGAACATTAATCCTGCAAACACAAAAGCTTGCCTGAAGGCAAAGAATTTCTATCACTTTCTAATTTACCCAGAACATGATTTGTATACCCAAGAAAACTAGCCAGTGCCTAACCCACAAGCTACAAATTCACATCTCTCCATAGTGGCACAACTTGAAAAAACTGGCAAGAAGTCCTGTCTAGGGCATTTATAGCCAAGATGCTCTCCTGAGTAACTAACTGGTAGACACTGAGCTGAGTGCTTTACTACTGAGGATAAAATAGAATGTGCATCTTCCATTTCCTAACTCTAACAGCTAAGATAATCCAAAAAAATGAGTGCCACCTGCTCCTGTAGACTCCTTTAGGAAAGCCAGGACCTCCCTCAGTTGTCACAAAGGTGCCTTACCACACAAGGGATCCAGATGCCTCATTGCAGCTTTGAGTAAGGAACTGCATTTCAAATATATCTTTATGTAAATTATCATACAGCTGCTTTCACCAGACAGTCCACCATTCAGTGTATTTTTTTGCCTGGATCATCTACCAAGACACCTACAGCTCATACACACTTCAGCAAAATTAACTACAATTTAAACATTTAAAGAGTCTGTGCTGTTCTTTAGCAATAACACTATTTTTGTGAAATACATAAGCTCTGTAACAGTTCTAAAGGAATCACTGAAGATTTTTCAGAATTCTGTTTCTTCAGAATGCTTCTTTGTACCTGGGAGATACAGCAGATGAAACTGCCCTAATATTGCACCAAGAACATATTCTTCATTAGCAGCTGTATTAAGTAAGGAGTGGTGTGAATATGACATAGGCCAAAAACTAAATACCTGTATCTGCACATGCAATTTAAAACCATCTCAGGACTTACTTGTTGAATCTCAAAATTCAGCCTAAAATACTTTAACCATCTCACACTCTTGGTACTTCTGTGGCAAATTTCATTCTCTGGAATACTGAATACACTCCCTCAAGTGTAGGTGACTCAAGTCACTGAATTAAACCATTTCTAAATGTCCGCAGACTCCAACATCAAGTTACGCAATACTTACACAACTAGACCAAATGAAATGAAGACTACAGGTGAAAACATGAAATATATAAAGCATATATACTTACTGAGAGTAAACCCATGTGACATTTATTTATGGGACTGAGATTACTATTAATGATAAAGACAAAAATCTGGCATACGGACCAAAGATGCTTCAAACGGACCAAAGATTCTTCACACATACCAAAGATGCTTCAAATTAACCAAAATTATGACAATTGATTTAATAGCAAATCTTCAGTTTAAAAACCTGGGAAAGAAAGTTCTGCAGGACCACCAGAGTCACCTAGTGGGACCAAATAGCAACCAGCAAGGAACAAATAAATGGAGGAATCAAAGTTTAAGTTAAATTCAAAACAAACAGTATATTTGGTATATTTCATAGTCACTGACTGGATAAAAGAATTAAGTTTCAAACTGATTAACACTGCTTGCATCCCCTGGGGTTGTTTTTTGGTTTGTTTGTTTTTGGGGTTTTTTTGTGTTTTATTTTTGTTTTAAGTTTTTTGTTTATGTTGACAATGAAGGCATTTGGGGCAGGGTGCAAAGTAATTTAAAAATACCCAAATCTACTGCAGGGATTTGCCACAAGGCTTTAGATGTACAAAGCAATCCATCTAGGATAGAAATACCTGACTGGACTAACATTAAGCCAACTTTCATCTATGATTTTGCTAATTCAATCAACTCCCCCAATGTCTGCAACATTTTTTAAGGAAATCTTGTTATGAGAAAGCCACCAAGTGCTACTTCTTGTACCACAGACCAGGCAATGATAATGAGAGATTTGTGAACTGCAAAACAGATATTTGGCATTTAGGAAAAAGATAAGATTGGCAGTTCTGTATGAATTCATTTATCCCACTGGAGTAAACCAGAACACTTCAGCTTTGCAGCTCTGCAGAGGTGACTGCACAATGTCCTCTGCCTGCTACCCATCACCTAAGAAAACCTCTAATTTCCACCCATGTCTTTTGAAGCATCAAACACAGAAGATTGGCTGGTGAAATATTCAGTCCAAAGAGATAGCTCTCTTGCATACCTGGCTCAGATGGTGTAATTCCTTGGTTTGAGATGAACTGATTGCCAGATTTACAATTCCCCTCACCTCACACAGCAGGCAGACCTTCTCGTGTTAGTTTCTAGCACAAAGCACAGATTACTAGCTGCTGCTGTCTTCTGATTGTCTACAAATTTCTCTGATTCCAAGGATCTTAAAATATATGTGACTACTATCTTTTTCTAGGTGTTTATGTTGCATGGCATCTTGAAACAAGTATTTCAGTCTTTTGGGGGCTGCCTAATATCACAGGCACCTGTAATTTAGATTCTGATAGTTCTTAAATGGACTTAGTTTAAAAAGAGCAGATGAGCTCAGACTCCTCTAACCTAAACTCCATGAAAACCATCATACATCCATAGTAACAAGAACTGGAAATGCAAGCTAACCATGCAATGAGAACATACACCTCAACTGGCAGTAGTGAATAGCACCAAGTAATGAAGATGTGTGCTCATAGCGCCAATATGATTGTCTTGGATCCTTCATAAGCTTAGTTACAGAAATCAATGCAGAAAGAACACTACTCAACCTAGGTCATTGCTGAAGGAATCTAGGTTGCACTCTCTCTGATTAAGATTGGCTGAATTTTCTCAGAGAGCTTATGAACTCTACTGTATTGCACATCTCAAAACCTTTCTTTGGGTTCAGTGACCTTCCTGGCTTGAGGTAATTTCTAAATGTCCCTTATCCTCTTGTAAATGTATCAGTGGTAGGTCTCTTCTTTAGATGATCTTCTTTATGCTGGTCTCCAAGACTGCTATTCCACTACAGCTGAAGCCAATTTGCCTACTCTCAAGCATTACAAATCATTGTAATTTTGTCCAAGAGACAAAGTCTGAATTACACAATACATCATTACCTTTTTGAGGAACAAGATACATACAAAGACCCACTTAGTATCAAGAAACAGATGAAAATACCTATTACATTCATCTTTCAGGAGAATCAGTTTAGTGCAGAACGGACCAAATTTGAAACCTGCATGTGGAGCTCGACCCAGAAAAGCTGACAGAATTCCATCCAATGGCCCAAGGCAACAAACAACAACCTTGAATGAGATCAGGAGAGTCCTGAACAGCTTTAGCCAGATTAAGAATTTGCAATGCAAAAATAAACCAAGTTCCACCTTGGCTCCCCAGGCAGGAAAAAGAGCACTAAAGGAGGGTCTTTATCACCCTGTCTCTTACACATGATCTCTAACCATGTAACTAATGTTCAAATTTTGTGTGGATCAAGCATATAGAAATAAAACACTATGAAATATAGCCAAAGAAACAACTTCTAACATTTAACAGATTTACTCTTTGCCCCACTGAACTGAAAAGGAATTCCTTGTGACTTCACCAGATGCAGGATCTTGCTCTATACATAAATCATACTTGAAGATGGCCTACATAAGAATGTACTAAAAGCAAAGGTTTAGAATGATTGCTTTGGCATATCTGTATAAAGCACAATAATTACCATGTTGAAGTAAGACCGGATTTTGACCCCTCTTGCCAAATCCCAAACTATGACATTTCCATCATGTCCAGCAGAGAAGAGAACTCTTGGATCAAATGGATGAGGTTCAAGCACAAAAACTTCATCTTCATGTCCCTGAAAATGAAGTCACAGCAGAATGAAAAAAAGTATTGTATCAAATACTCAAGGCCTCAAGTGTTGTTGTACCATGTTACCTCATGGTAACACTAGCAGCTGCCACATTAACGTTTGAAAATACCCAGCAAAAAACTACTTTAACCACACTTTTTTATTTCTGGTAGCAGTGGATTACACTAGTTTCTTTCCAGTTGCAATTTTACCTTCCTAAGTCAAGTATGTTTCCTTCACAAGTACATCCTAATACTTTCAACAAGGATTTTTAAAGTATTAGTGTCCACAACACTTGGTATCTTGGGTCTTAATATTACACAGATTTCCATTTTCCAGCAGAGTATCAGTTAGAAATTTAATTTAAACTCATAAAGAATGAAATATATAACTTAAAGTTAAAAAATAGCATCTTCAAAATTGATGCTGTATTTTAGAGATTTCCATTAAGTATTTTTATCTCTAAGCAGAGTATCAAGTTACCTAGAGTTAACTTTCTCAATTACAAAAGAAGTGTCAGACATTAGTAAAACTGTTGATTTATTTTAGTTAGAAGACTAATTTTTTGTATTCATGGAATGATTAGGTTGCAGAAGTGTCTCTGGTTAAAGGGGGAAAATTTACACATTGAAAGTATTTCAAAACATCACATTAAATAAAGATTAAAAAAACAAGTGTTTCCTTCTCTCCTTCAAGATGGAAGTCCATTAAAAAAAAAAAAAAAAAAAAAAGAACCAAAACCTAAAATGTCCAAAATTAATTTCAGACATCTTGAACAACAGTGGTTATTTGCAGATTTAAGTTTTTATTTTCTAATAAGCAGCAGACAGACATCTCTGTTACACTTCAATTATCTGGAAACATTTGTCAAGGCAATTTTCAGACAGGAAAAAAACATATAAGGAGGAACGTTGATGTATAAATAAATTTTGCATTCAAGATTGATAAATCCAGATGTTACACCTTACCATGAGAATGTGAATGAGCTGGCCAGTGAAAGAATTCCAGACCTTCAGAGTCATATTATTAACTGCAGTTATAACAGAATTGTCATGGCGGTCCCATGCCACCATGGTCACTTTCAGCTTTGTGATTTTATCTTCAACTCCTTGAAAACTTTGTCTAAAACAGAAGAGTAAAAAATTTCAGAGTACTCCTACTTTGCCAAATTAATAATGAGTGAAGATACTTCTGTATTTTGCTGTATTTTTTAAGAATGTTTCTTCAAGAAACCAGAGAAATTAAAGATGTTTTCTATAATGCAGCACATGCAATGACAAATTGTAGATACTTAAACAACGACTAAAAGATCTTCCAGAAAATACCCTCTGATACACGACCTAACTTACTTAAATTGATAGCTACAGTACTTTTTGTGACATCTAAAGAACAAAAATCCAAATTAATCAACCAAGTAACAGTAAATTGTCCTAAAGAATATTTGCAATAAGTAGTTCTCAATACAGAGAAAAGTATTCTATACCTTAAAATTATCTAAATTCTCATGCAATATTTAGTCTTACACCACTACCCTGGCATTACTTTACTGTCGGCAATAATGACACTTAATCTTGCATGAAACCCAAACAACACAAATCTACAATATAATCTATCAGAATACTCAAAAATTACATTTTTGGCTGTGTGATTTAAAGAATAATCCCCCTTGAATTCTCTAGCACATTTACTTCTATGAAAACATCAACCAAACGCAACAATAACACGTTACCACTATGTAAGCAGACAGAATACAGAATCTTCCATACAGTAGGCAGAACACCACATTGCACAATAGTATGTATTGTAAAACTCAATAATTGAAAATGTAGTTATAGCCAAATTCCCTTCTAGATTCAATGCAGAACCCAGGAGGCTTTATAAGCTGAATTCACTCTTTCCTTTCAGTGCAGCGATTTCATTTTCTTTGATAAAACTTCTTGTGCAGAAAAGATCAAATTTGGGACTGCACTTATTCCTCTTGTCACAAGGATAAAACAGAATTCTGCTATAGGTGCTTTACTAAAATGAGCATTTCAGTTTCTCAGATGAATTCAGCATTTATGACCACAATGAAGAAGAATCCATTCCTCTTTTGCCCAGTATCAATTAAAATTGAGAATTTTACTGAGAATAACTCAGTCTGTTATCAAAATACCAGTGTTTTATACACTCCTGTCCAACAGTTTGATACCTATCTTTTGTTGCATCTGTCCGTAACTGACAAGATAATGGCTGATCTAAACATCTAACTAAATTGCAGCTTATTTAGCCTTCTCTTACATCCCTTTTGGTCTTCCAGATATCTTTCCACAGATTACTCCTGAAACCAGTATAGTTGTTTTTTTTCTACTAAATATCCTTCAAAGCGCTCAGTATGAACAGTAAGGGAGAAGAGGATTGTCCCTTAAACCTGTTATAAATCTTTTTAATTTATGTCAACTGGAAAACATCTTCATGCCAAAATAAAAAGGTGCAAGCCACAATTCCTGTTAAGTCATTCTCCATCTTCAAGCCTCTTCAGTTGCTTGTTCTAGTGTACAGAAGTTTCCCATAGCTACAAACTCTTGTAAACTCTCAGATTGGTTTAACAAATAAGAAACCATTAAACAGACAGAAATTTCTTTGCTCTGGCATGTTGTATGAAAAAGGACCCAAAACTGCTTTTCTGGTCATGCACATTCCACAATATCTGTAAATATTACTAAAATGCAAGCAGTGTCAAGAAGAGATCTGCCCTGGTTTTCTTGCTCCAGAAATAAACGTCTATGTAAAACACATATAAATTTGACCTTCAATGGGTTTTGATTATCTTTTATTCTTTTAATCTAATCAAAATATTAGTGGCACTATTATCAGAACAAGTTAATTTCCACAGCTGAATATGTAGTCAAATACTTATTTTCATTGGATTTCAAGAGATAGATAAGCATACTGTGCATTTAAGCACTAACAATTTAAGCCTTCTCTTTTTCTTTTCTCTCACTGTATTTTTTAAATTTTTTTTAGTAAGTCAGCAAATTATAAAGGCCCTCAAGAATCTATGTGATAACAGAACATTTTACATCACTTACCCTGCTGGGCGAGTAGCCATATCTAACAAAATGCTTTTCCATTCCCTTCGCTTAAATTGCCAGATTCGTGCTGTTCCATCACGGCTTCCACTCACAAATCTAACAAAAGGAGGGAAAAGTAACTCAGAGACCAAAGGCAGATCTGTACAGAAAAGACACTTAAAAATTAAAGAATTTAGAATTCAAAACCAGAAGGTATGAGTAAGAAGTCCAAACAGTGTCAGAATGCTGTACAAGTGGTTTGAGATAAAAAACACTTCCCATACCAGCAAAAAAATTGAAGGCCTTGAAAAAGTCAAACCTCCTTCCCTTATCCAGAGCCCCTTCCAAACTAACTGTTCTATGACCTTTGGTGCACCTTGCTGAGTTATGACACTACACTGGCAGACGGACACCACAACCCAATGAACATTCCAAGGGACTGACCTATCACACCAGGTCAAGAGAAGAGTAGAAGTACAGACATGATTTAAAACAAAACCTATTCCAAATAAGTTAGCATTGTATGCTGAGCAAGTATTATTATATTTATATGAAGAAGTGCGTCCTAGCCCGAGTTTCTCTCCCACCCTTTTATTCCCCCTTTTAGAGGTTCAGGGACAAGAGGAGGAGAAAGAGATGGGTGAAGCTCGGTTTACAACTATTTGATAAAAGTGTACATTAGAACATTAAATAAGTGAAAGTGTCAGATGCTTCATAATAACCAAACTGTTTTCTTTAGCATCCTTCATATCCAACATCCAGAACTTAAAGTGAAACATTAAAAAAAAAAAGCATTAGACTAACTAAACAAAACATAGTTAGATCTAGTTTGGTAATTTCTCTGTCACTTAACTGCAAAAAAGTTTACACATTAAAAGACATCTAAAAGTACATGTATCTGATATGTGAATATATGTATAGACACATATTTCTTAGGAAAAAGTTTCAAGTATTTCTATACTCATTATTAACAAATTCAAACACTTCAATCATTAAAATGAAAAAAACTGAAACTACGGAGTACCATTAAAAAGAAAACAGTGAGACTCCAGTAGTTACAGATGATTTTACTGGATTAAACTCAAAACAAAGCTCTTTTTTTTAATAACTACCTCTGGAAACTGGTATTTAAAAATGTCTACAAGGTCAAAAAAGCTAGCTCTGAATAGTGTGCTTACCTGCTACTACTATTAGAAAACTGAATGCTGTCAACTTTGTCCTATATAAAAAAGAGCAGAAAAAGAAAAAAGAAATCAAATTTCTCCAAATTATCCCCTTGTATCCAAATTATTACTTTAATCAAGTACATATGTAATTTTAAAAAATGTATTTACAGTATGAAACTCCAACTCTGATATCTTCTCTGGCTGACCTGATCCAAAGAAATAAACCCTAATGATGTGATCTGTACTCCCAGTGGCCAAAAACATTCCACCTGAGAAAAACAAACAGATAAGTCTTTAAAAAAAAGGGCAATCTACTGTTATTACAGTATTTTCAAAGGGATGAAACATCAAATATTTCAATTTATTCTCTGAAATTTATAGCTGTATCTCATTTCAACTATGCCTGTAACTGACCTTTAAGTCAAAACAAGATATATAAACTCCAAAGTTTAACTGGAGCTGAATTACCTCACATTTGCTGTCAATAAATATGCATCAGCAGATGTAGCCGAAAGATTAGCTAACCAGAGTAATTTGCTTGCAACTAAGCCCTTAAAAGCCTCCCTCTTAAAAAAAAAAAATCAAATGGAATTAGAACTCCAGTACATTTTGATATTTTATCCAATTATTTATGTACCATTCTTCATTTACCAGCTCTGAAATCAATGAAACCCAGACCGTGAGAACTCTAATCAGACCGTTCTTGTAAAAATCCCCATGCATTACACCTCAGATAAAGCTGACTCTCCTAATTATTCTGAGAAAAAGGTATATATCTATCCTGTTCTGAAAAAGCATTAAGTCACAAGAGACTTATTTCATATTTAACTGTTTCTAAGAATTTCTGTACCAGCAAGTATTAATGCATAAATTCTGAATTTCTATTTTAAATATTTGGGTTTTTTAAATAGCCACTTAAACTCAAATCCATCTTATTAAAAAGAAATATGCTACAGTAACTACTGTATTTCATTTTACACTTCAAATGACTTCTTACACTCATACAAAGAGAGAAGGGGAAAAAAAAGTATTTTACCAGCACTGAAAGAAGAACAGATCATTTGGACTCCAGGCCGAGGACGTTCTGTAAACTTTGTTGGCCTTGGACTACAAATAAAAAAAGACAAACAGTTAAATAATTTCCTAATAGGGTTTCAAAAAACAAGTCAGTATCTTAGAAATAAAGGACAGAAGGATAAAATTAAATATGAAGGAACAGATGGCTGCCCATTTATAAACAATTTTGTGTGACTGTGCTTCATGATCTGATCTTTAGGAATCTAAGACATCCAGATGGACGAAGCAATTCAGGCATCAAGGAGTTGTAAAATAACTTAAATCCCATTCCCGTCTGATATTGCTATACAAAAGACTTTTCTGAAGTTAACAGTAAGGCAGAACAGAGTCAGTTTCCTGTGATGCTCAGTTTTAAACCACTCGATGTACAGGTTTTCTCCTGTGGCATATGCTTGCTTTTGCAAGAGAGAAACAGAGCTGGGTATTCTTTATAGACAAGGATATCAAATAAATTAAAATAAATTTTGGATTTTTCACTGTATTAGAATATAAGAGTTTCTTCAAATTACATGTATTCCTTGTAGACTAGTTTCAAACAGTACCCAAATTGTCAGGACAATGGCTAGAAGTTTGTAAGGGATTTTACTTTAGTGCCCTCACTTTTCTCTAGGCATTTCAGAATGTGATGTGCAAGTAAACCTAAAGCTTCAGTGGATCTGGCACTTTAAGGATGTGTAAAACCAAAACAAACCAGATCAAGTTCTTCAATCGTTATTTCAATTCTGTTCCTGCATTACAGCAACCTCAAACCAGTAGGTGGTCTTGCACAGTATGCCATCTGGAATCTTCCCTCAAAGAATTAACTTACGAGAGAACAGCAGCACTACACCCACAAGTGTCATCACTAAAGATTTGCTCTAACATAAAAGAATGCATATTCAGAACTTAGCCAAAATGTTCTCTTTTAAAAACAAAATGGCCTGTATATTTCACCTGAAGGCAGATGCATAAGAAATCTCTCCACTAATCAGTTATTGCTATCTCAAAGAATGCAATAAGCATTAAACCTTAGTAATGTTTATGCATAAAACAAAGTAATAAATATCAGCAATGGTTAAACCTTTCTCCAAATTATCCATTCAGCATAGGATGTTTCTGTGACCCTTCCTGCAGGAGTTTTAAGGTAACTCCCTGAAAATTTGTAACAAGGTAACTTCACAAAATACATTAAACAAGACAAAGACCTTTTTTACAAAACTGCTTAAATGTTTCTTAACCGAGATACTAACAAGAACTATCAGACAATTCAATATGCAGTTTACATAATTTGGAACAAATGCAAATAGATAAATAGGCTGCCATTTTTTTCCACTGTTGTTTGTGAACTCTGCCTTCAGAGTTAGGACAGCTGCAAAATAGAGCAAGTATGCACTTACATTCTAGTTCAGATAAGCAATTTAAATTCTCAAAGTTATATCTCTCCAATGTGTGCTATTTTAGGCATTAGGAGACAAGAGATTACATCACTCTTCTACAATAGAGCAGACTGCAAAGTGAGTTGGGCAATCAGTATTTTTGTGAAGGGTGGAAAGGGGACAAAAGCTGATTCTCTCCAGGACAGTGTTTCACTTGACATATATTTTCAAAGCATTTATTGTTTTATTAGTTAATTAATCTAATCTGTAGACTAGCCTAACTCTGTCAATGTAGTGGTTAAAGCGAGACTTCCTCACAGAAAACTGATGTGTGATATAACCTCTCTAACTTAAGTCTTTGTTCACAAGTTAGTGAAAAAGGTTCAGCATATTCTGATGTATGACCAGCCCCTTTAACATCAAGTGCCTTCTGCATAAGAAAGCAAAAGGGAAGTATCCCTCACACTGATGATAATTGAGAAATCAGTGTCTTGTCCAAAATAGGAATGTCAAAATCAGCATGTGTTTTTCTTGGGGTTTTTTCCCTCTTTTTAAAATTATGGGAGAATAGATAGATAAGAAAAAAAGCAGTACACCAAGCTCCTCTATTCAAATCTGTGAGACAGTTCTGCTGCCTTGCTCATATGGTCTGTCAGTAACAGCTTAACACTGGAAACTTGTGATGCAAACAGGTGGCAGAAGAAAAAAGAAAACTCAGTGTCTTCCTCAGAAAACATATATAGGCAAGTATTTCACAGTACAACTAATTTAACTGTGATGCGCTGATCAGTTGTAATAATTCTCCCTTAAACTTCAATGAAGCACATGATTCTTCAATTTCTGATGAGGCAGACTTTCTCACTCCTCCCTACTATAAACTGATGCAGGATCCAACTCCTGTGTTTACTATCACCACCCAGAATAGTAAAAGACTAAATCCAGGCTAAGACTCAATTGCCTAAATTTTCAATTGTTTTCCCATCTTGTTTGAGCTACATTCTGTGAATTCCTTGCCTGCAGCAACAGCCAGTCTTCCTATTTGGAAACTGAATCAATCTACCTGGAATGTTACTGGTTTTAGACACACATGGTAGCTTCCTGGTTATAAATCTCTTCAAGGAAAGAAGAGGAGCACACAGGTGCTCCTATAATACTAAAGGACATGCATCCACACTAGTCACAGAACCATGTGAACAAGGTTTCTCACTTTCGTTTGAACATGAGAATTTTGTGGTCAGCTGTGCCAATGTCCCTTTCTTCCTATGACACTAAATCTATTGTAATGTGTCCTTTTGCAGTTCACCAAAACAGAGGTGCCACCAACACCTCCGGACTGGGCTGTATGTCTGACCCAAACACAGAATATGCCCCAATTAACAAGGTTATAAAAAAACAGGAGACCAACAAGGGAAGCGCTTTCTTTCAGACATACTATTAATTAAATACTATTAACTGCAGAGTTGTTGGCAAAGCTGAGTTACAAGATTTTTGCAATCTGAGAATGAAACAAAATAAACATTTGAAGAGATAAGGAAAAAAAAAAAACAAACAGGAAATACAACTCAGTGTAGTTAAGACCAAAACTGATTGGTTTTGATTTGAGAGTGCACTGAACACAATGTCAACTCTGCCTTTCCTGTACTCCATGAAAAAGTTCAGCAAAGTACTAAAGGCACTGCCAATCATCCTGAAATGACAATTAACCACATGATCATCATGAGGATGGCTGCCCACTACCAAGTGATTCAAGCAGTGTCGAGTACAAAAAGCAGGGGTGGGATATATAGATTTTATTTTTTCTTTTAAGTAGCTACAATTTCAAGACTTCACCACCCATCCCCACTTGAAACACTGGATAATTGAGTAACCCACTATCACCCCTGATAGCAATTGTGTTTCTGTAAAGCAGGCTACAGTCAAGTCAGGAGGAACATGAAGTCAAGATTTAAGCATGTTACAATGCCTTTCTCACCTGAACTACTGAACTACTCAGAACTCTTGGTCTTGTTTGAAAGCTCCAAATTTCCCCTTCCTGGGGTGGGAGTTGTATTAGAACCAAGATACACAGCAGCAAGCTCAGAGGCTGAACAACCATGGTAAGAGATCTTACTGTCCCTGCCAGCTTTCCTCCTCTTTAGAAATATTGAACAGAAGCAAGCCTGTATTTTTTACTACACGGATAAATGGAAAGACAAACTTCCAACCTCACCAGCAATACTCTCTTCCAGATGGCCTACACATCAGAAAACTAGTAGAAAAATTCCAGTCTCAACATTTCATCTGCACTCTTGTTAAGCAACACGAGTCACTGGCGTGACTTAGATTACCAAACCACTTCCTTGCAGTGCTGCACAAGACAGCTGAACTGATCTGTTTTCTCTATGCCCCTGTCTAATCACATCTGTTGAAATGACTTCTACATGAAAGCATTCCTCAAATATCTTTTATTCCTTTAATATTTGTTGAGCACACCTCACTAAAAATTTTTATTCTACAATTACATATCACCATGGAAAGGAATTAGTTGAGAATCCCCTGCCATAACTAGCAGCAATTTTCTCCCTCTCTAAGTTTTATCTCAAGACAAATCCCATCCAACTCCATGATTCATTCAAACTTCCATCATTTCTAAGCATTCACCTCCCAGCTTATATATTGTAAGCTACCTAATTCTCAAGGATTCACTGTTTTTTAATGACAGAATTGGTTTCAAAAATCAATTCCACAGACTAAAAGTTTACTTAGGAAAAGGAGAAGAAAGAAGAGAAAGATAAAAGAAAAAAACATGTGGGCTCAAAAGGTTTACCAATCAGACAGATTAAGATTTCATCTTCTCAACAAGAGCTCAGAGTTAGGAAGCCTTAAGGAAAATAAACCAGTGGCAACTCCTTTGCTTCACACAAAAGTAAGCATGTCTCCTCCTGTCCTCAGTAAAAAGGGGAGTCTTAATTCGATTACAGCATGCACTAAGCAGCAGAGGAGTAACAACCTGAGACATAGCTTCATTTAAAGTATCAAAAGACAAAACAAAACACTGAGAGAACATCAAAATAGTTAAGGCCCAAAAAACTAGAAAAATACCCATGCAAGTGTGCCTGCAAGCTCTGCATAACCTCAGCACACTGCAAGAAAAAGATTCTATCAGCAATTACCAAAACTACAAGGAAATTGGACTTATCTGTGAGGAGCATATATCCATAAAAACACATCCCATTATCAAAGCTAAATCACTAATGATTACTAAAACAATCATTTCCAATTTTAAGTTACGGGTTTTAGGGATAAAGGAAAATAAATAACAAAGACCATTTGAAAGCTGCCGAGACAGTTGATTTTAAAAAACTATATACAAAAGTTCTGACAACATTTTTAGTATCTTTGAAGGCAGAAATTTTAGGCACAACTTCAGCCATTGCCACACAGCTGTCCAAGACTTCTGCCTTCTGCCATGTTACAGCCAAGAGTAACTATGAAAGGGTAATATAGGTAAGGAAAGAACAAACATCAAAAATATCCTATCCTGATTTATACTAGGACATTACTGTCTCCTTTAAAAGTGGATTTTGCAATCTAAATTGCAGTAACTTTAACAACATAATTTTCATTTAATTTGAAATTGCGATGGCACCAGAAAAATGGAGTGCCAACTTTGACATTATATTAAACAAAAAACCCAAATGTAGACTCATTTTTTAAATTAACAGATATACATTATCACCTCACAAAATGCTGTATTATCAACTTAGTTTTTAAGAAATAAGCAAGCAAGCTATAACTACATCAGAAATAGATCATACCCAACAATCACGTACCAAAATAGTCAATGACAAGCTTGGTTTAGTCAAAATTTTTCTCCATATTTGTACATCATTCTTAATTACATAAACAGAAGCAGCAATAAATAAAATAGCAACTAACTTTATTTTAAGGGTACCAGCATCCCACAGCCAAAAGCATATAGTTCCATCTGCCCCGGTTGAAGATAAGTATCTCTTTGAGCCACTGCATAGTGGAGAGAACTGGAAAAATGGGAAAGAAAAAAAGAAAATTTCTCCTGTTAATCTGTTCCATATGTGCTAATAAGTTCGACAATTCATCTCACCAAAAAAAAAAAAAAGTATAAAAAAATAAAACCAAGTATCAAACCATGCTTAAGGGAAACAGATTGGAGTGAACATCAAAATAACAAAATGCTGCTCCATCACTCCCTCCAGAACAACCCTTCTGGGTTACTTCCCAAAGTACTCCAGTTCCTCCTCCCTCCCCACCATCCAAGTTGCACAATAGCATGTAACTCTAAACAAAAACAAACCAAAGTACACCCAGTGACTGCAGTTTTTACTCAATGCACCTGTGCTCAGAATCACAGCCAGCAAAGGAATGGTACTTCAAAACAGAACTGCCCACATGTGTCATGCAGTTTTTTTGAACAAGGAGTACGTCTGGAATTCTTCAAAGGTCAGGCATTTTGATAATAAATGTGTTTTTTCACAATATATACAATGAAAATTCCTTCTCACTTCAAACTTAGTTGCCAGGCATGCATTTTTATTACACTGAATGTTCTCATGACTCATTTTTGCAAAGCCAAAACCTACCTGCAATGACGTTATAGATGCACTGTGGCCCTGCAGGACTGCTAAGGGTGCACAAGTTCGAAGGCACCAAACTCGGATCATTTTATCACAGCTTCCAGCAGCTATCATGGTGTTTTCATAGTTTACTGCCATATCAGATATTTCAGCTGCATGCCCTCTCAGGGTAGCCAACAACCTTCCATCATCAGTTGCCCAGATTTTTACAAGGCAATCATCTGATCCCTAGAAGTAAGGTAGAAATAATTCCAACCATGCCATTGGCTATTTTGATGCTAGAGTTAGCACAGTAAAGTGAAAAACAGAACTAGTGACATGCAGATATCCCCACTCATGCTTTTAACAGTTTTTCACACTGCATTGAAAACACATGTTTACATTAATTCTCAACAGTATATACAAATCATGATGCATTTATAATACAGATCACAAATCCTACAGCAAGTTGGTTTATGCTTCAGTAAGACACTTTCTCAAAAAATCCAGCACAAACTGAAGAAGCTGTTGCAATACATTAAAATAAAGATTTACATTAAATGTGAAAGTGAATTGTAAACTGGTACAGTCTGTCATTTATACTCACATATGTTCCTTATCTTCCTAGTTTCATTATCATACTTACCACAAGTAATGAACAGCTTTAGTATGAACAGCTATTCCATTATTAGGTCGAACTACTACAAACCTGCTTAAATATTCATGTTACAAACAACAAAATGACCACTCTCCCTCAACAAACTCAAGAGGTTTCATCTACATATTCATACTTAATTCAAGTTTTGCTAGTCTTCCCACACTATTCTAACAGCTATTTGCCTATATACAACAAATTCCCAGCCCTAACAAAAAATTCAGAACTCATTCCTTCATTTTTTATAGCATTTCTGTGCCTTCCTGAAAGTCTGAGCATCTGCACCACACCATGGCTCAATACCATGACATTTGAACACAGCACACACTAAAGACAGACAAGGCTTACTGTAAACATTTAATTCCATTACTTAGGTTCAGAAGCAATACAAAGTTGGGTTTAACATCCAGAGCCCTGATCTGCTACTGGACACACACAGGTGCTACAACAAGTTACAATATGACACCACCCTTATAAAATTTCACCAGTTTTTCCTATTCCATCTGCTTACAATGACTCTGCACATCTGTCTCTGTAATCTAGCACTTACACTTTAAAGACAGCAGAAGGCATGCCAATACTATCATCTATCTTTTATAAAATAGGACAAGGTCTCCTAGGCAAAGGAAATAGCTACAAAAACTTGTTTGTAATTATATTTTTTGCCTTTTGGGTGAGAAGAGCAATGATACAGCCTATACTATTTCTACTTATGCATAAAACTTCCATGCTGAGATTCTGTGGAACATATTTGCCTCATCTAACTGCCAGACCAGGGAACACAATCACAGTAAGTTACAGCAATGAACAGAGGACAGAATCACAGAATTGTTGAGGTGAAAAGATACTCTGGTCTAGTCCAAACTCCCTGCTCAAGTAGGGTCAGCTAGAACACATTATTCTGTATCCACCACTCCAGAACACCAGGTTTTGTTGTCTTCTGGGCATTTACTGAAGGCACCCTCTTGTTCTGTCACCCAGGTTATTAAATGAAGCATGAGAGAATACCAGTCTCAGTACCAAACCCTGTGGTACAACCTGTGTTGACTGGCCTCCAGCCGAACCTTGTGCTATTAATCACAATCCTTCAAATCTGAAAATATCCTCAACTGACAGTCTCACAGTCCGTACATCTAACCTGCACATCATCAGTTTGTCAGTAAGGATGCTATAATTATCCAAAAGATAGTATCTGCTGATGTGGTTCTGTTATCATATGAGATTCTAGAGTATGAAGAAGCTTGTATATCCTTCTCAAAATGCAGTCACCAATAAACCCAAGAAGCTGACAGAAGGGCATGTGTGCTTGTTGGTGTGTAAAACTGCAAATAAGAGCCTCACTGCTTAAGAGAGACCCGACAGTAAGAGGAGAGAATGGCAGACCCAAAACTACCAAACACTAGAAAAGGCGGAAATCAGTCACAAAGATGTAAAATGGTCAGAAAGGAAAAAAAATTAAAAACAGTTGTGACACCTAATACCACCTAGAGGGTCCACAGAGGTCTTCTTAGTGACAGCAAATCAAGGAAAGAAGATCAGTATAAACCAGGCCTGCTCCCTGCCAGCTGGCTATAGTGTCACTATAGAAGTGCATGTTGTACTTCTCCACTGCAAAGAAAAAATACTGCCACCCAAGTCTCAACAGTGAAAATGGGGGAGGAGGGAGGCAGGGTGAAACAAAAAAAGAAAAAAAAAAACTAAGGTAAAACTGTAAATTCTGTAGCACCTTGGCAAGACTTCAATATTACAGTTCAAATAAATTCATGTGTTTCTATCTGATCTGAATGAGACAATCCACAACTCTTAAAATACTGTTGCAATTCTACTACCAAGGGCATTTGGCTTGCACAACAGCTCATGTTTCCAATGCTACAAATTATGTACCTATTAAAAAGCATCTGTCAAAAGTGAATCCTAAAACAACTGCAGCACCTAGAGAGAATTGATGACTGCATTACCAAGGTATGGAGTAAAATTGGTTCATTTTCCTACCATTACACACATTCCTACATTACAAACTGCCAAGCAGCACACAGATTAATCTTGGGTTGGAAATCATACATAGACTATTACACAATGCTGTTTATTATTCCCTAGAAAGAATAATGGCAGCAGAGAAAGGAAAATAAAGGTGGGGAGAAAAGGAGGTTTTTGCAGTCAGAAATCTAAGTAGTGCAGGAACTAAATACAGTATTTGTTTGTATTACCCTGTATGGGTTCTGCAAGACACACTTTTCAGTAGAACCAGAATACAAAGTCTTGACAGGCTGCAGGGGGGTAGCTGCCTCACTACAGTCTTCCCCATGGGTTGCAGGGGAATCTCTACTCCATACCTGAAACACTTCCTCCTCTTCCTTCTTTACACATGATAGTCTGCAGGGCTGTTTCTCTCCTGTATTGTCACTCCTCTGTCCCAACTGCAGCTGCCCTGGGATTTTTCTCCTCCTTAAATACATTATCCCGTTGGCACTACCTCCATCCCTGATGTGCTGAGCCTTGGCCAGCATGTTGCTGGCTGGCATTGTTTCTGTTGGACATGGAGAAAGCTTCTGGCTACTTCTCACAGAAGCCCCCCTCCCAGTACCACAACTTTGGTACATGAACACAAAGACCAACTAAGCAAGTGGGAAAAAAGTATACTATCATATTTCCACTGTCTTCAGGTAAAATAGAAGTAACATCTTTCTAGCAAGGACAACATCTCCCAGCTGAGTATGACTGAAAAATGTGCTGGAACACCTTATTTTCCTTTTAATTTGAAACAGAACATGAACAAAGCTTGAATTTAAAGGCTTTCAGTCCTTCAGATGTCAGGTGGAACAGGAAACAATTATGATGCAGCTTCTAGAACCAATTATAAATCTAAAACAACTTATCTAACTAACAACACACTGAAGGCTGTGGAGTAAAAATGTAAGGCAAGAACAATTCCCTACTGATGCATGCAAAATTTACATACCACATTAGAGACTTTGGAAGTTGCAGTGGTCTAGATTAAAAAGAACTGGCACCATTTCCTTATACAGATGCAGTCACAACACAACAGTTCATGACTGTTTATCCACTGATTATATGAGGTCAGCTACAGCAACTAGGATTTTACTGAAATGTGGGACACAACCATTTGCCTACAACCACTTAAACATCTACACAGAGAACACTGGATTTACATAAAAGTGCAGAGTTAGGAAGTTCAGTCCCAAGTTCCCCACAATAAAAATCCAGCAACCACAACTAATACCTATGCCACTTTATTCAACACCTGAAGTAATCATGATCTAAACAGAAAACTTTCTTTCAAGCTATTAGACCAGGACACTAGTCAGCAAAGGAATGCCAGCAAAACTCTGGGGTTGCAGAAACATACTGCTCCTCTCCACTTCCCATTTTATTTCAGGTTGTTCTACTTTTCTCTTAAAAAAAACTGCTGTTACAGCCAAGAGAATTTTCTCATAAAATCCTTAATGCATTCTGCCATGTCACTTACAGAATAAACCCACAACACAGAGCCCATTTCCTGATAAGTAAATCACATATAAACCAGAATACATAAGATTTTAATGCCTGTGATTTAGCTTGCTGATGAAAAGAAAATAGATATGAAATTGAGTCTCTTCTATGCCTGAAGTAACAAGTGAACAAATAAATAGCCTGTTCAAAACACTGCAAGGTGTCTCTTTCCTTCAACCACACATCTCCCCATGTGACAAAGCAAGACGTATGTGGGCAAGACAGCAAATTACACTTACAACTGCCATGAAAGAACCTTAGAAGTTAGGACTGAAAGGCAAAATAGGAAACCTGAACTGTACTTCTATCAGCATTGTTCAAACTATCTGACATGAGGTTAAAAGGACACAATCAAGCTCCTGAATCCACACAGGTATCAATTACATACAGTGTTTGTAGTAAGGCAATAAATGCATCCAAAGCATCCTGGACTGGCATGAAGTGTGTTTATGAAATCTTTGTCTCTACTTAAACTGACCACTTTCCAGGAAATCTAAATATTACACTGACATCTATGTGGTTTTATAAATCACATCCCTTGGGAAACCTACAATTTCAGTACTGATTTCAAATATATGTCTAGTATTTATGACTTAACAACAACAACAAAAAACAAATAGTTAAAAATACTAAAACACTATAATTTTAAAAAAGTTCCTAGGATTCCATAAAGACAATTTGTTGGGAACCAACATTTGTTACAACACAGCATGTGATTGTTGTCTCTAAGACTTCCTAACAAAAATTCTGTGGTGGCAGCTCCTTGTCTTGTTTATGTTTTTGCTAGAGAAAACAAAGCCAGAAGAAAGAACCTACACAGGGTAAATCATTTCCACTGAAAATTAACAGTTTTCTCAATGAACAACACAGATCAGCAACCACCATCACACCTAGTGTTCAGATACATACGCCAAAATTATTTTAGAGTGTAAACCAGCATGGACATAAAAAGCAAATATGAGAGGAACAGTAGTAAAGGACTTATTCTGTTTTTCATTCATAATCAGTGTATCTATCTTATATTCATGTCTTGCAAAGAATTAGCTGACATACTACATGTACTCCAAAATGAAAAAACTCTCTACAAAAATAAAGATTTTGTACTCACAGTAAATATTCGCCTGCCAGTCCGATCAAAAGTTACACAGTATACAGAAGATAAGTGTCCTAATATTCGTTTGTGCATCTTCATATGTTGGTAGACTGCAGTTGGAACAAGACGTTCAAGTCTGTATTTTCCATTTAGTTTTCTTGAAAACAGGGTATCCACTACCAAATGGGTAAAGAAAAAAGAAGAGACAGACTTATATTGTGTTCAGAAACTAAAATAGTTGACAAGGATGGAAAGTTCATCAACACTGGACCACTTGTACATATGAACAGCTTATTATAGTAATTATCTCATTCTGCCCTCATTAGAGAAAAGTACATACAAAAGTAGCCTATGATATAGATACGGAAAAAGTATTGAACTGCAAGGCATAGTACAAAGATGCAATACAACTTCCAACTTTAAGTGCCAATTTCAGGAGTACTGAGGTAGCTTCCATGAAGCAGTAACCTACCTCAAATATATTAAGTGTAAAAGCTTCTACATAGCTATTAACTGAAGGTCAGCACACATTCAAATCTTCTCCAAGGCAACCTGCTTCTTGAGGTCTACTCAAGCATTTATCCACCACTTGTAACACCATTCATTTTTTAAGAATCCTGCTACCCACTACAACTAAACAAACACACAAAACCACCAAATGAAAATTTACAAATTAATTGACCAAAACTTACAGAAATTTCTGATTTTGACTAACGAAACTTTGTTTCAAAGAACGTGGTGATGTTTTTCAAGTTTAAAAGCTAACAAGTTCCAGGAGAGCAAGAATTCACTTTAACAAAATTGACATCTTCCATCAAGAATATCAGTGAAGAAAATACAGCTCACTGTAATTAATTTTAAGCTGCTATTCATGCAATAATAAAGCAACAGTATAATACCTCTCTGCATAGATACATAAACATTAGTCACACTCCATATCCTCATCAGACCAAAGAATGGCACGGGCAATACATTTTATAATCTACAGAACTGTGACAAGGCAAGTAATGTAACATTAACACACAGAATGGTGTTGGAAGATTTAAAGCAAATTTGGAAGGAACCACAATTAGTCATCCAATATAATCTCCCTGCTCAAGCAGTGTCATCCTAGAGCATGTGGCACAGGACTGCATCTAGACAATTCTTGAATGTCTCCAGTGAGGGAGACTCCACAACCTCTCTGGGCAACTTGTTCCAGTGCACAGTCACCCATACATGGAAGAAGTTCTTCCTCATGTTCAGGTGGAACGTTCTGTGCATCAGTTTCTGACTGTTCCCTCTTGTACTATTGCTCAGCACCACTGAGAAGAGTTTGGTTTCTTTCTCTTGGCACCCTCCCTTCTGATACCAACAGACACTGATATGGTCACCTCTCAGTTTTGCTTCTCAAGGATGAGCAGGCCCAGCTCTCTCTGCCTGTTCTATTTATCTCAGGGAGAGACACTCCAGTCTCTTACCATCCTCTAGCCCTCCACTGGACCCACTCCAAGACCTCCATGCCCCTCTTGTGCTGAAGAGCCCAGAACTGGACGCAGCACTCCAGACTGACCTCATCTGGGCTGAGCAGATCACTTCCCTTGACCTGCTGGAAATGGTCTTCCTATGGCATCCCTGGAAACCACTGACCTCCTTGGCCACAAGGGTACTGCTGGCTCATGGACAACTTGCTCCCTAGTATTAACTGAAAAGAGCTACAAACCCCTCACACCACTCGAGATTGACCCAGACCAATATAAAAGTGGTATAAGCTAGCACAGGTCGAACTACATCAGATATGCCAATTTTTATAGTGGGATTGTAGCAACTCCGTTAGAACCACAAGCTTCTTGGGTATTAGCTAAGTACATTAGCCTTAGGCCCTAGTTCAAGGAAGTTTTTCTAGTTCAAGAAGCTCGGTGAAGAAGTGGAATTATGTGCAATTGCTGTCTTAAGGCTCTGCTATATCTTCACCCTTCACTCATACCAGAAAAAGATGCGGTTGCATTTGCTTTATGCCAAAGTTTTCCCTTGCCAGCAGTCTACTGCAGAACAGCAGGAAACCAAGATTAGTTCAGGCACAAGATAAATCTAGTTTTGGTATCTGACAAATCATCCTACATTTAAAAAAAAAACCTCAACCAAAAAAAACCACACAAAAAAAACACCAAACAAGTATACACAAACAAACAGAATAAAGGTCTTTGTTCCAACAAAGTGAGTTTACACAATAATCTCAACAGACACAGAAATTACCTTTTGTCTGCTTTTAATGTAAGATGGATATGGTTGATGGATATCTCAGTGCCTTCAAATGAAACCATAGATCACAAAAAGTGAAAAAAGCTTAACTAAAAGTTTAATTTGTAGAGATGCATCAATGAAACAAAACTGGAGGGAGACTCATTAAGATAAAACAACAAATGACTTTACACAAGCATGTAATTTTTAATATACACCTGAATTTATAAAAAACTTCTGAAGTACTTGAGATCAAGTTTGAAGGGGTTTATGGGAGTGGGTTGTTTGGTTTCGGGGGGTTTTTGGTAACACCAAAGAAGCTAAGTTTAGCAGAACACAAGCCAGTATTTCTAAGAATGGTGTCACTGATGCCAATCACCAACAGGCAGCTTGCTACTAGCTCACATATCCCTGGGAAACTCAACAAGTGAAACACCGCTTGCTCAGGAACAATCAACCTACTGGAGGAAATAAAAGGTAATACTGTGACACTGAAAACAAGAATACTGGAATGTCTTACTCTTTAGCCTTGATCAAAACTTCAAATGTGCAAAAATACCAAAACTGGTTAAAAATAAAACTAAGTGAATTAAAAAGCCATTTGACATGAAAAAAATCCCTCCACAGTATTATGAACTTACATTCTCTGGGAAGAATTTTTTTTACCAAGTTCATGCAATTAGCAGAGGGGAGGGCAAGAATCAATCTCCCACAGGTTTGAAGACTATCCATAAGCACATAACTGTTAAGACTTCCCAAGCTGGGGGGTATCTTTTGGTTATTTAAAACAGAATTCTCATATCCACCATTGTTTTTCAATATTCCTTTCATTTAAATACCTTTATATTTACTCTTATCAACTTTGCCAAGTGCCAAGAACCTATCTTGATTTCTTTGACCAATTCCCACTATTTATTCCAAACACCTGCAAACTTTGCTAGCACATTAGCCTTTTTTTCCCTTCCAGAGTACAGGGAAAAATCAAAAATATCTGTGTCAAAAATTCCTGTATTCAAACAATGAAGTTGATTTTTCTTGTCCAAGCCAAGATGAGAAAGGGTACCAAAAGGGTACTTGCTGTTCATAATAATGTCTTTGGCCCTTGGTTGTATAACAATTGTTACATCAACACTTGTCAAGTTTCTAACCTATTTAGCTTGATTTTAACTGCATCTGGAAAACAATGAATTTAGAACTCTCTATGACAGCAAGTCCAATCTCTCTCGTTTTAGCTATATTAGCACTCTTCTGTCTTTGCTCGGCCTCACAAATGAGTACGAACAAAGCTGTTAATCACAGGAAGAATGACAAGGTGTAAGTAGTTAAACAGCTGCAGTGGGAGCCACAAACTACATAAGGGAGTGAAGGAAGATGATGCTTTATCCAAGGAGGCCTTAGAGAATGCTGGTTGGGCCTTACAGTGAGTCAGCCAACAAAGGGAAGGGTTGCAAAGAAGAAAACAACAGAATAGATTGCATGCTCCTTGCTGGAAGGGCACTGTGAAATGGACAATGCATTGAAAAAACTATCCAATGCTTGGCTGACCAAGGAAATTAGTACTACCTTAGTTTTACATTTCCATCTTCTACTTACACATAAGGTCCTATTCTACTTATACATAAGGTCCTATTTTAAAAATAAATAAATAAAATTGAAAGCAGATTAAAAAAAACAGATGCTACTAAGTGGTTGTTGCACAACACAGTATGATAAACCACCAGTTACTCCCGAATGATATTCTCGTTTCAAAATCAGAATTCTTCATATTTAATAATCAGTAAACGCCAGTGTCTGAGAAAGCTGTGAATTTGTTGACATTTTGAAACTTTTTCACAAATTTTATAATTTCAAGTTGCTAACAATTGTTTACTAATTGGTTCCAAACAAAATTAAGTGGCTTCTAGCTTCTGGGCTCATGTTCATATAATATGACCAGCCTCCAAGATTGAAATGGTCTACTACCATCCAAGCACTGAATGGCTGAGGTGGGAAGGAACTGATATAGAGATCATGTATTTCAAGCCCCCTGTTCAAGCAGGGTCAGCTAGAGCAGGTTGCTCAGTGCTGCATCCAGTCCAGTTTCAAATGCCTCCAAGAATGGAGACTTCACAATCTCTCTGAGAAGTCTGTGCCAGAGCTCTTACCACCCTCCAAAGCTGTTTCCTTATGTTTAAGTTGAATTTGCACTATTTCAGTATTGGTTCATGACCTCTGTCATGTCATGATGCACCAATAAGAAGAGTCTGGCTCTATCTTCATCACATGCTCCAGTTTAAGTATTTACAACCATTACTACCACCACCATCCTTCCCATTACACACTTTCTCTTCTCAAGACTAAACAAGCCCAGGTCTCTTGGCTCCTCCTTGTATAACAAATACCTCAATTTCTTCATCATCTTTCTGGTCCTTTGAGAGACCAGTTAACAGTTATAGACTGTCCATGTATGTCTTTTCCTGAGGAGCTGGATCCAGCACTCCAGGTGTGAGTTGCACAACACAGTATGATAAACCACCAGTATGATAAACGACCACTTATTTACACTGAGTAGAGGGGAAAGAACACCCTCAACCTAAAGGCAATGAACTGCCTCCAGCAGCCCAGGATGCTGCTAGTTTTATGTGCAAGGTCACATTGTGTCTGACACATTCAGCACGAGGACAGCCAGGTAGCTTTCTCCAAAGCTGCATTCCAGCAGGTCAACCCCCAGTATCCACTGGTACATGAGGTTATTCCTCCCCAGGGCCTATGATCTTCTCTTTGTGAAACTTCATTAGATTCCTGTTGACTCATTTCTCCATCCTGACAAGGTCCTCCTCAATCATTCACTATTCCTGGATTTCAGTTGTTCAGCAAGCTTTTTACTTCATCATCCAAGTTATTAATGAAGATGTTGAACAATACTGGCTCTTGCACCAACCTCTGGAGTACACCATTAGTGATTGGTTCTTGTGCCAGTCACTGGAATTCGCTCTGCTGATCACGGCCCTTTGACCCCAGAAGTTGCGTCATATCTTTTCAGCTTGTCATTGAGAATGTTATGGGAGTCTGTTCAGAAAGCCCTGCTGAACTCAGGATAAATAACATTCACTATTGTCCCCAAATCTCCAAGCCCCTCATATCCTTTGAAAGGCTACTGGGCTAGTCAGGCATGATTTCTCCTTCTAAGATCAGTACCAGGAACTCTTCACCACGTACCTGTCTTTTCCTTCCTGACTGAGGTTAAGGGAGAGGAGGACCCACCTTAAGTTCTATAGTCTCCTTCTCATCCTGCTTCAGGTCCCCTGCCCCAGTCAGCAGCAGGACTACTGTTCCTCCTACTGCTGATAGACCTGTAAAAACTCTTCATGAGTTGCTTCATATCCCTCACCAGATTTATTGCCAGAAGAACTCCAACTTCCATTACTGCAGAATCACAGAATTCCAAAGAAGGTCAAAATACTGCTCAGGATCTTTAATCTCAAGAGTTTAAAAAAGCAAGTGGGGTAGAGAAAAAACATGCCATTCTCACTTCTACTGTCACAATTCACTGCTGCCAAGAACCTTAATCCCAAAACCACACATCTTCAAAGTCAAAAAACACCTTATTTGTTTTGTTTCCCATGGAACAGTGTAAAAATCAAATAAAGTCAATGGAAGTGAAGTGGTGGGAGTTTTCATTGGACCTTACAAGAGAGTATAGATTTTCTCCCACTCAAAAGGCATGCAACAGGTTCCAAATGAATGCCTTCAGAGTTTCAGGACTTCTCTAACTCATTCCCCACCCAAAACAGAAGAAGCAGCTCAAAGGAAAACAGAAATCTGTTAAAAGGAAGATAAATTTGAGGGTCTGAAAGATCTGACAGTATTAGCCCTTTTTTTTTCACTTGGTTTTCTTTCTATTTTTACCAAAGTGATCAATTCTATCTCCTTATTTACATCTTATCCTTGAATATGGAATATGCCTTAAAGATGGGGCACAGTAATCTGCCTTATCCACTAGTCAGTGATAAATCAAATTTCATTTTGTACCACATGTAAGTTACATTTTTAAAATCCATACACAATCTCATTTTCTTCCTTTCTGGAGTTGTATTTAATTAATGCAAGTTCTGTTCTTAAAACCAGAATCCAACTTCATTCCCCTTCCAGTCACACAAAAATAGAACCAGATTCAGAAGAATCCTGGAAGGATACCCAAAGGATATCATTCACTTACCACTCTTACCCTTATTGAATCAAGTTTCATTAACTTAAGAGGCTAGACAGGCCTCTAATGAATACCACAGAATTCAGAGCTGTTTAATAGTAGAGACTGCTAGACAACTCCTTTCACTCTCCAAGATAGTAAGTCTGAATGTATCAAGCATTCAGTTTGATGCTGTTGAAGGCTTTCTTCCCCCTTCTTCAAAGATCTCCAAGACCAAAAAACAAACCCACCTGAACTGATTTTTAACTCCCTAACATTTCTCTGTTCAGCTTCTGAGCTCCATACAGCATTCCAACTCTTAACTTAGAGATGACTCAACGAAGTAAAATGATTAAGCTCACTATGTTATCAAGCCAGAACTTGTCTCTGGTCATATCATGAAAGTAAAAGAATATCAGCTCCTAACTGGAGTCTTCTGAAAACACAAAAATTCTATATACATCTCAAACTTCACATACAATATTCATTTGCTTGTGAAAGCAACTGCCAACTCTTTCTAATTCAGAGTAGTAAGAGGTGAGATATTTGAAGAAGAAGAAGCAAAAACAAATGAAAGCTACACAATCTCAAACATTTCCAAACTTCCCTAACTTCAGTAATACCCTACTTGTTTTCACTATATAGTTCCACTGATAAGTAAAGGGTTGGCTATATTAGGATCAAAGTTCATGACTTTTACAGCTCATTTATTCTTGCATACTAACAAGTCATTTACTTTAGTATAATTCACTCTAGACTTGACTAAATACGTATAACAAAATGTAACTTTTACACAGATCTTTTAATATAAATGCAGTAGTTTCCTTTAATTTCTTCCTATAGTTAACAGAACAATAGAGTTGCACAAAGTACTTGTAAGCCAGTTTTTAGGCCTAAAGCACTTACTGTATTTCTAAAAACAGAATTTTACACTGCTTTCAGAGCCTAGTATTCTCTTTACAGCCAAAACACCAGTACCACTTAATAAACATACTGAAAAAAGTGTAAAATACCTCAGAACTTTTCTTGAGGTTGATTACTCTGCAAAACCATGAAACACTAATTTTGAAAGGCAGATATTTTTGCTGGTCAGGAAAAAAGATCTTCTTTGTCTGGGGCAAACAGCCAGTCTCATTCAGGTCCTCATACCCAAGTGGTGAGCTTTCCCAAGAGTTCTGAGTTCAAAGCTCTCAAAGGTTTATGCTTAGGTTCATTCCTTTTTCAGCAGTTCCCAAAAATTACTGAAAAAGAGCTCTTTTTCTCTTTTTCTCTTTCTACATTCACTAAATGAGACCTTTAACAAAACAAATTAGCATATGACCTATCTGTTTTTGTTCTTAAACACTTCAGCAATTTTTTTGTAAGATATATGCACAAATGAGAGCAAATGGATGAAGACTACTCCATATTCAAGTTCTACTTCTCTTCATTATGTTCTACAGATACTCTGCAGTTTTCAGGGAAAATACGTATTTGTACAGATCTATTTTAATTGGTATAAACCAGCTACCTAAGAAGGCAGCTGGCACAACATACACAAAATTAGTTCTAAATAATACCCCAATCAGCACCATACCTGCATTGATTCATCAGGCTAGGAAAAAAATTAACAATTTTGCACAATCACTGAAATGTAAGTTAAATTTTCCTGCACAACACAGAAGAATTTCACTGTCTTTGTTTCTGTCCCTCAAGCATTAGTAGGTTATCCACCTGAAACACATACAGCCTGAATACTAGTTCTAACTTTTTTTTTTTTTTTTTACATAAAATGTAGTCTTCCCAGGGGAAAGCTGGAAGTTATTTAAAGAAACAGAAAAAAAAAATTCTAATTCAATGTATAAAAGAAGTGTTATTCTAGTTCCTTACTTCACTGAGAGATCAGAGTAGACAGAATAAGATAAATCAAAAGTAAATGCTTTAGCATACAGCTCTGAATCAAATATCCCAAAAATTCAAATACACTTCACAGCTGAAAACATTCAGTTACCAGCACTTACATGATGTTTGGAAAAGGAAATTACTGGTCATGAAAAAAGTGATGTTTGAAATAACGGTAATTTTCCAAACATTCAGTGCTCTGCAAAAGGTTCAATAAAAATAACATTTATTTAGAAAGCCTGACTTGTTCTTCTCTAAAAAGAGTCTGAAAGTTATTTTTCTTAACATTTCATTTCACTACCACAGCAGCTCTACAGCTTTCTTTGAACTTCAGCTACCATGCATCTCATGCACTGATCTTTTTCCATTTGAAAAGTGTACACCAGCTACCATGCACTGTAAGCTGCAGTACAACATAAAACAGTCCTCAACCACTCTGATTCCTCCAACGCATTTTAAAATTTGTTCGCAATTTAAGCAACCACTAAAGAAACCTTAGCTATTAAAAAGCTCAGTCCTACAGTCACCTTGCAAAAATAGCCCAAGATTTTCCAAGATTATTATCATCAAGCTATTGCACAACCACTCAAGAAGGGAATTTTCTAACCAGCAACAAGCATTTTCTCCTACACACTAGAGCACAAAACAGAAAATGCCCTCTAAGTGAATATGAAACTAGTTTTTCTAAGCAAAACCACAAAGAATGATGCAGGTGCTACATCAGCGTTTAAGTGAACCACTTCTGATCAATATACATAACACCAGCTGAGGAGTTCAGCAAGCAAAACCAAGTCCATCTACAGAAATACAGAAAGCACATAACTTGTGCTTTAAAATGGAAATGCTACTAGGATACTAAATACTCTGCCATCTACCAAGTCAAAATTGGCTGCACTGAACCTGAGAGTTTAGCTGTAGCACGGTTCTGCTTCAGCTGTTCGAAGAGAACTATAATTCTCTGGATTAAGTGTAATGGTGTGTATTTTGAGATTTGATTTTGAGTTCCTTCAATTTAAGAAAAAATACAAATAGTCCAAAGTAACCTTTCTTGATTTTATATTTTATATATGTTATATGTATCCATTTAAATTCATTAAAAACTTAGAGGCTACCAAAAGCCTCCAAAAGTAGCTTAGAGATTGAAAAATTGCCATGACAGGTTACCACATTAAAAAAACTCTACTCCTAATAGCGTCTGCCTACATATTTATGCCTTGACACTATATGTAGTGTATATATATATATTTTTTTTTTCCACATACATTGTTATATATTAGTTCCCAAATATATCTGCAGTCTTTTTTTTGCCAAGACAGAAACTTTTGTCTTTGCACTTGATCCAGAACCAATCAACTGGATATTCTCTGCCCGCTCTAATCCAACACTGCACATCTATCTGCAAATACTGCTTTGGTAAAAATATCCACTACTCCTTTTCTGGTGTAATCCACATGGACAATTTGGTCTTAATCATTCCCCCTTCAGTGGACATCAACAGAGAAAGATGAAAAGATGCCAGTGATTCTGCTCATTTTTTCTATACACAAAAAAAAGAGTGTTCCTTAAAGAATCTTCTAAAATATCACATCTTGATCCTCCTAGCAACCAAACAAATGTGTATCCTTGTTCTTAAAACATGAAAACTAACAAATGTTTCAGTGACTATGTGAGAGCTTAATAATAAAAATTGGAATACCTCTGACCTCCAGCTTTCAGATTTTCAATAATACAGACAGCACATGCATCCTTCATGACACAGCACAGCAAGCTAAAGGACAGCTAAAAAATTATTGAATGGACCAGAGAGCAAAACTAATAACTTCTACAAGACTCAAATTTTTCCAAAGGAAACCATTACCAGTCTACATGACTTCCTAACAATGGGTGTAGGCCTTGCTGCCCTATAATACTAATTATGTATCTACTGGCAGCCTTACTACATCTTTAAGAAAGAGTTTTGTTTGTATGTATTCATTGTTTAAACACATTTTATTCAATTTTATACTTCAAAGACAAAATTAACTTCCGAGAAAATTTTACGATAGAGAAACACAGCATCTTAATAAAAATACTAAAGGTAAGGTATGTGACACTAACAAAGATAAACAGAACTGCTATTTATCTCTCACCATCATAGTAACCAATCACCCTGAGAGTTAGGTATTACAATGGCAGTGCTAGAATAAAATTGACTTACCTATACTAGGTGGACTGCCATAATTTACAGGGGACTCTGGAGGCCTTCCACAATGTAGTGCAGCAAGAGCAGATCCCTTCCATACAACATGTTTGCAACCTGTTTGTTAAAAATCACACCAAAAAATGAAGGCAAATGGGCTTTTTCATGAAAACCACAGGAATGGTATGAAATATCAAGAACTCTCAAAATTCTCATGAAATTTTCATACTTTTGTTTGTACGAAGCAAAGACTGTCTGCCAGCCCCTAATAATGTCTGAACTCCAGGGACACTTTGTGGAATTTCTTGCTCTAGAAGCGGTCCAAGTCGATGGCATATTTGAAGCAAGTGATCAGGTGCCAAGTGTCTGTAGTATTTTACCTATTATATAAAAGAGCAAACAAAACATTTGAGAACGAATACAATATTTTTGATGCACTACTGGTTTAATCTTTTCTCCCCAGATTATTACACAAATTCCTAAGAAAATTATAGGATAGTAAAGAATAAAAACAAATAATGACCTTTAAGTACAATAATTCATTCCAGCTGGTCCTAATTAATTCTTCTATTCAACACATGCCACTTTGTACAGAGAACTGTTGGTATTTACTACTTTCTGACTTCAAGGCACAGTTGGTCATACACTAATAAGCTCTCTTACAATCACAGTAAAAAAACTGTAAAGTATATATTCAAAATTACATTCAAGTAGAGGTCTAGTCAATTTAAATTACTGTAAGATAAAGATGAGACAAACACTGTAAAGACAGCAACATTTACTTCTTTCAAGAATTACAAACACCAAATAATATAGCTTTGTAAAAGAAAATGCAAAAACATTCTGCCTCGATTTACCCAAGTTAAAACACCTTGAAACTTCACAACTGGCTTGATTTATTTTACATCTATAACTTTTAAACAAAAATGTTGGTTTAAGTAATTCAACTTTTAAGTTGTTATGTCTTCCCTATCACATCTATAAACCAAACAAGTTTTTGTAACAGACATAATTACACAGTACCAAAACAAGCTGCTATTATCAGCAACATAATTTCTCACAAATTGATAATGAACCACCTTTAGTGACTGCCAGATAAAAACAGTTTATTCTTTTGAACTACTATAATTCTAGATCAGAAAGCTGTCTTAAATAACAAGGGGGAAAAACGCTTTTGAAATGCATGTGACAACAGTAAAAATCCTACTAATACAGGGCTTTTGGGTAAAAAATAGCAGTTTTAAAGTGTATAAGCTATTGTCAACTCAGACTATAACCAAAAATAAAATTAAAATAATAAATTATTAATAAGAGGGAGAATAGACTCAGTTTTCTCAAATTCTTGTATAGAATTTGGCATGTAGTCATTTTATCCTTCATAAAGCCTAAAATACATCTTCATAGTTTTACTTCACAGAAGAGGAAAAAGACCAGCAAAATACTGAAGAAAGAGCTTGTGATATTTTGTTATTCTGTAACAAGAGGAGGTCTTGACTGACACTTAGGCAGAATGATGTCTCTGTATTACACCCAATTAACAGAATATACCTCATTCTTCATCAAATGTGCTCGTATCTTGCTGACACACCATAATCGTTTCATGTACTCCAGCAGTTTATTAACATAAAGAGTGCTGAAGTCTGAAACTGAGGTTCTGGGAAAACCTTGCTTACACCAGTACTTCCTACCACCACCACAATCTCCTAGTTAAGAAGGGAAAAGTTTTCTCTCTCCTGTCTTGGTCTAACACTGGCCAGCAGCTCAGCCTTCTGCAGACACTTGTTCATTCTTACTGAAGTGTGATGGCGGAGAAAATCAGATGGATAAAAGAGAAAAAACTTGTAGGTTGAGATAAAAATAGTTTAATAGGTAAAGCAAAATCTGCACAACAAGCAAGGCAAAATAAGAATTCATTTGCTACTTCCCATCAGCAGGCAAATGTTTAGCTGCTTCCTAGAAAGGGTTTTCCTTCTGTGGCTTTTATTACATTTCTAGAAAACCTTGCAAGTGGTCTGAATTTGGTTTAAATAAGTTAAATAATAAATAAAAAGTTAAATAACTTGCAAAATTCAGACAAGTGAAAAAAAAGGGTTTTCTTTAAAAAAATATTAAAAATTATATTTTACTTAAATAAAATTGCAGCTCATCACAAAGGTCAGTTAATTTAAAATTGCCAAATTCAATGTCGTCAGACAGACACATGGAAGAGTGGCAAAAAATAATTCAGAATTATTATGATAAGAAAAATTAATCAGAGTATCAAATCATCATGCTTTTTTCTGCTTAAAGGAGAAATCACAATCAAAATACATGCATGAGAGCTCTAAAATATCTAAATAGCCATAAGAATTTATGAAGCTGTATAGACTTTTTGCCATCAACAGCTTGATCCATTTCCTTAGTTTTTGTTCTCCTCTGCTCTTATGAAAAGAAGCACAAAAGCTTAATAAACACTGATCTTCGCTTAATTGCATCTGAAACCAGAATTTACATCTGCAGAATCTGAATTCATCTCTCAAATATTAATAACTACTGGGTTTTTTGGTTCAACCATGAATAACACAACTAAGTACACAACACAACTGTCATTTTACCCTGCTCAAGACCCTACAGTTTTACACAACCTAAGAAATGCATAAAATCTAAAGTAAATGAAAAAAATCATCTTTGACACATTCCAAAACTACAGCAAGCTGACATCTTGAGTCATATTTTTCATGACTTGTCATCAGTCATGTGCTCACTTTTTATTTAGCAGAAACTAGGTAGCCTCAATTCCTCCTGCAGTTTTTAAAGCAAATGTTTTGATAAGAGGTATCTGTTTTGTTCTTGATCATCTGTATTAAGGAGCTCAATATATACCTTACACCCACACTACAGTCTCTTCTCATTTAAGTCCATTTGTGTGAAAAGAGCTATTTATGCTACATTATGCAGTAGTTGTGTGATGCTTCTTCACAGGATTTGTCTAAATAATCATAGTTCACTACTAAGCAGCATTTGAAGCAGCTCATTAACAAACTGATTCAACAATACTTGGCAAGCTGTACGCTTTGCCAAAACAGAAGTGGCATTGCCCATTTAAACGCTTGTCAGTTCCAGGAAGCTTATGGAGCTATTTCATGAACCATGCACAGTCAACATTTAGCTCTCATTTTCCTCCATAAAGCTAAAGTACACACAAGAAACTTGAATAAAATGGTAGATTTCTCCATAAAATCAGATAGGAAAACTTATTTAACAAAGTTTTTATTTGGACTGCTTTTTTCCTTTTCTTTTTCTTCTTCTACAAACAAATAAAATGTGGAACTTGAATAACTTAATAAAAATAGGCTATTAATTAAGTTTTCTCCAGATGACATAATTTCTTCTTCATAAAAAAAAAAAAAACAAAAAAAACCCCACCAAATTCTTTATCTACTCCAACTGCCTGACCACTTCAGGGTTGACCAAAAGTTAAAGTATGGTGTTAGGAGCATTGTCCAAATGTCTCAAACAGCAAGAGGCTTGGGGCTTTGACTGTCTCTCTAGGAAGTCTGCTCCTGTGCTAATTTGTATGTGGGACTATTGTAGTGGAAGTCACAAATTCAAAAACTGTGTAACAGAAATTCACCCAATTTCTCCCTTTTGAAAAAGGAAAAATAAGAATTGCAGAAAAGACAACAACAACTTGGTAGCAAGAAATCAAGACAGGACAAGGTAAGTTTACTTAATACATTAAACTAAAATTATTTGGATTGTTCCATAGTGCAGCCTACCAAGAAACAATTCTTGCACTGATAAACTGCAAAAAGAGCCTAGAATCTACAAAAATATATCTACAAACCAAAAAATCCACATCCAGAGTACTTTCAAGTCAAATTTCTGAGACAAAACTAAATAAATAAATGTTTATTTCAATGGTAACTTTAGAAGCTTTGTCAGAATCAGAAAAGCTCAAGACAACTCAGAATGAAAAAATAGAATAAAATTTGATTTGATATCAATCTCTGATTCCAAGAGGAAAAAGGAAAGCAAAAGGAAAAAAATAACAGATGTACAAGTATTTAAAATTCATACAGCTCTAAATGAAAGTGAAAACTGGACTCTACAGACTGGAATTTTAAAATTATATGCCAAAACTGTGATGTCAAACAGCATAAAAAGAGCAGGATTTCTTCTCTGCCAGTCCCCTCTAGCTGAAATTCTAGCTGTTTTTATTCCTCACCCTATTAGACTTTCTTCAATGTCTAATTCTGCTCTGTTCTTCCAAAAGAAGTGCATAGAAGGTGTGCTTTTAAGGCAAAATAATAAACTCTCCTTTTGTTCTCACAGTCTTTTCACATATGTTAACATTTCTTAACTATTACTATTTATTTACATAAACTAGAACTGTGTTAGCAAGTACAAAATCTTCAGATCTTAAGCATAAATATTTCCTAGAAAATCAGAAGCAGCATTACCCTCAAACCTCTCCCTTTAGCAACTACCCCCAACTTCACCTATTCCAAACAAGCAGCATGGGAATACACAAAATGCAGTTACACAGCTATCTGGACTAACATACAAATCTTTATTACCTTTGAAATAGACCTAAGCGCTTCTATTTTCATTCTGCATGACTCTGCAGCATAATTCAGCATTAGAATCACAGTGAATGAAACAAAAAAATCGTGATTTGACCTAGACTCTTGAGTTAAATTTGTAATACATACTGCAGTTATTCACCACCAGTGTTTTAGACATCAAGTAAAATACAACCTTATTCTAGTGCTCCAAATACTCTGCACACTGAAACAGTCTCTCAAAAATTGTTAGTTTCCCCCCCTTACCCTGCTAACAGTCAACGCAGTTAGCTACCAGGTTGGCTGTAAATATGTTTCAGAAAAACACATTTCCACACAAGGACATTTAACAAAAAAACCTACTTCAGTCAGCTACTTATATTCCAAGACATGAGAGCTCAGTCTTTCTAACACCAGCAGCTATCCCAATTTAACTATCCTGCTATGCAGTATATTACCCAAAACAAGCTCCAAATTGAATTACAGTAATTGTACTATATCAGATCATCAATCTAATAGAGCATCACCAGCCACTGCCTTATCATTTTTAAAATTAGGAATTGCAATGAAATGCAAGTAGTTTTCTCTGAAGAATTCTCACTCCCTTTTTTCTTTTTCTTTATGGGGAGGTGGGGGTGGTCTGGGGAGATAGGGCAGGGACAACCAACAACAGGGCAGGAGAACCATTTTCCCCGAAACATACTCATTTGTTGTATGGTTTCCAATTCTGCTTGAGCTAAAACTATATGAATATTTAACCACTATTTCCAATCAGAATACCTAATATTTTACTGTAAGATTATTCTTTAATTAAATATGTCTATATGAAACCAGCCATGCCAAGAAGACACTATTTTTTCAACTATTTAATGCTTTTAATAGGTGTGAGGCCAGAGTAGATAAGCCTTAGTATAAACAGTATGCTGCAAGCTTATTACATGAGAAGGTGTGAGCAGAGGCAGCATTTTTTGCCTTATAAACTAAGATGTTCAGCTGTGCATCTTACTGTTAAATTACCTGTAGCTGTTTGCCTTTCTTAAATTCGCTCCTAAAGTTTTGTGGGCTTTGTTGGGTTTGGGGTATTTTAAACAAAAGTTACACTTTAGAAACTTGATATTCCTCCTCATCCCATCTCTCAACAGTGTTTCTTAGTCCCTGTTAGAAAGAACTAGCACAAAACAGTTGGCTTGGCCAATTCCCTTGATTATCTGTGCAACAAACAAATGCGTGGTGTTACCAACAAGCGTTTCACCATATCAAAATATAAGAGTTTGAACAGAGAGGTTTTAACATAATCTAAGTTCTCAACTATAGGAATAGTCTGTAGATCACAAGCACTTGTCTTTTAGAACTCAGAGGAAATCATTTAAGTTGATATATGTCCAACAGAAGTGCTGTTAATGAGACCAAAAATCTGGCTAAGAATAACAATCAGAATACTTAGGTTTTCTTAGCCACAGTGCCAAGTTTTTCAGAACACCTTCCCAAATATTGTATAGACTGTCCCCAAAATGCTGTTAATAAAAACTAAGTGATAAGGCAGCTCTCTGATTCAAGTTTTACTTCTGCTCCCTATTTCTTTGAGTATCTTTACAGAACAATCTATCCTACAGAAACAAACCACTTATTATCTGCTTGCTTATTAAGAAACAGAATTTCTAAATAGTAACCACAATTCTGCCTAGAAGACTTTACGACATGAAGAAAGAAACACAGTATCAATGTACTTAGTGCGCCAGTCGCACAGATATTCTGTAACTTTACTTAGGTTTGCACCACAAAAAAAAGAACAGTCAAATGGCCTGAAAAAAAGCGTTCTGTAACTTTCACTTGAACTAACATTTAATAATTGTGGGCTGGAGAAGAGAAAGGCACAAAATGTCAGCAAAAAAAAAAATCATCAACAATTCCTGAGACCAAGACTTGCTGTCTATTAAACATACTGGACCATCCTATTTGGTGTGAAGTCCCAGCCTTCTCCCTCCTCAACCGTCACCACCATGAATAAAATTCTAATTCAATAGAGAAAACTACAACTACATTAATATTCCGGATTAGAAAATTTACAAAATAGTTGTGATCATCTACACTATGATGCTTGTACCATAGAAGAATTCAAAAAAAACAAAAAAACAACACTCCCACAACATTCTCTATGATAGCTCGAAATTGTCAATCTCAACAGTTGGTTTCATTCAGCTGAAGTCTACTTTGCTCCCAAAAGAAGCAACTGCAACACATTCTCCAACCCCTCCACACCCACTCCTACCATCACCCTCATGGTGACAGTAAGACCTATGGTGTATCACACTAAAAGAGCTGAGCCATCTTAAAATTACTGTTCATTATTCAGACAGTTCAGCTGCCTCATCCAACTAACCACACATTTGGATGAGCACTCGTGCCTACACAAAGGATGCAGCAGAAACGCACAGCTTTCATCCACAGCATACAATTAGAGCAGCTACACCCATAGGGAAACTGCAACATGAAAAAAACAATTACCCTCGAGTCAAATGATGCACAAAAGCTTGCTCTGTAACAAAGGCCCTAACAAAGGTGTTGAAAAGCTTAAAAAAGCAACACAACACTTAAACACCTTATCCACACTCTATAAACAATTCACACCGCTGCCTTGCTCTGCCAAAATGAGCTGTTAATTCTTAAAATCCCTCAGTTTCTGTCCCTCATATTGAGAAACCCTCCATCTTTCAAAAGGAGAGAAAAACAGCTATCTTACAATTCACAAGTTTTCACAACAAAAGCAAGAGAAGACAAAACATCCTGAGATTTGTTACTGAAGAGTCCCCCTTGGTAGAACTGCGTTAGAAGTGGCCTACCAGGGACTCAGCTCTCACAGGATCTTGGGTTATAGCACGAAAAGAAATCTTAATACTGGCAACGTTAGAATGAGATTAGCACTCTGAAATAAGAGCCTACACTACCAAAGCAATATTCAAGTGATTTGTACCACACATGGTGACTCTTGAAAAATATAACACAGGAATACTGAAATTCAAGAAAAATCACTTAAGAACATAATAAATCAGCATTACTGCACTCATGTATTTTCCTGTAGCATTACAAGCATGCACAGCATGGTATTAGCTTATTTAAGAAAATGAAACATTTACTTTCACTGGCCAAACAGAAAAATGAAAGCAACGAAAATTGCACCAGATTTAACATTATTTGCACAAATTAAGTAACAGAAATAAAACATATCGGGCTGTGGATTCCAGACTAATAATAAAAAGTTAACTCTAATAAAAATTCTTAAATAAGTGCTTTAAAAAATCAGAAACATCATCATGTCTTGAATATATATATATAAAACTAATTCTGTATTAAAAATATAGGTATAATAAAAGGCATGATTTTGCACACAATAAAAGAGAAGCTTGCAATTAAATTCCATCCCAGTTACACAGAGCCCTTATTCCCTCACAGAGTAAAAGTCAGACATCTAACATTACATTTACTGGTAATTTTAGTTTTTAGTCTTTTATCCCTTCAGAGCTTTCTACAAAGTTAAGTGAAAGCTCAGGGCATTCATGTCTGAGAAGCGGTATCAAAACACAGCAAAACGTGCCATCTTGAGAAGGAAGAGTCGGTATGTTAAAGCTGAAAAGATTTAAAAAAAAAATTACTGAACTAATATTGTTTCTTTATCTCAAGAGCTAAGGATGCTTTGGTTTGAGACAAATAAGTTTTTGTTTAATGAAACAGGAAACAGTGAAAAACTCTTCTTTCGTACAAAATGTAACTAATGCTGCAAATACACTTCCGTGACAGCTTTCACATGGCTAAAATGTCAAGTAATATAAAGTTCACACAGCTTTGACAGCTGAGGCAACAAATACAGGATGGAGAGAAGCATCAAGAATAAAGTAACTAATTACACACATACCTCCCCCCCAATATCTAGGTAGGGACAAGCTGGGAAAGCACTTAGAAATGGTTATTAGGAAGTCTAAGGAAACTTTGTTATGGACAGAAGGCTAGCAAAAGAGAAAGGACCTAGTCAGCATCACCTCTCCAAATCTAAGTATCCAGTGTTAAGTCCAAGTTTTGAGGAAACACATCTTATGTCATTACATACCTATGCTGACTAAATTGGTATTTACCCGCACTCCACAAACAAAAGAAGTTTCTTGGAAAGGATCAGAATGGACTTATTTCTCACCAACTTTTGTTACTTCAACCTTTAAAATGTATTTTTATCTCACTTTTTCTTTCTGCACATCCTTTTATATTTCGACTATATAGGAGAAACTCAAATCCATGCTACATTAAAACTATACCTCCAAGTCTTTATAATTTATAGGATAAAAGAGAAAAGTTATCGATTAAGTTTTACCAAGCAACTCCTACCATTGTTTGAAATAGGTAAAACGGCCTCCCAGGCTTACAAATAAACAAGTAAATGAGAATAGTATAATATATCATGCACTTTAAAATTCCCAGTTAAGTTTCTTCATATTTGATTTCAAGACAGTTCAGAAGTACTGGTATGTATTCTTTTATTTTCCACAAGTTAAATGCTATCAGTTAACCCATACATATGAAAATGCCTGTGCCAGTGCAACTCTTGCTACATAAAAAAGCAATGCTGTAAGTAAACCCGTTCTGACCACAATAAATACCTATGCTCCATAATGCAATATGTTATAGAATTAAAAAAATGTATACAGCAGCAGCCTTTATCGAAGGCATTACAGATGGAAACTGTCCTGTCTCTTTTTGTGCAAGTTCAAAAGTTCTCAACATATCTATGTTTCAGAAGTTACTGGAGTTCAGAACTACTATAAGCAACCAGCAAGGGAAATCCCTCCTTGATGAGCATCACAAACAGTGCTCAGTCTTTCTCTTAAAACGTTTTCAGATATTCAGAGACTAAACGATACAATAATGTACCTGCAATGAAAACAATACCAGCAACAAGTTGCTAACAGACACAATTCATACACCTTAATTGCTGTTTTCCCAACTGCTGCAGTTCACAGCATGTTCGGAAAAAAAATCCAGGCCCCTCTCTGCTAAGCCAGAGCTACATCGCTTCGAGTAACATTTTATCACTGATCTAACCCGAGGTGAAAAGCACACACTAGGTAATTTTAAAATTTAGCAAACCAAAAATCCACCTAAGTCAAATTTATGATGTGGCCCCGGCAAGCCCGGTTATAGCCACGCACCAGATAAGTGGTGTATAAAAGCCTCCGAGCCGGAGAAGGCAGCTCAGCAGCGGGGCACGCCCGGGGGCAGCCGGAGAGCCCCTGAGCGCGGCGCGGTGCCGGTGCGGATGCGGGCCGGGAGCGCGGCGGGACGGCCGGGCCGCGGCCATTGTGTGTGCGCGCGCGGGCCGCAGGGCGGGCGGGCGGCGCACAGCGCCCCCGCACGGCCGCGCGCGCCCCGGCACCCGCCGCCGCTGGCCCCGCCCCGCCCGGCGCCGCGCCGCGCGCGCGGCTGTGGCGCCCGCCCGCACCGCGTCCGTGACGTCGCGGAGCGAGCGCGGCAGGGCCCGGCGCGCGCGTTGTTGTTAACCCCACTCGGGCGAGCGGGCACCGGCCTGACCCCGGCCCGAGCCCTCCCCGGGACACTGAGAGGGGGCGCAGCGAGGGATAGAGGATGTTATAAAAATGTAAAAAAAAAAAAAAGAAATCCAAAGTTTTGGTGCTTTTTTTTTTTCCTAAGTTGCTTTTTTTTTTTTTTTTTTTTTTTGCGGGAAATTCAATTTTTTTTACCGGGCTGCTCAGTGAGAGTAAGGGAGGGGGAAAAACAACTTTACCCGCCGCAGCTCTCTCTCCTGTTACCAGCGCCTGTTCCTCTTACCAGGTTCTCGTAGCTCCGGGGATGCTCCTTGCCCGTCCAGTCCGTGCGCTTGGGCAGCAGCTGAGGGAGGGAAGAGAGGGCGCCCCGTGAGCGACTCCCCCCTCCCCCGAGGAGCCCCCCGGCAGCGCCCGGGATGGGGCGGGGGAAGCGGGAGAGCGAGGGAAGGGGGAGGGAGGCCGCAGGCGGGGCGAGTGCCGGGTGCGCGGCGCCGCTCTTACCTCTTTCTCCGCCACTTCTCGGATCAGGACCTGCAGCAACAACAAAAGCGGGGCATGAGAAAAGGTTTCAAAAAGAGAGAAAAAGGGATAAGGAGGACGAGGCGGCCAGCGCGCCGCCCGATCATCCGCCCTGCCCGGCCGCCCCCTCCCCGCCAGGCCCGGCGGCGCCATCCATCCATCCCTCCATCCATCCATCCCTCCATCCCCTACCTGAGCCGCTTGCTGGCATGGTCCGTCCTCCAAAAAGCGAGCGATGAGGAAGTAGAGCTCTGCGGGGAGAGGAGAGGCCGTCAGGGCTGGAGCTCGCCCCTTTCCCGCGGGCTTCCCTTTCTTCCCACTGCCCGCCGCCCCTCTCCGGCTCCGCCAGCCACCACTCACCCGCTCGCAGCTCCGCCGTGTGCCGGCTACCGCCGTCCCCGGACATGGCGAGGCGAAAACCGGGGAGGGGAGGGGGGGAAAGGGGGAAAAGGGGGGTTGCCCGGGCCGCGCTCCCGCGGCAGCGTCGGGTCCCAGCGAAATGCGCCCGCCCGGTCGCTGTCACTGCTCGTTCACCGGGGAGAGTCTCGGCTCCACCATTCAACCCACGGGCAGCAGCAGCAGCAGCAGCAGGAGGAGGAGGAGGAAACAACAACTCGCAGCCGCCCGCCGCCAACGCCGCCGCCGTCGCCGCCAGCCAGCGCGAGCGAGCGCGATCCCTCCGCCCGGAGAAAGAGTCCCCTCCTCCTCCGCGCCCCCTCCTCAGCCCCCACGGCCCCGCGCGCCGCCCCTTCCCCCCGCGCCCCCCTCCAGTCCCCGGCGCTGCCTGGCGGGGGCAGCCGGGGGGGAAGAAGGGGGGAGCCGGGCTCTCCTGCCCCCCGGCTGCCGCCCCGCTGCCGCGGCGGCCCCCGGCGCTGTCCGGCGCTGGAGGCGAGAGAGGGGCGAGCGCTACGCGTTTATTAGCGGGAAGGCGGGCGGGCTGTGGCAGAAGATGTCGGCGGGGTGGGCGGGAAGGCGGCGGGCGGGCGGTGAAAGGCGCTTTCTCTGCGCGATGCCGGAGCGCGGAGGGATACGACGCACGGGGAGGAGGAGGGGCTGCGGCGGGGCAGCGGCGACTCGCGGCGGCGGCGGCGCTGGAAGTTCCCGAGTTCTAGCGTCGCAAGAATGGGAAGCGAGCGAAGCCAAAATGCCCCCGGGGAGCGCGGCCCCACTGGGGAAGGCCGGCGCTTCCACACTCCCCGCTCGCCGAGGCTCTCCCCTAGCCCAGCCCGCTCCCTCGGAGCCAGCCAGGGACCTCGGGGCTCGGCCAGGGGCTTTGGCATCTGCGCGTAAGTGCCACAGTGTCACGCGTTGTTGGTTCTTATTCTTGCAACATCGTGCCCGGGTTCCTGCCGTGGGGCTGGAGCGGGGGGAAAATCCCAGAAAGCCCAAAACAGCCAGAAAGGCGCCTTTCTTCGTTGTTCGCTGGGGCTACCCAAGCGGCTCCGCCTGAGGGGTGAAGGGCTCGCAGGGCGCTCGCTTTGAGAACTTCCCTTTAAAAAAAAAAATAAATAAATAAAAAAGCAAAAACCAAAACAACGAAACAAACCCCGACAGCTGATAACGATTTTATTCATTGCTCTTGCCGCCAACCAGATCAGACATACGGGACTGACGAATCTCCTGCCTTCCAGGAGCGATGGGCAGAGAGGAGGAGTGTTGTCAACGAGAGGACGAGCGATGGATGGTGATGCCTGCAACCTATGGCTGAACTGGAGGTAATTCACTAGCGGATCGATAACCTACCGAAGGTTCCTGAAAGGCTGCAACATTGTACGGAGCCCGGTTAGCGGTTAAATCGTTTCTTTATTTAATATTTGCTAGCTTGAGGATACTGAATAAAACGTTCTAGTTTGTGCTCTGTTTCTTTACTGCTTACAGGAAAAAGGAAAATAAAAACTAAGCAGATGTCTACTGATAATTAGCTTTTTTAAAAATCCATATCTGGTGAAGGATTTAAAGGAGCATGATCTCGGTTGTCTTTATGTTTTGCAACGTGTCTGCGCTTTTTCAGGTCGCGTTTGGGCCTTGCAAGAACGAATGTGTTTGTGCATAATAAGAATTAATTTAGCAGGGATCAGTGTAAACAGGAGAAGCTGTAATTTTTTAATATTCCTTTAGCCTCAGTTATTAACTGATGCAACTTGTGAAGCAAAGACAAAAGTATATTTGAAATTATATAGAAACTAGACAAAGAACTATTTTTTTACTGTACATAAAACCCCCTGAAATTCTCAACTATCTAACTTCCAACAAAATTAAATTTGAACATTTCTGTGCAGCTGGGTAGCAGAGGGTAACATGAGTTGAGCATTTTTATACGTGTTTCCAATGCCTGCAAGCTCAGTGCATGAGCTTGAGCTTTGTGCTTGACATGGTGAGAAAGCTTCGATGCAATCACCCTTCTGCTTTATTGAAGAAATGTTACCCTGAAAGGTTAAAGAAAGGAGGCTAAAATATCACTTATTTCTATTGTCTTATTATAAAAATTATTTTTATATAGTGGATGTCTAGATGCTGTGCATTTTTTACACACAATTATACCATGTCATAAAAAATATTTAAAATCCTAATCTGGAAATCGTTATCATAAGGGTAAATGTATTTTGTAGGAGACATTATTTTTTTAAAAAAAAAAAAAGCAAGACTGTATGTACTCGATTTGATTGCTACATCTGTAGCAATAATCACTATGTGTTTAAAAATGTACATGTATCTCCCTTTCCCCAGATTTGTAACAATAACCACTCTGATTCAGCTTAATTTTAAATCCACACTTCAAGTAATTGAAACAGAAATGAAAGCATATTTAATGTCTAATAAAGATTTTAAAAATAAAGTGACTTGAATCTTTTCTTAGTGATGTAAAATACGTATTGTAATATCTTTTGTAGGTGATTCTCACAACAAAGGGCTACATGAATAATGTGATTAACAGTTTAATTTCCCTTGATGTTTACATAAAAGAAAGTATACTGAAGTATGACATCACTGAAACTGTAAACCAAGCAATAGAGAAATTTTAACAGTTAAGGAGTTTGAAAGTAGAGGAAAAACTCTCCTAGATATATTGACCCTGCTTGTTCTTTTGGCAACTCATAACTTTTTCTGTTGTAGTTCAAAATGCAGCCCACAGCATCAAAAAGTTCTCGGTGTTTTGACAATAAAATAAGGATTGTGTCTTTTATTTAATTTTTTTAGATCACCTACCAAAATGAAATCATAGTCCCAGACTTGAGCTTGAGCACTGCATACTACAAGAAATATTTAATAAACAGCTTTAAAAAACATACATTCCACTTTCTTTTTACAGATGAAATCTGATGGGATTTTTTTTATGTGTGCACAACAAGAAAGTCACACACAAGAAAAAATACCTAATTATTATTGTTTGATGATTAATGTTAGAATGAGTCCTTCAAATTCCAACAACACAACAGTAACAAATATTCCATTAATTTTTCTGAGATTTTTAAAGGTTTTTTTAATTCTTTCAGTTAAAATTAAGATTTTTTTTTTATAATGTACACAAGTGGAGAAAAATATAATCTCTGAATTTTTACTGTCTTTATTGTTTTGCTTTCTAATAATCCCTTTTCATTCACGTGATCTTTTCACCTTACATTATTCTAAAATAAAATACATCAGTGCTGCTTTGTCAGCAAGATTTAGTGTTTTCAGGAGAAATTCCTCTGAAAGGTCTTCATTAAAAATAGGAAAAAATAGCAATGGATTTATTTTATTTTGTGACTTTAAAATGTTAATATTCACACACAATTGCTAAATTAATTTTACAAAAAAAGAAGAGGAAGAATAAAGTTTCATAGATTTTCCTGTTGCTGTGTATTTTACGCATCAGCTATACTAAGCAAGGGACTGATCCCAAGAGTTGCTGGTTTGGGATGTCTTTTTTTACCCTAACTTGGCCTTTTTTTTTTTTTTCTTCCATCCTCCTGTTCCCCCCCTAAAAAGCTCTATAAGCTCTGTAAATATCCAAATACAGATATATTAGAATTCTCTTTAATTACTGGATAGCTTTGACAGATAAGAATGTAGTGTCTTTGGTTCCTTCTTGAATTTTCTGGTTTCTTTCTGCACTTTTGGAATTGGTTGGTAGGAGGGTTTGGGGTAGGGTTTTTTGTTTGTGTTTTTGGGGTTTTTTTAATGATATATTTTAGCCAGTGTTTTTCTTGTGTCAGTATGATTTTATACCTTGTACACAGAAAATACATTATTTGGACCCTAGTAGCAGCAGTACTTGACATGAAAAGCCTTTCTGTTTCTTTTGAAATTTGCTCTTCTCCTTTTCTCTAGAGACAAAGAAAAGTATTTAGGGTTTGTAAATTGTCAAGCTGAACAATGTAGCTGAATATTTGAAGCATGATACGGGCAGGGGGTGGCTGAGAGCAACATAAAGCAGTGACTAAGCTTTCCCTGGGTTTGGTTGGTTGGTCAGTTACTTGAACAGGGCTTTTTTGGTGGGTTTTCTCCACCTCACTGAGAATTATCACCACTAGTTGCTTGTTCATTCTTATTCTTGAAACCAACCATAAACCTTACAAGGGCAAAAAGTGTGATGAGTGCTTGTGAGGCCAGCAACAGTTTTTATTATTATCACTTGTGTTAACTTCATGCAGAAGGAACCACACATGCTAAAATACAATACTACTATGAGCAAATTCCTTCTGTAGTTTCAAACAATAACTTGGAGCTTCACATCAAAATTCATTTAAATACTCACTTGTTCTTGCTTCATGCCAGGAATACCTCCGTATCTTTTCTGCACCCTGCATCGGTAACCCACCTGAACTTTCTACTATGAGGTTTGTAATACAGTGCTTACCTGCTTTGTATTCTGCCCTTATCTGATATTAAATAGTGAATATTAAAATGATAGAATATTTTTATTCTATTCTAATATTTTATTCTATTCTAATTATATTAGAATTATAGAATGCTTCTATTCTTTATTTCCCATTTCAATGTGCCCTTTACCACAGAACATGCATGTCTTCCCACTCCACTATTTTTGAAAATATTTCCTGCTACTCCTGCTTGCTTCTCACTGGTGGTGAAGAGGAGCATAGAACTAGGCATCTGTATTACCCAAATCACTCTCAGCCCAGACAAATTAACATTTTTAAGAAAGGACACAAATAGATTAGGCTCTGAAAAATGTTTTCTATCTGTTTTCCTCCCCAGCAGCTGAAAGAGTAAAGTAAAATCACAACACTTACGAAGACAACATTAACTTTTGTGTAAAAACAAATAATTAGTTGCAAATCTACTATCGGGCCTTTGAAAGTAGATCTATATGTCATTTATATTTTGAGCAGTAAATGAGCCTTGTTGGAGCTCAATGAACCTAAAATCCTCTTCAATATGCAGTTACCCAAATAAATATGATTTGCACCAGCCATGACATTCTTTTGGTTTCACTGTAACATCTTTGAGTACATAACCTTCCCTTACAAAGAGAAACTAAGAATAAGGCCTATGTTATTCCCACTGAATAGAGGAAATCAACTGGTTCATGCTGGGGATTTTGTTTGGGTTTGTTTTGTTTTGTTTTAAAGCAAATTTATTTGTGCTCCTCTATTTTGTAAAAGACTTTCAATTAAATTTCCTGGATCAGTTTGACAATTCAACTATGCTGAATACATTTCCCAACCATCCAGAGGATATTGAGAAAAATATTAAACTGCTGTACTTAATTGTTTGCCATTGGGCTTTTCTTCACAGAGACTCTTGGATATTTGCCATATCTATTTTCACGTCTATTTGATGTCACCAAAGTTTTCTGAATCTTCAAAGGATTATGTAGAAGGTTTTTTAAAGGAAGCTTTGAAAAAATTAATACACAGGGTATATTTTAGAGTAGGGCTACTCAATAATGAAAACAGGAGCTATGTGGCTTTGTATATTGACAATTATTTGCTTAGATTATTACTTCTACAAAAAATTTCAAAATGTTTGCTGTTATTCACTTCATAGTAAAGTGTTCCAGTATGCTAAGGCAATTTTTGTTAAGCAGAGATTCTCAAAATAAGGTGTATCATTCTTTTGTTTCAATGGTTTCGTATTAGTGTTCTGAGTCCAAGAAGACTTACTTGAAGTCTTAAGTGACAAATTTTATTTAAATTGGTAAATTATGAAGTTAATTAAGGCACAATTTAATAGTGGCCTTCAGCTACTCTTTGTCTTTCCATTTCTCTAAATGAAAATTTAGATTTCAGATTAACCAAGTTTGAGAGCCATTTCCAGTTAGGGGTTTGGATTTGATTTTTTCATTTACTGTAGTAGCCTGTTGGAAATTAAACTTTTTAAAATACAGATGAGAGGTTATTTGCCTGATTTTCAAAATGCTGCTGGCTATCAGTAGCTTTGGTATAGACTTGGAATTTCTCTGAGTTAATACAATAGACTATTAAAGATTTACATCTATGTAATAACTTATGGGATTCTGTCATATTGTTATCAGATATATAGTCTGATAAACTTGCTAACATGCAATTTAGATAAAAGTAGAGGAGGCCATAAGAAATACTAGTGAGATCGACTAAGAGAAGAGATGAGCAGAACAATGTTGGTAAAATTTCATGATGTTACATTCAAAATAATCAGTTGAAGAAATTATATGAGTCATTTATGCTCCTTATGGGTTCCAAACCAATATAAGGGGGAGGAAAAAACTCTCAATTTGATAGCCAGTAGCAAATGTTTTGAAAAAACCATTCTGTTTATTACATATTCAACATTGAGAATATGGTAATTTTTTCCTAGAACTCTAATATGAAGTCAGTGAAACAAATCAATAATACATCTTCTGTTGTAATTCTGCATTAGGTCTTTCACCTTATCTCAAAAAAATGGAGTTCAGGAGGAAATTAGGATCAATGAAAAGTACTCTAGGAATAGGATTAAATACCAAGGAAAAGGAATAAAATACATGGAGGAAGTCATATTTAATAAAATACAAAATTTCTCTGTTTCAGAGAAGATAAAGCAAAACCCTCTATAAAATTTAGGGCACAGTTCAAGAATTTAAACATGAAAAATTTCAAACTAAAAACTATGGTTTTTTCTCAAAAATATAACAAAATATAGCCATTCTGGCTTCACTTTTGCCTCAGAAGTTTCAATGGCAAGAATTTTAGCAGTCTTCAGAAGAACTGATACCTATAGGTAAGAACAGCCAGTGATAGTACAGATACAGTATTATAAAGATTGTTAGTCTAATACAACAAAGCCTTGCTCTGTTGCCAGCCTAAAGACAATCTTTAGTTTTTCCCAAGTGTTTCCTTCTAATGTTGTTTTATTTTAGACCTACCAAGCATTTTTATTTCTATAGAGTTGAAATACCTACTTTCCCCAAACAGCAACCATGTAGAGTGAGTAGTACCAATATTTGCACTTACAGTAAAAATTCAGGGCTGTTAGCATTGAGCCATTTGGCTGACAGTGCCTACTTTGTGTAGCATATGTGATTTGTCAGTCATCCATGAAATACACATCACTGAGATTCTGATCTCCATTTATTGTTCAGTCTTCTGAGAAAATACTGGTCTGCTGATCCAGATTTCTCAACATTTCGTATTCTTGTATAGCATCTACTTGGTGCCTTGAAAGGATTATTTTATTTTTTCAGTTTGCCCAGCTATGGTGAGACACATAGGCGTGGTGTACTAATTGAGATACAAATTGTGTAAGATAACTGCTGATACAAAATAATTGAACCAAGCTCTTGATTTTACAGGTTGTAGAGTACCAGAGTCAAGAAGCGTGATCAGACCACAAATAATCTCTGCATATTCATGACGCTGGTTGTGTATTTTGTTTGCTTCCTTGTTTTTAACTTAATATTAATGTAAGATGAAGACTGGCACACGTGACTCTCTTTTCACAGGTGAGGCCCTACCACAAGATTAAAAGATTATGATCATTCTAGATGGACTAATCAGTAGTTTTCTCATGAAGAGTGGAGCAGCTTTTTTAACAGAGATTAAGAAGAACCCTCTCTTGAGGATATTTTCCGAGGTGGCTAGCTCAGTCTATTCTGAGGTACAAAATACTGATTTCCCTGGAAGAATTTGAACTGAAGTGGGATCCCCTGCACATCAGAGTAAACTTGAACTGCACAAGCCCCTCTTTGGTTAGGACCTAGTTTGGTAAGCATGCTCAGAAAATGATCCAAGAATAGGGTATACAAGCAAGACAAGTAGAGGTTTGAGGATCATGAGGAACAGACAGTGTTGGGCAAATAAAGAAGTTTTTTAGACACTCAGAAACTTATTGTTGGAGAGTTAAGTATCTGTATTTTGAAGGGTAAAATAATGGAAAGATTTTTTACAGTGTCATACACATTCTCACCTCATCACTGATGTGTGTTCTTGCAATAAGGTCTGGAGCACAAGCCTAATGCTGATTTCTGCATGTGTGATTTTTTTTAAAATCCAACTTCCAAGATTGAATAAAAATGGAATTGAACTTGATCTTTCATCATCAAGTTTGACTACTACTAATTGCCTCTTGGCAGGCTCTTATAAATAAAGCACCAAATAACACTAAAAGTCAATCAGCTAATGTAAAGAAACACATCTTATGAAAACTAGATTGAGCAGTTGAAGAAATACATAGGTCTTTATTTTTAACATAGTTATAATAAAGCCATGTCTATTTAGTCCATGAATCAATTATTTTTTGTATATATGTTTGAAAGTGCTTTCCTCAGACCCTGCATAGCAGTTTCTGACAGTTTTAACAACATGCCAATATTGGTGCATCCCAGATTTCATATTAAATGCACCTCTGAATTGTGTTGTTCCCATATACTTGCAACCCTGATTTTTCAGTTGGAATTTTTCAGCAGCCAGCATCCTTACATTTTTCTCCTCCCCCAGGAGAGTGGTATGTATGCCTTTCAGTTCATTCACTGATGGATAATTCTAATAGTGTAGGACTCTGTAAGAGGACACGTCATGGCATATTTGCAGACAAAATTTCAAATTCCAGTAGGTAGAAGGTAAGGTATTCTTGCTGTTGTATTCCTCAGTTTTTAATTTTACCCCTACTAGTAATCTGAAGAGTGCTACTGCCCACTGTTTCTGGCCAGTTGCTCATGCCAGTGGCCATATCTGTATTGCTGGGCTATTCCAACCTCCAAAACTGGACAGCTGCATCTGCATGTCAGCTGGGCCCGAGCTACCCCCTGAGCCATGCCAAGGGTGGCTTGGGAGAAAGCTGCTTGTCCTGGACCCAGTGCAGGTACTCCGCTGTCAACAATATAATAGTGTAAGCTGTGGGCTTTGAGTCTGCAGCTCTGTGTCCTGGCACCTTTTGGTTTGCTAGCATCAATGCAGCTTTTGCGACAAACAAAATTGAAACTGCCCTTGTGCTTTACTTCTGAAACTGAGATAACTTTGTAGTAAGGTATAGTATGTAAAACATGGAATGCATTCCTCAACAATGTCCCTTGCTAGAAAGTTCTAGAGGCAAAGATAAATTCTAGCTAGTTTGTAACAAACCCTAAGACAGCTCAGTTTACTTTTGCTCAGCCTCCAAATTACTTGAATCTTTATTCTGTCCACTAAATAATGAGAAAATGCTGAAATGCTTAAAATGGTCATAAAAGCTTTTCAGGGCCACACCAAAGATCCTTAAAGGAAGAGTTGATGTGGAAAACAAACCAGAAAATACAAAGTCTCAAGCTGATGAGAAGCTGAAAGAAAACAATGTAGCATTACAAAGAGAAAAACGAATGAAGTTTTGTCAGAGAGATTCAGTATGTCTCAATTATTGCTACAGTGTTCTGTCCTGATAACTTCCTAAAATTTGTGGTAGTCAACTGCTGGCTGCAGCTGCTCCCAACAAATCTATTTAAAGGTGCTTGAGAGATGTCACAAGGGACATCTTACATCTGAGAGTCATAGAATATCTTGAGTTGGAAGGGACCCACAAGGTTCATCAAAATCCAACTCCTGGCCCTGTGTAGGTCAGCCTCAAATATCACATGATGTGCCCAAGAGCATTGTCCAAACATTCCTTGAACTGTCAGGTTTGCTGCTGTGACCACTTTCCTGGTCATTCCAATGCCCATTCCAATGCCCAACCACCTCTGGGTGAAAAACTTTTTCCTATAATCCAACCTAAAGCTTCCCTGACACAACTTCAGGCCATTCCCTCGGTCCTGTCACTGTCACCAGAGAGAAGAGCTCAGTGCCTGCCCCTCCTCTTCCCCTCACAAGGAAGCTGTAACTGCAGTGAGGTCTCCCCTCAGCCTCCTCCGGGCTGAACAGACCTGGTGCCCTCAGCTGCTCCTCATGCAGCTTCCCCTCAAGGCCCTTCCCCATCTTTGTGCCCTCCTTTGGACACTCTCTAATGGTTTAATGTCTTTCTTACACTGTGGCACCCAAAACTGCCCCCAGCACTGGAGGTGAGGCTGCCCCAGAGCGGAGCAGAGCAGGACAATCCCCTCCCTTGCCCAGCTGGCCTTGCTGGGCCTGATGCCCCCAGGACAGGCTTGGCCCTCCTGGCTCCAGGGCACTGCTGGCTCATATTCAATGTGCCATTGACCAGGACCCCCAGGTCCTTTCACGTGGTGCTGCTTTCCAGCATCTCATTCCCAGTCTGTCCATATATCCAAGGTTGCCCCATCCCAGGTACAGATCCAGCACTTGCCTTTGTTAAACTTCATACAGTTGGGTGATTTCCCAGTCCTCTAATTTGTCAATGACTTTGTCAGACCTTACTGGGCACAGGAAGAGTAGTGCAAAGAAAGCACTGAAAAGAATCCTCAGTGTTTGGCCATACCACGGTTTGTTCTTACCACTAGCCTGTTATCTGATGAAAATATGACTATGGGGGGGAAGGTAGAACACCTCTTTTTGAAAGAGGTAATATATAACTGAGTCCTTTATTCATGGTCCAACAATCATATAATCTGCTGAACATGCCAGATGCACTGTTGTTAAGAGATATATGATACCAAATGCTTTGTCTATTTGCTTCATGAATAAAGGGATAGCCAGTATTTTCCATGCTTGATATAAAATAAGTCTATTGTTATAAGTGATGAACTGAATTGGTCATTGAATTTTGTAAGAATGCAATATTTGTGCTTCTGGCTTCTTTCTGTATATTACCTAATGCATTGTAGGATCCAGAACCTAAAACACCACCCCACCATGAAAGGATGAATCCAGTGCTAATGCTGAAGCATTCATCAGATGAGGAGCATTATTATTGTTTTCACCTAAAGGAGACAGTATTTAAAAAGTAAGTTAGGACACCCCTGTGATCATTCAAGTGTGAATGGGACAGTGGCTCAAAAGAGCCAAAGACAAGTGCTCTAACATCAGTTCCTTACAATCCATGTGGCAGTAATACACCTTGCAGTTTCATCACTGAGGGTGACATCTATTTGGAAATACAATTTTATTTTTTGCTGGTTTTCTGGGATGTATTCACAATTATATTCAACTGCTACTGTAATTGGCACTTAAAACTCAGTATTTAAAACCTGTTTCATACACTTCCCATAGTCCTAACAGCATCTGTAATAGCAGAGCACTAGCCATCTCTTGCCTTTAATTCCTGTTAACACTATCCACGTTCACTATTTTTGAATAACTACTTCAGAGTCAACTTTCTGATTCATCATAGTCATATAGGACAACCAGCTGCCAAAAACGTAATGACCAAGTCTATCCTTATGCAACTGTTTGGAAGCGTGCCTTTTCCGTGCTGTTCTGCATTGGAATAACCTGCACCAGTCACATTGGTGAACTGCCACGGCACACACCTTGTGAATCCAAGGCTCCTACCTCCCCTCTTGGCTGCTGAGGCCAAGCAACCCTCATCATGTGTACAGCCACTATAAAGAAGTCTCAAAACAGCAGTAGAGGTGCTATGCTCACCTGGCCTTCCCCTGGCTCTCTCCCTTCCGTCTCACCTCAAAGTCTGGTATCTGTTGTCACTGAGGTACATAGCAGACTCCCCAGTAGCCTCTTGATGCTCAGATTAACCATATATTTAAACCTTTACTTACCTAGTTCCCTTGGGGGGTAAAGAAAGACTAAAAGACTCCAGATGTTCATCAACACAATCAATAGTTATCTTGCAGGTGGAGATTTGGCACCAATACACAACAGATACTTAAGTGCAAAAATGCCTTTAAGGAAGTAGGAAGAAAAACCTCCTACAATTACAAGCTTTACCAGGAATGTATCCCAGAGGGAACAAAACAAAAACACTGTGCCCTCAGTAACTGGATTGTTGATAAAGGACCTGAGGGGAAAAAATAAATCTAGTGACATTCAAGGCTTGCTTGCACATGCAAAAAATTTTGCTGTTTCTCCCTTTCTCCTATTCCTAGAAAAACATTTCTTGTAGTTTCAAGATATCTTCTTCCACACCCACCCACCCAGATTACAGGATCAGACTACTTCCCCCTCCTGCCCTTCCCGGCTCTGCCCCCTGCCCCCCACCCACCAAGACTGTCTTGCACAAAGCATTGCTGCTGTGCAGTCACTGCAGAGAATTCACACACTGCTCCTGCGCTCAACCAACAGGGAACTTTCTTGCAACCTCATTCTGGGATGACCAATATTCCAGTACTCATAACTCCAGTGCAGGAGCAGTACTCCTCCCTCTTGCGAATAATGTGCAGCCATCTATACGATGACTATGGACAGAATCACAAAAATTCTCCACTACTGCTACTCCTTTCCTACTCAGTTATTCTATGTGCATCTGACATCCACCACGTGCTTCATCTCCAATAGTTATAAACCCCTTTGTGTTAAGAGTTCACATCTTCCAACCTCTTACAGAATATGCCTGACATACGTATATATATGACATCATAAACTAGGAGGGGTTTGGCTTGGTTTTTAGAAATTAGATTTAATATTATTATTATTTGTGTTCTAAAGAAAGCTTAGAATGGCCTTCCAGCTTTGTCTCACAATGGGGCAAAAGTTCTTGTTCTACAACCTTTATTTTTCAAGGAACTACAGTAGTATTTTATAGCCATTTTAGAAATAGACTGAGGACTTTGACAAGATCACTCTTTCCAGTCACTGCATTGTCATCTTAAATTATATTGCTCTCCATTAAATTGTTCATTATTGGAAGATTCATATCAAACAGCTTAGTACCTGAAATTGTCCAGTATAAATTCAGTTTTTATGGGCTTCAAGTCTGAAATTTATTTCTGAATGAGAATGGAAACAGTGATAGAACAATTCCTACAAGTTATACTACCATAACATAAATGCAGTACTAAGCACAATGGCCTCATACGATCAGGTTTTTTGAGCATGAATTTGAATTACTCGCTTTATCCTCACCTTAGCAGGTATGCAAATATGATTTTCCACTCATATTATGATTAGTATCAATAGACACAGTTAAAATCTAGTGTTAGTTAAGTCAGTTTTCACCAGAAATAATTTATAGCCACTTTGAAGATGCTTGTGAGGGTAGTTTGCTGTATTAGTCAAACACCTGTTTGTCATCACAAAGGGCATAATGCATCAAAACAGTTTATTTCTTATACTGTCCATTTTCTATGGGAAAACCATTAACTATTTAATTCTGATCTATAATAAATGCAGAACTGGACACTCTAGAAAGCAGTTGCTGGCAATTTGGCAAGCCAATTTGGCTATACTAAGCAAGTAATAGCTTTATGGTAAATTCAGTTTTAAAATAAAGCAAAAATTGTGTATATTAAAGAGAACAGGAGTAGAGAATTCTTGTTTCACCAAAAATAATGGCACCGAACATTCTAACGGCTCTCCTGACCATTATGTATGCAGCAATTTAACTAACAGTGAAAGTATTCTTCATGTTTTCCTACCAACAAAAAAAGATAAACCTTAAGCCAGAAGGGTGAGAATTCTTGCTATACTGCAGTTGTTATAGACAGTCTCCTGCATTTTTAGTGCTTTAATTCACATATAGAAGTTTACTGTCTTATTTAATATAAATGGACATTGTGAGCTAAATTATTACTTTTTCCAATTCTACTAGAAATTTAACTTGCATGTTATTTATTCTAATAAGTGATCCTTATTTTCTTGCTAGCCCTTTCCTCTTTTCCTGTTTTTTCTTTTTGCAGCTAGAAACAGGCCAAATAACTCTCAAACTTTTAAGGGTTGAACAACATGTACCAAAACAACTTAATTTTCACTGCTGTTTAGCACAAGGGTTAATTTTCCATTAGGATTGCTGTCAATTGGTTGCATCTTATCTGCAGTTCAGAAAAAGCTGCCTTTGCCATTGAACAGACAAAATATCAAGTGTAACCTTGTGCTGACATATGCAATTAGCCCAAGGTCAGTCAATGATAGGGAAATAGTGGAAAATGACAACCAGGGGGAATTATATGAAGGCTGAGGGAAGGGGAATCTTTAACTACTCATGAGTAACTTTTTTCTTGATTATTCATGATGTCTTGTTTCTGATACATTTGCCTCCTTTAAACAGAAACTGTCTATCCTTCTCTCATGGTTTAGGAATGGTCCTCCCCAGTGCCCCCACTGAGACTCCCCCAAGCCAGATGTCACTTGCTTACTCTCCTCAGTTCCCTTCGTCCTTCCCACACCAGGCATGGAATTGAAAATTGGGAGGCACAAAAGATGAACATCATAGGTTGAGATAAGAACAATTTACTGGAAACAGCAACGAGATAAAAATGAGCAGTAACAGCAACAATACTAATGACAAAAGTGTACTCAGAGTGGGTGATTTACACACAAAATGCTCACCAAGCCCGAGATAACTACACAGTGAGGATGAACCCTAAGTCCACCACTGGAAAGGGACATGCCTCTCCTTGGAGGAGACAGAGTTCCTTCTGCCCAACCCTGGGATCCAGGCCATGAGATGAGATGGTATTGAATAACATTTGGGTCTTGGACACACCCACACAGCTCCAGGCTCTGCCCCGTCACAGATACTGCAAAACATTAACCCCGTCCTTGGCTTTAACTTGGACACCTTCACTTTTTCTTTTTTAAATGTACCTTGAATTACCTATCTGTTACATCCCACAAAGGACAAATACTGCCTTCAGGGATCCCTCCAAACCTTGTGTTCAAGTGTGAAGCAGTCAGTCATTAAATACTGATGATACAAGTTTCCTTATGGCAGAGATGTAACACCTGGCACTCCCAACTGCCACTTCAAAACTAAAATACTTACATACTTCCTGAAGGTGCTCTGCAGATCACCACCTGCCCACGAAGACTCTTGCTACATATGTCTGAATGTGTGACCATTCTAATTTTAAAAACATGTTCTAGAAGTTGATACAGTGCCTTGAAAATTTCTCTGAGAATTTGACACGTAGAGAAAAAATATAGGTAAGCATGACATTTACAAAGCACTTTTTAAAAATCAGAAATGTTAAGTGAATCAGCAGGCAAGTGTGTTTCACTGCACTTTAGCCAAGTGGATCTTTTGTTAAATACTTCCAATGGAATTCTGGCACTGAGCTGAATCTCCTAATCCAGTTGAGACAACAGAAGAATTTTGTGCCAAAATTACTAGGTCAAGATATTGTGCAATTAGTTTAAGGACCCAACTGTTGCCCACCTTTTAGCCATTTATTAAAAGAGCTCTCCTTAAATAAGCCTGTCCAGAGAAGTGTTTTCTGATGTTCACACCTAAGTTAAAATCTAAGTTTAAAGGGTCATTTCAAGAGCTTCAAGTGTCTAGATAGGATTTAAGCAACTAATCTCTTGGTGATCCACACAAAATGATACAAGTATATATACACACACACAGAGGAACAAATTGAAAAAATGCTTACAAATAGCACTTTGATAATTCAGTGAAAGAGTTCAGACGGTTCAGCTTCCCACGACCATAGTTTCTAATAGACTTTCAACAGAGTCCATCAGAAAGCAAATCAGAAGTAGTGTGCAGAATTCCAAACATATATCACTGGGTAACATTAAGGACTTCCCTTCTCATTGTCTGCAGTTTCTGTTATAGCTCTCTGCCTTCCATCATCAAAAGCAGAGCATTGGTTTAAATTTTCTAACAAAACTAAGTTCATGTTGCAGAGAACAGCCTCCTCTTCTGTGGGTGTAGCAAGCCTATCAAAAAAAGTGTAAGTGACATTTATATCAATGCAGGTCTTAACTCCTATTCTAGCTAGCAGAGAGAGTTTTGGCAATCAAGCTTCAATTTTTGAGTGTAGATATGCTTGGCTTCTTTTTGGTTTTAATTAAAAAAGGCAACTAGAGACTTTTTCCCAAAGAAGGTCAGGCAACAGTCATTTATTTATTGACTTAAACAAGCAAAAGGTATCCTCAGACATAATGGCTACCACTTGAGCAATACAAATCAATGCTATTGAAGAACAGGGAACATCTTTTCCTTCACCCCTCCCATCCCAGAAGTAACAACAGAAACACCAGGACCCCTAGAGAAAAGAGAAGGAGAAAAATCATAAAAGGTACTTAGAATGAGCTGCAGAGTTGAAACGTCGACACTAAAAAATCATTAGCTAATCTACCACATCACCACAATCACCTCAAAAACCAACTTTCATTGTTCCATTTCCACCAGGTACCAAATATATAGCACTGTTTAACAGCGATTTCAATGTATTAACAACTGTCCGCAGCTGAAGCAGAACAGTAATTACTATTTATATTAAATTTGAGGCTACAGATAGAAAGAAAGGCTTCCATAGATTACAATGCACATTAATGAAAAGAGTGTGGAGAAACAAAGCTACTTCTAAATTACTGTGTATCTCTATCAATCAAGCAATTTGTTCTGTACTGATAGCTCACTGAAGACACAATATCCTGTCAGAGTATGGCAACTCTACTCACCCTGTGACAGTGTATCTGATGAATATATGAAGAATTTATCTGTAAATCCCTTAAATTGTAGGCCCTGAAAATCCCAGTTTGCTGCTCCTGTGTGGGTGGTTTTTAATCAGACATCAGCAAAAAAAAGCAAACACCGCATGCAAAACAACTGTTACTAAATCATTTAGTCTTCCTTGTAACAGTCAAAGATGTGAGTAAGGCATTCCTCAGATTCAGAGAAAACATTAGGAGTCTTTAGTTTTGCAGGCAAGGAGACCTTTTATTTTAATCCATTAAAAGAACCCAAAATTGTCAGCAGGTGGCCACATCTATCCATGTTTCATTAAAATCACATAAAACCTAAGTACAAAAGCACCACTGATTATTGCTCTAGAAAAACTGCATGAAAAATTCAAATACACACAGTAAAAACATCACCATATGCACAAGACATAATTCTTTAAAGCAAGTGTATGGAATGCTGATCCAATTTTACACATACCTTGCAATATTAAGTTGATATTTATATAACTTGGCAACAATGGGAATTTCTAAAAGCACTGTTATGAGAGGGGAAATGTTCATATACAGTTTAATATGTCAACTATCATAGTCCTAAAAAAATTAGCATTTACAAAATACTTGATAAAAATATCTTTTAAAAGTTGTCCAAGAGGTACATAAAATCAACTCAAAATTTTCATGGTATTTCATTCATTCTTGTCACCTACAGATTCAGTTTTCTGAGCCTGTGGAGAAGAAAGAAAGAAACTAAATTACTTAGTGAAATGCTATTAGGTACGTAAATTCCCAAGCTATCCTTACTCCTTAGATTTCTTACTTGCAACAGCTCCAAACATGTGTCCATAGTACATCTACGCAACAGGAACAGGCACAGTCACACACTTTTCTCAACTCATCGGTCCCAGCTTTTCAAAAGCAATACAAGCCTTACCTGTCGGCTTCCATGTTCACACTGAAAAGCACCACACTACCACCTGTTTCTATTCACTGCACACATGCTGAATGCTCTACCGCACCCTTAACTTTCACTGTTTCAATCTGCCCTTTTACTGACAGTGTGCTGGGTGGGGCACCTCTGGATGTTGAAACACTAACAGTTGAGCGAGATGCGAATCTGCAATAACATTATGGGCAATAAAAAGAAACATTATGAACATGCTAACAATGTCTGAAAGGCTGAATAATTAAGAAACACTGATTTAATCAGCAGGAGGTATGTGTGGAAAGTACCTCTTCAGCTTTATTTTCACCATTTTCAGATGGTGTAGTACCTTCCTTTGCAGCTTCTTGCTTTTCATCCTTCTTCCCTTTAGCACCTTTGCTGGCCTTTGTTCCAGGTTCCTTCTGACAGAAGATTAAAAACATGGCCATAGACGTTGTATGAGTATCCAGAAGCCTGCATCTTTATCAAAACAACTTTCATATGAACTAAACAGCAAGTCTTGGCAAGCTTCACGTACTGGACTGAAACAGAAAACCATCTAAAGGCTACCTGGAAACTGTAAACTCACGTAACTTACACAGAGACTCAACATTTCTAGAAAATGGTGGTGTTTGCTTCTTCAGTTTTTCTGCTAATTTTTTTCAGGGATACAAAACCACATCAGACTACTTTGGTAGAGCTGTCCAATGAGGTATATATAGGATATCTATGTGAACAAATCCAATTACAGTACATTGAAAGCTTATTCAGCCAAGCACAAACACCACACTTTTTCTGTAACTACAGCACTACATTTTCAATTAACATAAAATATTAAATTCGATTTTAAAAATTAAGCTTTTTTGCTGACTGTCCTTTTGTTACTTTGATAACATCTGTGATGGTCATTCTATATAAATGAACAAACCAGCCAACACACTAGGGAAGCAAACTGATAAAAGTCCATCTGCAGCAACACAGAGCAGAGAACAGTTCCTTCTGATAAATTCTAACAGCCACAGTTTTATTTTGAGATTTGCTCTTAATTCCTATGTTGAAGTCTACTATTTTTTAATCCTTCTCTGTGTACTTATTTATGTTTGTGATCTAGAGGTTAGCAAAGACATAAGTTAGGTATTTAAAGTGCAATGAGAAGAAAAATTGTAATGGTATTGCATTTACTATTTTACATTAGTATTTCAAGTAGTTCTGATAAACACTGGGTATCTTTCACACAATCATTTGCTCCAAATTCTCTATGCAAAATGGCAATGATAGCTGCAAAGAAGCAATATGAAGGTCTCCCTTCCTTCATTCACTACATCCCCATACAGGAGTGGGACAGTGAGGAGAGAGCAGCAGTAATTCCAAGTTCCAGGGAAGCCTGAATTACTCCTTCCACCCCTCAGCTTCAATGTTACATAGGAGCTTAATTTGGAAGCTTACAGGTGGTATGAGCATAATTATAACTCTTCACCTACAAAAGAACAAACTAAGGAGTTGACTTAGTAAATTCATAACATGCAAGCTTTTAACAATAAAAATTAACTCCAATCTGTATCTGTATCTGTAATCTTTCATTGTTTACTAGCAAGTTCAGAGTACACACTTGCTGTTTTCTGTTGAGGAGAGCAAGAATAATATATTCCTTACAAATGTGATCCAGTTAGGGTTTGGAATAAAAAGATTACTGTATTAAAATGTTACTTACTTACAGTAATATGATGAAGGATTTGAATCACCCAAAATAAGCTTCAAATGTCTTTCATGCAACTTAGACCAGGTCTGTGACACCGAGCTCATCCCACAGGTAGGTTAAGCTACAGAAGCTACCGCATTCCCTTCTTTATTAACACTCTTTTTAAGAGAGGAGCAGGATGGACTCAGCAAGACTATTAGTAATTTTATATGATAAATCACACAGTGTTTAAAGTCAGAGTTTTACTTTCGCATGTGGACTTGGTATCCTGGCACTTGCTCAACTGAGATGATGATAAAAGGACTTGAAAAATGGAAGTGTGAGGAGTGCTAGACTCAGTGTCCAGCATGGGAGCTTTTTTCCCAATAAAGCAATTGCTCTTATTCAACATTTCCCTTAGGCACAAATAAATCTACAGTTTCTGAAGTACATGATTTATATGCAAAAATCCTGAAAAGGTATTTCAAACACTAATAAGATTTTAATTTGACTGTAACTGGCCCAGAAAACCCAAACCATTCTATTTAAATATATTTAATTTCACCTTTAATTATAATTGTGCATTCTCAGCAACAGCCGGGCTTCAAGAACAGATAAGAGTTTCTCAGTACAAAATGAAGTACTGCACCTCTAGACAAGGAAACAGAATGATACAGTGTAATCTCAAATGCTTTTGTAGAAATTGCTAGGTCTCAGAGTTTACTCAACCAAGCCTGTACTTTTCAGGAAAGGTGTAGTAAAGGTAAAAATTCTTCTTAAACTAGCAATTCACTACAAACTAACATGGTCTGCATATCAAACAGGCAAGACATTTTCTTAGGGCCAGTAATGAGGCCAGGAAGGGGTGGAACAGAAAGAAAAGAATGATCTAATTTGTGTTTTTTTTCCAGGGAGGGGGGCAGGGAGCTGCAGAGGGCAGGGAAGACCATGCCTCAAAAAAAAATGCTGTGAACCGAAAACTTTGCAACATAAAGAAGGAGTATGCTTGCTTACTATTGGCTAAAATGATGGTAACTAAAAAGAAGGAGTATTTACCTTTGTTGTTTTCCTTGGTTTGGGTTCAGGTTTTGGTGGAGCAGGTTTCTATAAAACATTTTTAGTTGCACAACATGTTAGACACAGCACCAGAAGCCAGCCTCCTCCACACCCTGCTTCCCCCTGCCCCACACCTTCCCTTACTTCCTGCTCAATAGTATGCATCTAGAAGGAGTCTGAAAAACCTTACTGCACAAATGCACCTCACCTCTGTACACAGCTGTTTGCATTAGTTCACTCATCTAGAAGTGAATGTAATTTGAGGGGCATTCTATGAGTAAAACACAGAGATACTACTATTTGTAACTATTAAGAAAAACCCCATCAGCTATATTCTAACAGAGAAGAGGAACTAAAACCAAGTACTAACAGTGGCATCAAATGAAGTTTTTGAAACATAGCTCCTTCTTTCCAGAGAAGTAGCTGCCTTTCCACAATTAACATCAGCCTGCAAAATGAAACAAAGTCAATACTGTACCTAACACACAGTTTTGCACTGAAGTGGGGAAATATATCTTTTGCAACCTGAAAACCTGAAACCAAAGATAACTTCATTGCTAGAGTTCTTAAATACCCCTCGGCAAGAATAAAAATTGAATCAAGCAAAATGTGAAAAACTTGTTTGGTCTGAGAAACCATATGTGCTTAGAAAAGAATATACCAGGAGGCACTATACATACTTACAGCTGACAGTCTTGCTGATCGTCTTGTGGGCTACAGGGAGAAAAAAAAAATAAAAATAAAAGAACATTTTTATAGGCTTACAGAAAAAAGTATCCAAAACAACATAGTATCAGTATTTTCATAGAACAGCATAAAATATGCATCTACCAAAATATGTGTCTACTGCCAAACACAATTCACATCTTCCTCACCTTGGACACTCAAAATTTTAAAGGGACAATGTGATGTGAAAATTAGAAAAAAAGTTGTTCAGGAATTATACCATCTAAAGTGATGCCTTCGTGGGACTACCTAAAAACAGAGGCCAGACAAAACTAAGGGAACAAAAAGCAGTTATAATTATTGAAGGGATATTTTGGGCAGACAAAGCCCCCCCAGCGGCTACAGCTAAAATGGACCACAGGTCAGAGGTTTTCATACTTTTATAAGCCTGGCCCATTTGCATATTGAGGTTTAACCTTGCAATTACAGCTTCAGGTGATGAAGTAATTTACCCCAATTTGGTCCTTCCCACTCCCAACTCACTTTTGTTTACATTTCTTGGAGCCTGAGACAGTGAGGTGTCCTTGATTTCCAGGCCTAGAGAGGAATTGTTTTGTCTGACCAAAATGGGAAAGCAGTAGCTTTCCCATATTATTAGATATGGAGTTTAGAGTTATACTCCATATAAAGAATTGTAAGATTACAAATACATGAAAAATATAAAAGCTAAAATCCTAAGGCATCAAAATTTCCACACAGTTACATACCTCACACACACACACACCCCCTTTTTACAAATACTTTGAGTCCCTTCCTGCTCTATGAAAGGTTCACAAATCCAGTAAGCTTGACTACCTGTACAAAGGACTGAACCTTTTTCAAACACACTTAGAACGATGTTTTAGAATCTAGCAGATGTTACGTGTAGTAGTGGGCACAAATACCAACTGATTAACAGCTGAATTAAGTTAACATCCTTCTCTAGAGGATATCAGTGCGCTAAAACTTCAAAATATGAAACTAAGTCCTTCCACTTCCTCAGTTCTCCATACACTTGCTCTGAGAGTCCAGGTGCACAAAGACAGCTGCAGGATGAGAGACAGAAATTATTTCTTCTATTTAAACACAAATCTCAAAAGGAAAGACTCGAACCAGATATTCTGCTTCTCTCCAGCTTTCTTTATCACTTCAACACACTTTCCCTATTAAATTTTATTTCATCCTGCTCTTTGTCATAAATTTATTACTGAAGTCTTAAAAATACTTGTTAGCTTGTTAGTTCATTCACAATATTTTTGTGTTAATTAAAACAGAATATACAGCATGTTAATAAACTGAGCTAAAATCTGGTCTATGTCATAACACTAGAATTACACCTGTGGCCAAAACAAAAGGAGAACTAAACTGCAACAAATATCCAACAGAACTCAGCTTAAAAAGAGAATCAAAAACTCTTCTAATTACATATTAATTTAAGTTGAGCTGAAAAAAATATGGCTCTGCACATCCTGCAACAGGAAAAAGCTCTTGTTAATATCTGAAGAATGCTGTAATTTGTGTTCATTGGAGCCATTCAAGAATTCTTAGTGGAAAGCAGTAGCAAATAGTTCAAATCTGCATCATGCAAAATAGAAATCAAAAAAAAATACCTAAAGATATTTTCAGCTATGAAATATTTATGCATCACTAACAGAAAAAAAGTAAACCTCTCTTTTCTTGGCAATTTATCGTATCAACAGCTTAAGAAGCAGCCTAGCATTATTTTACAACACGATAAACTACACATTTCAGTTGGTCAGGTAATCACAGAACCTCTAACTCAAGGTATTATTTTCTACAAATCTGCTTTCTTAACCAATTATTTCTATCCCTTTAACATTTAGGAACTGAAATATTTTGCTAGCATCTACTTTTTAAAGGATAATATGTTGATTTAGATAAGTTATAATTCTCTCCCCTACCTCCTGTTCCATAATTTGTTTGCCATAAGAAAGTCAGCATAAACCATAAGTTCTTCAAAAATGCTTGACAGCTAAGTAATTTTAATTCTCATTTGGAGTTTGTATTTTTGCATTATCTGATTATAAGGAGGGAACTAGAGCCAAGTCAGCAAAGGTTACATTTTCATGTGCTTTGGGAACCTTTGTCCCCTCCAAATAGCTGTATTAACCCAGAAATTAGCAGTTCACCCAAGAGTCTGCTTGACACTGGCCCAGCAGCAAACATCTATGGAAAGAGTCTATGAAAAGGAGCAGACAGAACAATTCTGTGCATTCTCCTATTGCACCAGCTTCTGGAAATCTGAAGTTGCCAGCTTTTCAACCTGGATGTCACAATGTCACATACATATAATGTGTTTAAACAGTCCTCAAGGGTTATTTTCTAGACAAATCTTTAATAACATAGTACTCATTTACACTTTCAGTTTCCATAACATCCTATGTCAATGAGTTCCATAATGGGATTATGCACCATGTGGAAAATAAAAAGCAAAACCTTTCCCCTCTGCTCTCTCTCCTTTTAACTTCTTGCCTCTTACTTTCATTAGATTCCTCTAGTTTACAGCTCTCATGAAGAGTAATTCCCTAACTGCCTTTCTTCATGTTACTAATTATTTTATCGCAACTTCATTATATAAAAGATGAAGAACCCTAGAAAACCTGTGTTTGTTTTTTTTAGTTTGGGTTGCTTACCTTTTTTTTAAAACTGCTCTACATCCTCTATTTGTCCCACTGTATTTGGTATCCTTTTAATTCTATCATGGTCTCTATCAGGAGAGCTTCATTTAGTACTCCCATATCTGAGAGCACAACAAATTAATCTTGCGATACACTTGTGTTGCTTACTCTGTCCTCTAGCATTTTTTTCTATGTTCTAGTTACTTTCTGTTTAGAACTACTGACATTTCCTAGTAACTATTCACTGTGATTTTACAGTCTCTCCCCTGATTAACAGCTTGGTGACCACCACTGGGTCTTCCTCTCCCCCTGTGCATTAATCTGCATTTCTCCATATTGAATTTCTTTTGATATTTTATCACTTGGTTATTTATCAGTTATATAACAGCCTTCTCAGCCTCTCTCGCTTCTGACTACCCCAACCATTTTTGTAAACTTCAGCAAACTTTGTAATTTCTTTAGTACTTTTTGTCTTAGAGATCATTAACAAATATATTCAGCAGTAAAAGCCCAAAAAAAATTCCAGTACTCCACTGATAATCTCCTCCTTTAAGAAAACTAACTTCCATTCCTACATTCTCTTCTCATAACTTTATATGTTAGAAATTCTTAGAAAGATCTTCAATGCTTGGGGAACCTTATGAAAAACTGCTCTTTACATGCAAGTAAACTATAGCACATGCCAATAGTTTACTTGCTATTTTCTTGATGAAATATGCTCCAAGACTCACAAAGATTCCATTCTTCTCAAGGTCCTGATTCAAATTTAAATTTGTCTGCCACAAAAGAAGGCAATCTAAAACAAATTCTCATAATTCTCTACCTGTTTTTTAAATTCACATTAAGGGCTGTGAAAAACAAAATAGCAAACTTTATTGTAGATACCAAGATATCACCAGCTGTCTTCTTGCCTTCTGTAACAAAATGTACTGTGGCCTTTAAACAAATCCAGTCAAAGAAAACACACAAATGTGTCAGCTGCTCCTGTTTAGAGTCTGGTATCTTAATTCAAGACACCCTCCCATCAGTCACTTAAGCTAAGAATAGTTTTGAAGTAGACTGGCTGAGGTGTGTGCATTAACCCTCTTCTGCCAACCCACTAGAGACAGAGCAACAGTTCCAGGCAGTAACATACTACATTATTACCACAAGATCCATCACAGTTTGTCTATGAAAGCCCTAAAACTTTCTCAAATTTATTTGGTGTACTAGGAAGTCATATAAATCCTCAGTACACCAAGATGAAATCAAGACAGATAGGGTACAAATGTGGTTTACCATCTTGACTCCCACTGAAAACAGCTCATCAGAAATGCCAGAGAAATGCATAATCTTCTGATATACATGACTGCAAATCTCCAACTAAATAATTACATGCCAAAACAAATTAAATATATATATATACTTGCCTCTTGTTTAGTTACTTTTGCTGCATCCTTGCCTTCAGCACCCTCTGGAGACTGAAAGAAAATATTAAATCAGTGTTTTTATTACAGACTTAAATGCATGCAGACAACAGCAAAACAAAGATTATGGTGAAGACTGACTGCTCTTTCCTTTGCAACAACTTAAAGCAGCCTGACAAATCTGCATTAGTATGTACAAGCAGCACTGTACTCAAACCAGTCTCTGTACCAAAACCAACCAAGAACCCAAGGACTGAGCACCAGGTACATACATATATCACACATCACCCCTCAGAGTCCCTCTAGCCGATTAACTAAAGCATCCACAGGCTCCAGTGGAAGCTCCATCTAATCAGCTGCTGGTAGCACAACAGTAGGAACCGGAAATCTGAGGTCTGCTCTATGACAGCTTTTGAAATCTCCAAGAAATTTAACACATTCTTTTTCCCAAACACAAACTTAACCTGTTATGAGATGAACCAAAAAAACACAGCATCACTGAAATTATGATTTGTTTACCTCCTTTACTCCTTTTTTCTCAGCCTAGCTCCGCTGGAAGTCTTAGAAGTATCCTTACATCATATCTCACCTCCTCCATCGGAAGAGCACAATCAGTAAAACACTGAGACATTGCCAGGAAAGCTTGGGACAAATATGTATCTTCTTAAGAACAAAGTATCAACTCAAACATTGTAAAACTAATCTTGCAGAGGTACTAGAAAAAGGTTGGTTAAATTAGAGAAGGCGGGGCAGGTGAAATCAAGCTTCTCTTTTGTTTACAACCCAAGATGTGTTCCTTCATCTTTTGCAAACATTTGTGTTTCCCAGGTAGGAGCAAGCAATTCCTGGATAAAGAACGAGCAGCAGCAGTTAGAGGAGAACTACAAGAATGGCATATTTCAAAAAGACATTTTACAGGCAGCAGAGAAAGCAATTTGGTTGTTGTTTTGTTTTACAATCAGTAAGGAAGCAGGCTAGTTATCTTTTCCCTTTTCTTTCCACTTCAATCTTAACTCAAACTTCCTCACAGATTTTGACACAAAATGTCTCTGAGTTAGAGAGCTGTGGTTTGGAGCAGAGAAAATGACCGACTAGTTTGCAGCACTTGACCAGTGCCTTCTCCTGGCATTGGGCTCAAACATACTCACAGAAAGACATCCCCCCACCAGGGAATAAAACGCGGCTTTGTTACTGTGCACTCTCCCGACAGAAAGGAGGCATGCCACAAGAGCAGCTGCTTTAAAAAAAAAAAAAAAAAGCCGAGGACTGATCATGTAAGTAGCTTGAAAACAGCAGGAAGTTAAGCAGCATCGCACAGCGCAGAGCAACTCAGAATAGCAACAGGCAGGCATCCAAAATGGAGCCTGACTGTTCCCTGTGCAACTGCAGCCTCACCAGTCACCTGCAGGATCGTTTCAGGCCTGCATTTCTAAAAGTCTTTCAGTTTGGTTTCCAAGGAGTTATTACAGCTTGATGTTGTGATGCTGGAAGCATCAGAAGTCAGAAAGAAAACAAAAACAAGTTATCCCGTTATTCTTGTCAGTAACAAAGTCCTGTGTCCTACAACTCTCCTCTTCGACTCACAATACAAGATATGCTCTGGGTATAGCTTTTCTGATGTCCATGAGTTCATAAGATCTGTTTCTCCCATATGAATTTCCTCAATTCTAACAAACTTGTGCTGCACCCTTTCCCCAAGAGGGAACTCAAATAGATCCTTCCTGTCCTGTGCAGGACCTATTTATATGGAAGTTCTCTGAGATTTTATAATCTTTTCCTCACAGTGGTCAAGAGACTTAAGATTTACTGGGTCAGCGACAGAAAGATAGCATGATCCATTTCCTTTGGAAGCCAAGCTAAAAATCTCATCTTAAGCTAAACTAAGTTGACTGACACTCCACAACCAGCCTGTTTTACCCTGCTTCACTTCCAGAAATCATAGAGCTCTGAGAGAGGGCTAAATTGTCCCAAGATGGCACTGCCACATGCTAGTAGACTTGCAGGAATTTCACAAGAGCTAACTCTCCACCTGCAGTACTTCACAGTTAACACACATTTACCCCATTCTCTTTAGCACTTAGGAAAGAGAAGTCTCCCACATTTCTGACAGGGCAGTCTGATTTTAGATGCCAATACCACTTCTACACAACAGATTAAAAAAACTGTTCATGAGGCTAACCACAGGGAGGAAAAAATCATATTAAAAGATTCTTAGTGCAACCACAACCTCTGTATACTAACTACTGTGATATATTACACAACATACTTCAATTAAGTTAGATAATTAATTAGCCCAGCATTCCCTCTCAAGTTAGAAAATCCAACAGCAATTCTGAAGGCCAAATAACTTTTCTCCATGGAGGGACATGGAGAATAATAATAATTTCAGAGGTGTGAATAAGCAGCAAGGGGTTCTGACATGCTCTTATTTCCATTTCAGACCCGCTCCCTCCTCTCTTCAAGTCCAGGCGTTTGGTGGCTGGGCTCATCCTCCCAGCCTTGGCTCCCCAGTACACTGGCACAGCTGTGTGGGAGGCCATGCCATGAGCAAGGTAATTGATCCAGCTGAAAAACAGCCTCCTGCTTAAACAAATGCATAAATATTATAATATATAGACAAATTATAAATATATAGTCTTTCCTGCTCCAGCAGAACCATTTTACTGCACAGCTGCACAAACAATTGAGTCAGTACAACAGACAAGAATGCAGTGGCACCGGGCAGCTGCAGGCAGCCTGCGACTCCATCTACTCTGTCCATCTATTGCACCTGATAGACACACCAAAGAAATATATATGTCAGATATGGCTACAATGTATTTGTTAAAAGAGGAACAGAAACTTATTTTCCCCTCTATGAGTCCTGATGAGTCCCAGCTGATGTGGTTCTTCATACCAGTTTTTGCAATACTTTCTCCTCTCCCTGGGGAAAAGAGAGATTTATTCACAAATGGATTTGTGCCAAGCATAGTTCCCAAAGAACTTGACATGCCACGAGCAGAGACTGTCTGCATTACTATCTGGAGTCACAGGACTTTTATGCAGATACCACAAAAATCTTAAAGCCTTTGCCCTTAACTCTTCCACAGGAGCCCTTCCCCCATTTTTTTTGTCCTAGTGACAAACTACTGAAGAACCTCTGGTTTCAAAGCAACAAAATGTACTAAGCAACCCCTCCCCTTGGCACATTTTTCCCCATGACCTAATGCGATGGCTCACCATATTTCACATGACACCCCAGCCACATTAAAATGCACCCTGAAGACTGTGCTGTACATCGTAAAGCAGTCAGGAGCAGGGATACCCACACTGCAAAATCAAAGACCAATACAAGCACTGAATCACTCGACAAGGGCAGTACTCCAGCCTCAGTAATTCTTCAGCTGTACTCCATCATATATGCCTGTATTATATTTATAAAGTAGTCCCTATAAGCCTGCTGTCCGTGATACTGTATGGATGCCTACAAGAGACAAAACATAAAAATAAAGCAAATAAAGACATAGATAACGATGATTTTTTATTTTGTTTTGTCTCATAGTGGCACACACCAGGAAGATGACCAGCTACCTTTAAATATGCTTTTGACATTTGAACTACTAGCAAGATTTAGGTTCAGATGACCACACATTTTGTCACACCTCAATTAGCACAAAATATTGGCAATAAGATTGCAACTTTAAGCTGTAGCTTAAGTCAAAAACTGTCATAGCTGCATAACTTTCAAACTATAAGATTGTCTATCAGCAATCGGCTTTTTTTTTTTTCCACTGGCTTTTACCCCAGCTATTTTTAAGAGCAACCTAGAAAATTACTTTGAGTGGATTGGAAAAAACAAAGAAATATTAATAGATGGTAGAGAATGTTGAAAAACTCCTGAAGGAATATTAACATTGAGCTTATTTGTATACATAGCCCTTTCACCAGCTGTGAAGTGTACATAAGAACCAGTGTTTCCACACCCCAAAGCAATACTGTAGTATCTGCAATGCCAACACCGTTACAGAACTGTTAGGTTGAAAACAGAAAACTAGACAACTGTTTTAAGTAAAAATTTAATAGAAAATACAGGCCAATTTCCTGTTTTTACTGTTCTTAAGGCAAGGGTATTTGCTCTGTAGTGCAGAGATGCAATACAAAAGAAACATAAAGCTTCATTTTTTAAAATCAAAACCCTGAAATATAAGCAGTATATAATGGGAGTACAATAACCCAAATCAGTGAAGCCAATGATGTCTTTTGAGAGATCCAAAGATACACTTTTGAACTTGCCATGTCCAGCTCCTGGATAAATATTTTGTTTGCACTATCATGAATGCCTTTATTATAAAGAAGTCTATTAAAAAGCCTAAAAAATGAGAATACAAGTATGTGAGAAGTAACAGTCGGTAGAAGGTAGGTATAAAATTAAATAGATGGTTCATTCTCTGAAGGATTTTATTACAAGCTGAAACTCAACACCTTGGCTCTGATGGGAGAGAATGTAATCCTTTCATACCCACATGAAAACAAAACAAACAAAAAAAAGCAGATGCAAATTTCATTCTAACTACCACATTAAGAAGTTAGAAATTAGAAAGGCAGAAAGCCTTAACTGTCCTAGCACATGAGCATTCTGAATAGCGTTTCCTCCCTTCTTTGCAAGCTATTTGGTTCAGCCACATCTTGATACACTGCCTGCAAGGGGATTTGCCTGTAGTTTTCCTGGCTCACTCCTGCAGCTGCAATTTCCATGATGCAACACTTTTGGTCATTCCTCCTACAATTCTTTTCACCAACCAAAATAAGGTAAAAACTTGCAAAAAAAAAAAAAAAAAGCACATTGCAAGAGGAGCAGACATATCAAGTACAAAGTCTTTCAGGCTTTATTGCACTCTTTCCCTAAAATTTTCTACCCCTCATTTCTTTTTGACTAGAACTATGCATTATACTACATTTAATGCTATGAATGGTTTCCCCATACATGCTATATCTTCTAATTATTTATCTTAAGAGCAGCTCTGAATTTTGAGCTACTTCATAAATGTAATTAAAATGCTATTTATTTCTTGGTTAGATTAATGAAGACTACATGTTGACTAATTTAACACCAACCAACTCCTGCAATACCCTTCTAACTATTGTTTCCTCATTTAGCTCCTCCAGCATCTTATCATTAACCTTTGTTTACAACTAGTTCTTTGATCTGTTTTCAATGGATAGAACAGTGCTCACTGCCAAGCCAGTGTGAATTAGCTTTGCAAGTAAAATTAATTCCCTCTAATAAATGCTTTAAGAAACCAGGTATTCTTCCTACTACACAGCTTCATTTCTTTTTTTCTACCAAGAGCCATATCCTGGATGAGGAAAATCTACGCATTCTGCTAATCAAAAAAAAAAATAAATTCTGCCAGAACCACAAGGGAAATACAGCATAAAACTGTTTAGTGGCAGGCTGGATTTTTTAAATACTTATCCAAAATTGTATCTGTCTTGCTCTCAAAAAATGAGGTTGGGTTTTCTTGTAAATACATGTAAATAAGTCCTTCACCAAAAAACCCTCAAAACAAACAAAACCAACTACACAAAACCACATGCTGCTTAAGTATTTCTTCTTTAAGTACATAATTTTTAATATTTTTGTTAATAATTATTACAATATTATAACATTTTATTCTTAGAATTTCAATCCCTCCATCTTATATCTGTTAAGAGCAGAATACCTAATTTTCTAATTCCTTGGGGGAGAATGTCAAGATCATAAAGCTCTGGAAAGATGAATGGTACTTAAAAGTTTAAAGACAAGCATTATTATACCTTGTATTAATATGCTAATTACATATTAATTGGGAAAAATCAGGGAAAACACTTCCTGATCAAGGTTTCCACTCTTGCTTAAAGATTCAAGCCAGAGTGACTTGTTGATATGTGATGCATTTTCAAAAAATAGACAAGAAAATAAGAACACCAAAAGCCATAAATAAAATCAGTAGGTGCAGAAAATGCATTTTATTAATATACTTAATTCTTAAGACAGGTGACTTCTGTGAGCTTTATGCTCTTCCAGACAAGACAGCAAATCAACTTAGAACTGGGGTATTTCCTGATAACTAAAACCAGACAGAATAAATGCTTTTCCAGAAGAGGAAATTCCTTCATTGTAGATGGAGGTTTTGCTATTCCCACTGAAAAAAGGGTCAAAGACTGACAAATATAATTGAAAATGCATTTATATTTGATAGGATATTTTAAAAAAATCTCATAACTGGTTTGGCTTTTATTTTTCCTTTCAAGTTTCCCTTCCCTGTAGTCAGTTTTTGAACATGACATCTACCTATGGCAAAGTGAAAAAGTAAGAGCAGTTTTTAGAGGCTCAGACTTAAAAAAAAAATATATAGAATTGTAATTTAAAATTAGACAGACAGTTCCCTTTTCAGACAGTGAAGTAATCAGTTCCATTTTGAAAAATACAGATCAGCCACGGGAGCAGAGAGCACCGAGCATTTGAAATTGTTCAGCTTCCCCTGAACACCAGATGCAAGAATTCAGCTAGGTAGTGAGTAAATTCTTTGTCCCTGTACTTGCTTAACCATTTTACTGCCACCATAAAATAAAAAGGCAGATTCAAAAAATATAACTGATAAAATCCCGTCCCTAATATTACTTCTCTAACTTTCAAAGCTGATGACAGCTCTGCAATGAGATGAATCTGCTGAACTCATCCAAGTCTACATATAGAGGCAATTTTTAAAACCTTCAAGATTATGTTCCAAAATTTTTATTTAAATAGAACTGATCAGATTTGCAAAGTAAAACTAGCACATAGTACTTCTGGAAAAAAAAAAAAAATCTAAAAATAGAAATCACATTTAGATAACTACTTTCAATAACAACTGATTCCCTAAAATAACCACCTCTGACAAACAAAAATACTGTGAAGGACTGAAAAGAGGAGTTTAATGCCTCTTCTGCCAGAGGACATTACAGATTACAGTGACAAAACCCACAATAACCCAGAAAAAAGACCTTTTTAGTTGTTGTTTCAACTAACTGCTAGTACAGAACATCAAACCTCTGAGGTGATGATAGCAGGTACCAAAACCACAACTGGTACAAAGCCTTAGATACACCCATCTCTCCCAGTAGTAATTATAGCTGTGGTTCAAAGGAATATTGCTCTACAACAGCCAGAATGAAGAGCTTCACAGGCAACCAAAGTGCACCTTCTAGATAAGAAAAAATTAAAATATCTCCAAGTGGGCACAGGTGGGATAAGGAAATGATGCAGCAGAGGTAAAGGATGATTTCTTTCTACAACTAGACCAATGACACAACTCTGCTTGAGAGGAGGAAAACACTGCAGAGGTAAAAATGTCCTTAGATCTTCATTTTCAATAACGGGAGCTACTACTGACTCAGGTAGCACTAGGTCAATGGAGAAAGCTATGTGGGATGAGCAAACATACCAACAGTCCCAACAAAGCTGGCAGTGATGGGAACGTCCACAATTCTTTTCTGCAGATAGATTCCAACGTTCTTAGGGAACACAGCATTTTTTATTTGCAGCTTTCACCGTTACCAAGAACACCAACTCTTTACTATGGGAAGACAGGAGCTGTAGCTCCAAAAACTGGTAACTTCCAAAGACACCAAGGGGGTAGAAACCCACAAAACAAAAGCCAAGCCTGATGCCTCCTCCCTCTGGTGCTGCAAGGATACAATTTGAGTACTGAGTTGTTCTGATTATTCTGATGAATTAAAGAATACTCCTCTAGAAACCCTGAGTTAGGGACAATCAAATCAAAGATGAATGCCTGGCTGCTGCTAAGAATCTTCCCACCTAATCATTCCTGCCAAGTCCAGCTTAACTCTTTGCGTCAAGGTATGGGAAACTAGATCAGCACTCAGGTCTACCCAAAAACTACCTCAAACAAATATGATATCCCACAGGTTAAATCAGAATAAGAACAGGGATGGGCATCTGGAATTTCTGCTTCCAGCCTGTATATGCCAGCATGAAGTATCTGTTGAACTGCTGTCCAAACTGTGAAGTCACACAACGCCAATTTTGCTGACAATAAAATTAGTATAAGAGCACCTTACTTCTGTCTTGCATGCAGCCAGCTGCTCATTCCCAGCCTACTCCTTTTTAATAGGTTACCACACATTCATTGTGCCACTGTGCAGCATCTCTAAGCTTGATCAGTAAAATGACCCAGAATTAAAAAAAAAAATTCCAAATCATGTTCAAACCTGTTCAGCAGACAAACTCTAAGAGTCATGGCCTGAAGGGTAATTCGAGAATATTGAAGCTGCCTTTTGGCTACTGGACCATGGGATAAATCACAGTGCTAGCTAAGTGCAGGTAAGGAACAGGAAATACATGGTGGCCATGATGATCATACCAAGTGCTAGCTTCCAAGAAAAATCTCTGGATCTGGTTTACTTACACTCTAGGCAAAATATAGTATTACAGAATATCCTGAGTTGGAAGAGACCCACAAAGATCATGGAAGTCCAACTGCTGGCCCTGCACAGGACAGCCCAAGAGTCATGCCCTGTAACTGAGAGCATTGTCCAAACGCTTCTTGAACTCTGTCAGGCTCAGTGCTGTGACCACTTCCCTGGGAAGTCTGTTCCAGTGCCCAGCCACCCTCTGGAAGAAGAATCTTTTTCTAATATCCAACCTAACCCCCCCACCGACACAACTTCAGGCCGTTCCCTCAGGTCCTGTCACTGTCACCACTGAGCTCAGTGTCTGCCCCTCCTCTTCCCCTCACAAGGGAGTAATTCATTTCATACAACTTCTCTAAAGGATTGATACACCTTGGAACACATCATTCCTATACACAGCTACTGTTTGGGTATAAAAAGCAGAGAAAGTGAAGTTTTCCAAGTAGCACAGATGAAAAGCAACCTTAAACTAAATAACACATAGGTATATTCTACTCATATACATAACTACATTCCATTTACACACAGAGCTTTTTTATTTTTTAAACTTAACAATACGGATTGTATGTACAAAAGAACATTGCCTATATCTGAGTGTTGAACTACCATATATAGAAAGAGTACATGCACCTAGTCAATTTTGAAGTCAGAGTTGATGACTTACAGAGATACTACTATGCTTTAATGTGCCAAAGAAGCATGAAGAATAATTTTTAATTGACAATTCAGTGAAAACCTTGGAACTTTTAGGTTGCCTATGCATTAAGTCCAATTGTATTTTAGTGTACTCTAAGAAGAAAATTCATATACATTGCCATCAAATGCTAATAAACGAGTCAGATCTTTACAGACTGGTATAAAATTAACAGAAATGTTTTAGATCATTAAATCCTTGGTCAATGATATTTTAATCTCTTAAACACAATAACAACAATAATAATAATAGTAGCTAAAATGACATAATTATCTCTAAGTTAAAGAGTCTCTAATAATAAACATAAACAAATATTTGCTGCATGTATCTAATAGCCCTGTAAACTTCATTTACTGTAATGTGGCACAGCAACATTACTCAAGCATGTTTGTTCTTCACTGCTACTGAACACTGCTACCTTGCTTTATATGCAAGTATTTCATGTGCAGATAAAAGTTTTTGATCTTTTCTGCTTAATTTTTCTATGAAAGATGTAGATCCTTTGAGCCAGTCTGGTCAACTGACTTTGCTGGCCTTCTAGAAGCAGGCCAACTAGGCAGTTTTCAATTGCTTTGAAACATCTCAAGGTTTAAAATTCTGCAATAGTTACAAAACCAGTACAATTTCTAAAATTGTTAGCCGCAAAACATCCTTCTCCCTTCTACTAGAAGGCTCCTGCAATCTTTTAAGATGCTCTGGCACATCTGTTCTGTTTATCTTGCTTGAATTTAAAGTGCATCTCTGCACAGCAATAATTTTACCTGTCCCTGCAAGGCATGCTGAAGGTAGAAGTCCACGAGGACTCTGCTGAGACATTAGACAGAAATTTGTCAAAGTCTGTCAGTGACAGATGCAAAGAAGGGCATCCGCTGCTGCTGCTTAGCCTGTTTTCCAGTAGTTACTGAATGCTCTAGGAGTGACCTACCAGAAAATGTGGAAAGAAAAACTACCTTTTTCAGAGCTGTGACTTTTGCTTTTAATTCTCATGGACTGGGAGAAAGAAGAAAGCAGTCAGCATGAAGGCAGAGTGAGTCCAAGTAAAAATCTGGAAAAAGAAGTGGACAGGAGTGGGGAGAGGGCAGCAGCCAAGACATCTGGATCTGGTAGTGGCTCCCTTTTCCTTTCTATTCTATAATCACCTACAGACTGTGAAATGAAATACAGAACCTCCCTCATTTCTATGTTTCACTGCTAACAGAGAATCCCTTGTGCTCTAGGATAAACTAAAGAGTGGCTTTGCAACAGAGAAAGAGCTTCCAATCCCAGTGTTGAAATAATTTATTGGGAAGACGCAGGTCCCCACGTCATCACTGGAGCTTCTTTCAAGACCAATAGCTTCAAAGTGGAGAGAACCTTTGGAAAAAACCCACTATGTTAAATATATCACATTGATGCAGACTGAATCACAGCTGAAGTATCAAGACATGGAAAGGGATGTGAAATGGAACTGAAGAGAATTTGAGTGTACTTCATACTGCTGCACCATGAGCACAAACTCACCTGCTACTACGCTTTGCATAAACCTGGACTTCATTCCACAGACCAAAGAGCAACAGCATGATTATTCAGAGACACAGCAAAAAAGAGCTGTCACCTGCAGGACCTCAGCTCCATTAGTTGGCTGATCACAAACAAGTTGCTCCAGCAAAATTTTAGAGAACTGGTTACTATTGCAAGTTTCTCAGTTTCCATGTACACAGCACAAAGCAAGAAGACAAATTTGGCAAAGTAACAACAAATGCACCACTCAAAAGTGCAGGAGGTGCTTATTAGTGGGAAAAAAACATCAGGACAGACTTCTTAACCTAAGAATTCAAGATAAAGGGACCATTCCAAACAACTAAGCAATTTACTTCTGTGCCTCATTTCCCTGTTGGTGGATGAATATGGTAGATATTCTATTTGAATATTCATGACACTTCAGAAATAAAATCTTAGACAGAAGAATTTCACAAAGAGAACTAGGTTTAGGTCCAGACAAAAAAAAGCATAAGGAGAATTTAGAATCTCTAGGTTAGTACCTGCAAGAACATGCATTTAACCCCAAAGATTAGAAAATACAGTGATTAGATACCTGGCTGGTGAAACAATCAGTAAGCATCTCACAAAAAATCGTATGATCACGTAACTAAATGCACTATGATAGGACAACAAGGTGGTCCCTTCCAACATCTGCTAAAGAAGCAGCATTACAAGCAAAATACTCAGCGGGTTTGTTTTTTAGCAGTGAATATAACCAAGTACCTTTGACTTTAAAGAAAGTGAATTTGCATAGTGGAAAGGGAACCTGTCCCAGATGGTCTCTAGTATATCTTCAAAGCATCAACTGTACTGCAGAAACCACATTCCTGACTAAAAGGAGCCAGCAAATAACCAACTGAAATGGCTAATTAAACCACAATATTTTTTTTATTTGCTCTGAAACAATAACAATATTCAAAGCTGGCAATGTATATAAATTATATATATATAAAAAAAGATTACTTAAATTGCACTTAGTCCTCACATCTGATTCAACTCTGTTTTCAAAACAACAAGTGAGAGGCAGGTGGTATTGCATAGATTCAGATTAAAGAACAAGTTGGGTCGTTTTGGAGTGCAATCCCAACTAAATGACAGGTTCCCCATCCAATACGGACAAGTCGCCACATAACCTATTAACGTCCCTCAGACACGATGCACATTCACAAGGCAAGTGTCATTCATCTTCACGTATGCTTCTGCACTTGTATGTGACCACACCACGATTCTCCTTGTCATCTGGTACAGAATGGTTCTTCATGCTTTCATGGATAACAGTGAGATATGTTTCAAGGTCAAGGAGTTGGTCAATATGACCCAAGAGCTAATTCCACAAAGACAAATGAAAAGCAAAACACCCCAACCCACTTCAAGGCATTCTTTCCATCAATACCACAACAAGCATTCTGGTTTATCCCACACTGGCATGCCATTCTTCTTGAGAAAAGGCCATGTTCACACAACAGCATGTTACTACAACAGATGAAGGGTACAGAAATGTGACATGAGCAGTCCAGAGTTCAACTCCTTTTTGCTTTAGCACAGTATTTAACACAGAGTAAGTTCTTCATTTTCTCTGTGACCCTTAAGCACTGAGTAATGATATCCCGATATCCTATGCAACAGCCCTCTAGAGAAGGGGAGGCAGCTTACAGTGTTTTGTTCGTAATATTCATAATGAACAAAGAGCCAGGGACTTAGAAAGTGACTTGAGTTTACACAGAGATGAGAAACATCAGAGATGAAAAGAAAAGCAAACAGACAGCTTAGATAACTACAGATACACAAAAATTGACACAGGTGGATTTAAGCCCTTTCTGCAATATTATTTACCTACCCTTGTAACAGTGAAAATTTCTCATTTTGACTTTTGATGTTTACTTCCTTACAAAATTTTCCCTGTTAGAAGGCTTTTTACAAGTTAGAAATTTTAAGAGAATTGACTATTAATTGCATGTGATGGTTTATCAACATGTCAAAACCGTCCGGTGTAATTATTTAGTTACTGCTGCATTACCAACTTCTCACTCTGCGGATGTTATTCTGGAACAAAACTGACTATTGTAAAATACTACAATTCTACTTTTCTTAAAAAGCAAAGCCATTAATCATACACTTTTCCTGGAACCAGTGCTTCCCAAAACCCACACTTCGTATGTAATCTTTAAATGCAAATCTTTACCCATACAATGCTAACCAAAATAAAATTCACTACGCTGTTAAAATTCATCTCCATTGCTCTCATCCCATATGCAATGCTTTTAGTACCTGTTTAAAAATAATCTTCTATAAATGAGACATGTTCTTATGGACTTACTACTCAAAGGTAGTTTCCCTTAATAACCATTTCACAACAGACCACAAAACCTACAGGAGCAGGTCTTTAACTCTACCTGCACTTAAGGACAGCCTGAAACATCTGTAGTGTGAGAATGCAGAAGAGCAAAGTAAACAGGGTAGGAAGTTCACAAGGTTTCAAAAGCTGGGGGGTCCTGTGTACACAAGATAAATTTCAAGTTTCTCCTGGCAACAAGCAAGAGCACTAAAAGCACAGAAGCACATGAGGGTGCAATGACAGAAAAGCAAGAGGAAAAAAGGCCCATCATTCACCTACTTCAAGCCCAGTTATTCCAATCAGCTGCACAGTTGTATGCATTTTCAGAAGCGAAATCAGGCCCTCACCTATGAATTAAATAATTCGGTAACATACTTGACAATTTGACATTTTGATACCTCCCATAAGGAACAAGCAAAGGATAAGTAAACACCAAGTTACCGGGAAGGCATCATCAACCTGTAACTTTATTAAAACAGATTTCAGCCCCAGCCCAGAAATGGTGTATTAGGAGGTCACAGGTGACATTTGGGAAAAACACAAATTGCCTTGCCTTGGCTGACCTAGTTAAAATTAAAGGACTGCAGCTATCATTTTTTGTCATTGCACGTACTAATGTCGAGTCTGTCGTTACACTCTGTCAGCCTGGAAGAGAACCCTAGGAAGGCAGGCAAGTTCTCGACGAGGATCTCCAGCAGCAGGGCCTCCCTCGGCCGCCCACCCTCGGGGCCCTGCATGGGCGGGAGGGGGCCGGCTGCCACCCTCCGGGCTCAGCCCGCCTTCTGCCAGCGCCGAGCGCTCCCGGCGGCCGCGCAGCCACGGCTCCGCTTCCAGCGGGCACGGGAGGCGCAGAAAAACCCCCACACCGCCGAGCCCGGCCGCTCAGGGGCCGCCCAAGTTTCGTTCTGTGGGGGAAGGCGGTCTCACGGCCGGCTCCCTCCCGAGGAGGAGCTGCCCGCCCCGAGGTGCCCGGAGAGCGGGGATCGGACGGCGGCGGGGCCCCTCAGCCCCGCACGGCTCCCCCGGCGCGGCGGCGGCCGCGGGCGCTCCCTCGGGAGGCGCCGCCCCCCGCCCCCGGGGGCCCTGCCCGGATGGGCACCGGAGTTGGTACATACGGGTCTGCCGCGGGAGGCGAGGAGAAGGGTGTAGTTTGTTTTAAACATGGCTTGCCTCTCTCGTCCTCCCTTTTACCTCGGAGCCATCGCTCCGGCGCGGCGGGAAGCGGCGGCGGGATCCGGCGGCCCCGGGTGGGGGCTGCCCCCTCCCCGCCGCGGCGCCGGAGTTTGCGAGCAGGAAACTCCTCCCGCGGGGGCCAGGGGCGAAGCCGCAGCTGCTGCAGCGCTTCTCCCCGGCGGCGGAGGAGGAGGAGGAGGAAGGTGGGGGCTGGAGTTGTGATAGCGACTTCACCCCCCGGGGAGGGGGCGACACCGCCCCGCGCAGCACCGGGAAAGTAAACAGGCGGCGGGGAGCGGCGGGGCGGGGTGGAGGGGGCTTGCAACAGGCAGCAAAATGCCCGGGCTCGGAAGCCATCCGCGAACCCCAGCGCGAACGGAGCGGCGGCGGGAGAGCGGCAGGAGAGCAGCGGGCCCCCCCGGCCCCTGATGCGCGCTTCACCCGGCGGCCGCCGCTCGGCCCCCCCCCCCCCGACCCCACCCGGGGAGGCAGGACCCGCCGTACACCCGGGGCGCCTCACCTTTCTCTTCGGCATAATGTCCCTGCTCCGGGCCGCCAAAGTAAAGCGACAGAAAGAAGCTCCGGCAGAAGCGCGGGGTCCGCCCGGTGGGGGCGGGGGCGGGGGCGGCGGCGGCGGCGGCGCCGGGGGGGGGGCGGGGGCCCGCAGCTGTGCCCGCCCCCGGTGCCCCCCGCCCCGCCCCCCCGCCCCCGGCGCCCCGGCAGCCCCCGCCGCCAGCGCCCGCCTCGCCGACGGGGCGGGCGGAGCGGGGCGGCCGCCGTTCCCCATTGGCTCCCCCGGCGGGGCCGCGCCCCCCGCCCCGGCGGCGGCGGGTAATCCCGGGCCCGGGGTTCTCCATCAGCCGTCGGGAAGGCGAACCAGGCGAAGGTCTGGGCGCGTCGGGCAAGTTGCGTGCGGTGAGCGGCGAACAGCATCCGCTCGCAAACCTCTGCAGTGGTCCTTGTACAGGTGCATTATTTCAGCCTATTTAAATTTACCTTCGTTTTCTCCTCTCGCCAGGTTCCGGTTTCCCCTTCTCGACTGAAATCGGCGCCAGTTTTTCTCCATCGGTACTGTTCTGCCTTTTTCCACCCGGGGTTTGTTTTGCTGTGTAAATTCATTCATCGTCCAGATACAAGCATGCTGTTGTATCAGGTCTCCTCGTTACATTGCCCTGATAAATCATTAGCAAGAAAAACCAGTGCCGCTGAGAGAAACACTCCATTACAAGGTGGAGTAATCAATTTTTCGTTTGAAGTTCAAATGTCACCTATCTTTTTTTTTTTTCTTCTAGTTTTAATGAGAAAAATAAAATTGATTGACTTGTTAACAGCTTGAAACTAAGCGATCCCTCTCAAGTACCTGCAGAAGAAGCAGAACAAAAACCAAAGGGGTTGGCCACCTGCCTTTTAGCCAAGAGCCCTGGTTAGAATGTGCATGGAGCATCATATGGCAGCCATAGGCCCTATTTTCCCTCTTTACCTGGGGACATTTGAACTCATACCTCTTCCTCTCCCACATCATTATTTTGACAACAAACTACAGTATCTCTGGAGCAGGAGAGGTAGATTCTACTGTTGGTACAGTTTCAAAAGCTTTGTTGTGCTTAAACAACTTGTACTAATTAAATAATTTGTACGAATAACCAGGGCAGGAACTCAGCTGGGTTTTCTCCCAGTTACATGTGTAAACCACCAAATTAGGGAGGCACACCCACTTGTTTATATGCTATATTCATGTATTTAAACAGTTTGTAAAAAGTGTTATAGTTCCACATGGAAACATTGGAAATATGGCCTTTAACAGCAGATGCCTGTGTAAATCAGAAATTCAGGTCCACCTTACAGAGTATGCTGCCTGGGTACTGAGTAACACAGGGAAGAAACAGGTCAGAATTACTCTGTAACTTAACTTTTCCCTGTTTCTTTTCCCCACTGTTCTCCAGCACTTTTCCCAGGTGTCTTTAATCATTGATGGATGATGGGAGCAACCCACTACAGCTTCACTGTGTACCATCCATTCAGAAGAAGAAAACAGAGCTAGCTCTCCACTAATACAGACAAAATGTCATCCAAAACAAAATAATGCACATGTGCAGTGATTTATTCCTATGCCATCCAAAAAGTTTAGATTAGTCCCATGTCTCATTCCAAACCAAAGTAACTTGGGGGGAGGGGGATTAGATTTTTTTATTAGTTCTATTTCTCCCTTCCTCTTTTGGTTATATTCCTTTTCCATTTTGTCTCCCTGTTTTCAGACTTGCAGGATAATTCAGGTTGAAAAGACTCTCAGGAGGTCATCAAATAAAGCCCTTTGCTCTGTTAGAGCAGGCAGCTGAAGACTTTGTCAAGTCCAGAATGTCTCTGCAAACACAGATTCCTTCATCTTCCCAGGCACCCTTTGCTGGTTCTTCCCTGCATATGCATAAGCTCAGTTCTAAAACTGTCCCCACCCTATTTCCACAGTCACTCCAGTTTCTTTAAATTTGCAGCTAGGAGACAGCAACAACAATTCCATGAGAGCAGTAGGAGCCTGGTAACAGCAAGAGAGGAAGTCCAATAGACTTGAAGAGGAAATTTTTCCTGGATTTATGGGAAGAGGAGAAGCAATCCCATTGACACTTCATTTCTAGTTATCTGCAACTAATGAGCAGTATGAAGGAAAAGCAAAATTTTGACAGTGAGACAGCAAGAGAAAGAACTGGTATAGCCAATAACTTATTTGCAGATGCCCTTTTTCCTCAATTGAACCAAATTTGGGTTCAATGGAAACATTTCACTTCCGGGTGAAATCATTCAGGGAAGTTGCTGATGGGTAGAAAGTTGGTCCCTTTCTTCACCCCCTCAGTATTTTCTGTGTCAATACAATTTTTTCTGTTTGCTTTCTGTCACTTGCAAGTCCTATCAGATCTCTGGACAGTGGCAGGTTGTAGGAGAAATTCCTGGAAACCTGAGAATAGCAGCAAGTTGTTTTTCTACTATCCATATACTCATCCCTCTGTGTCTGTGTGACACTTTCTCTGTAACACAATTTATGTTCAGGCTAGCTGGCCTGCTGCTACAGCTTTCAGTTAAAAAGCACAGGAGTTATCTGGTAGCTTTATCTTTCTGCAGCTGTTGTCTTTTTCCATCATACCTGACCCGCTGGTGTTGAAAGATGCCTCTTGTCTGAAAAGCTCTGATACTAACAAGAGAAACACTGACCTGTAGGATTTCAGAGGAAAAAGGCAAAAATGCTCCTTTCCAATATGTGGTGAAAACTTTTGTAGCACAGATGTAGGCTGTGTTTTGACCATATTTTTGGTTGTCATAAAAATTAGTTTATAGCTTAACTTCACAACTGTTTCTATTTTTACATAATTAGGGAACACAACTATAACACACTACCACTTTCCTATAACAACATTTAGGAAGGACACAGATCAACATAATATAGCCATTCATCACATTTTGTGTCCAAGGTATGCTGGTTGCTCTACAGAGCCACCCTGAAATATAGCCTTGGAACTGTCAAAAGAGACACTGTTGTCATCAGTTCTTTGTAAATGAGTATGTGGCTGTAGGTATATAATTCCAAATGGTGATAAGGGGTTACAGATATATAAACTAAGCAGTCTCAACATACTTCTTGTTCTACTCTTTCAAGCATAGGCACTCTGAAGTCTGGTACCTGTTTTATTATCATTATCAATGTCATGCTGTGTAGAAATTTCTGTTACTTCAGAATTGTTATTTGTAAGCAAAAATAATTTGTTACCTGAGAGTTACCTTTGAAAAGAGACCTGTCATGCAGTTCAATTGGTAGGAAGAAACTCACATAAACCATCTAAAATAAATTTTAGAACAGCTTTATGTTTTATCTTCAAATAAGAAAAATGATCAAGCACTCCACATTACTATCATGATATTTTTCAATCTATCAAGCTTTTGGAAGGTGTCATAGTATTCAGAAAGGCTACTTCTACCACTGTTTCAGGGACATCTCTACCACCTCGAAGCACTACAACCATACTTTAAACCTCTTGAACTTCCATTCAATAGTCCTCTGCACCAGTACTGCAGGGAATAGCAGAAAACAGATATTTAGTAGCTAGTCACTACAAAACAGAAAACAAAGCCAACTCTTCTACTGTACTAATCAACAAAAGTGCAATCAGTTTCAAATATGTATTAGAAAGGCAGTTAAATTTAGAAATCTAATAGTTTATTGGTTTGTGGGGTTTTTTTTTGCCATTAATTTCTCCTGATTATTAGCAGAAACAGAGCATCTGGTATACACAGTTTCCATAGAAGCCAAGAGGAATCAGATCACTGAGGTTTGGAGTAGAAGTGGGCTGACACCATATACACCAAAGAACTTTGGTGTGACACTTTCATGCTATGATCAGCTGATGAGTTGTTAATTAGCTGATTCAAGATCACAGACTCACAGAACTTTTAAGGTCACGAGTTATTGAAGGGAGAAGGGACCTCTGCAGATTGTCTAGTACAACCCTCTGTTGAAAGCAGGGTCAGATAGCACAGGTTGCTTAGAGCTGTGTCCAATTGGATGTGAGACTCCACAGCCTCCCTTTGCAACCTGTTCTAGTGTCTGACCACACACAATTAGTGGGTTTTTTATATTCAGGTGAAATTTCATCAGAGAATCTTGAATTCAGTGATTAACAAGTCTGTTAGGCCTTTATGCAGCAGTACAGTAGAAACACATCCCAAAGAGTAAATTGCATTCAATTGCACTGAAGTTCAGTAAGAAGCACACCACATGGTTATCCAGCCCATTGTCAAATCAGGCAACTGTCTGCCATTCAAGCTCTCTTACTCTATTACATAATTCCATCAGGCAACTTATTGCCTATTATATACAAACTCATTGTTTTGCATGATTTGCTGAAGCAAGAGCAAAGGCCTTCATCTGTATCAGCTTCAGCAACACCACCAGCCGAGGTGTTTTAAGTACTAATATGAACACTAAGCTGAAACAAATAACATTATCACAATGTTTTTTCTCTCCCTTGGCTGAGGTCTTACCTTCTGTTTTCCTTCTGTACAAAAGCTGGTCCAAGAAAGATTCCACCTTTTGAGAGAAAGTAGTATTAAAAGTAGAAAGCCTTGAATTCATCTACATGGACAGGGAAAGTGTCTCATTTCATTTACACAAGAATTCCAGAAAAGTGATTCTATCATCTTAAACATTCTGTTGAGTAATTCTACTTGCAGTAGCCCTGTTTTCAGCACTCTGTCTTTAGTTCTATATCAGCCCTTTCTTAAAGTATATGCTCATGTTTCCAGTGGGATATTAGTATCTGGTTTATGAATGCAGGAAACTTACCTGGAATACATTGCTTTCCACATTTATCCCTAGCATGTATAAGTACTTCTAGAATGAAGTAACTAAAAAATTAGAAAAGAGAAGCACCCTGAAGTGATTTTTATGTGGGGGTTTATATCAAGCAGGCAGAAGAAGACATGACTGTTTTTCAGAAGGCTTTAACAAAGGTCTCAGGTGTTGCTTCACCTACCACTTAACCAGGTGAAACTAGAGATCCTTGTCAGGTCTACCAATATATCAATTTATGTGGCCACACCTAGTTCACTGCTTATCAAAGTGGCTTGGGTTAGGTTAGAAACACAAGTATTTGGACGTATTTAATGAATCAAACCACTTTAAAAAATGAGGCTAAGACCAATCCCAGATAGAGTGTGGAATCTGGGGGAATGCTGAGCTCCAACTAATGAAGCAGGGCAGTAATCTGTAGCAGTAGATCTCATTTAGCTTCTGTTGGAACTGGCTGCACTTGAAGCGCAGCACTTGTCCTTCCTTCTTGCTTTCAGACAAGAAGGTAGGTACCTGCAGTGCTGCCCCATTTCAGTGGCAGCTTCGCTAGATCAAGGGAACCCTCCACCCCTTTGACCATAAAAATCCTATGAAAAGTGCTGCCCTCAATTCTGCTGGCCCAGTCTTTCAGTCACTCTCTCTTTCAGTTTGGGCAAACCAAAATGGACCTGCAAAGACCTGTCACTGAAAGTGAGTGGGCCTGGCTCATTTCAACACAGGCTGGGGAGAAACCAGACAAGTTACACTGGCAGAACCTGGGAGGTGGAAATCTATGCTGGGGGTGGTAATGAGCAGCTCTAAGGGTTCCCTAAGTGTTGTTGTGGTAGCCTAGCTACAGACAGAAGTAGTTGTGTGTACACAGAAAACCAACATCCCTGAGCATCCTCCTTCATTCATGGAGAGAGTTGGGTGGCTATGAGACATACTTTATCCTGCTAAGGTTCTGAATCACCCTCTGAAATTGTAAACCCCACATAAATAGAAGAAAGTGATTCATAAATCTAGATTATTATTTTTCTGATAGTATAGAGAAGCATTTCCATCACAGTTCTCTGAAATACTACATTTAACTGACAAAAATAGGGAAAAGGGTTTTTTTAAACTATAAAGTTAATAAATTTTAAGACAATTTTAAGTTAATGGTAAGTACTCTCTTAACATGCAATGAGAAGAAAATCAAACTAGTTATTTGTTTCTGTCCCACTGCTTTCTGTAAGAAAATTAAATGTAAGAATTTACATTTACATTTCTTACAGAAAATCTGTAAGAATTTAAATGTAGAGACTATTACTAGAAAAAGCCAAATTAAGTCAGCTAAAATTGAATAGTTGTTAAACGTTTTTCTAGATGTGGTATATATACATTTATTTATGTTCCTAAAATGTAAGGGTTTTATTTTTTTTTCTTAGTATAGACACTGTACAAAGCTCATCTTAATTGAAAATGTGAAGAATCCACCTTGACTAATGACAAAATGCTGCTACAACACAGGAACAATGTTTTCTGAGCTTGTCGTTTAATGATGTTTTGAACAGCTTAAGTCAATGCTCCTAAAGTTCTGTTGAAATTCTGGACCAGCTAAACAAAACAAGCAGTTTCTCTGCACTTCCTATTACTAGCTCTCTTCAGTCTTAGAGTTCCTCTGCAATCAGTTCATCTGCCTCAAACTAAAAAAGTGGAGAGAATGCAGAAGAACACAAACTGTAGCTGTACTGGTCTGGCTCAGAGCTCCTGAGTTTGCAGGAACGAAATTTCTCTTTCATTTACACTGAAGCTGTATCTGCTTCTGGGTAAGAATCTGCTGTTAGATGTTAAATGTGAATCAGTCCTTTGTAAGGCTGCACTAGAGATGTAGAGGTTAGTTTACTGTCTATTTTGTAGCGAGGAAGTATTGTAAATATATAAGTATTTATGTTTTCCTTGTATGTGTCTTGCCGGGCTAACAGGGCTTATCAGTTTTTGTGTTTATTTAATGAAAAATATATTAAAAAATTTTTGATTCAGCTGACAGGAAGAAAAAGACAATGCAATGGGAAACGTTGTCAAATAAGGCCTCTAAATAGACAGGGTAATTTAAACAGGAAATCCTAAATCAACTGCTATATAATGTAGTAAGTAAATATATTAACCTGTAAGTAAACATATCAACCAGACACAAATGATGTCATAAATTATGCTTGTTGATATATCAAAGTCTAGCCATAGCACTCAAGGAACAGTTAAGGAAACCCAGGAAATAAAGATAATGGATAATTTTATGGAGTTCATAAATTGCAGCTTCTAAACATTTATTTTTAAAATAATAAATTTCAAGAGTGCTGCTTTAGAATCATCATTGACAACCATTACTGCAGGAATGCATGGCTCTGTATAGGAAACAGTATACAGTCATTGCACTGAAAAAGTGTTTGTTGGTGAAATTTTGTCACTATTAAAAAAACCCAAATGAAAAACCCTGTAAATGCATGCAGGCATGTTAAAGTCTAATAAGATACATTTATAACAATTTTGGCACTTTAGGTATGGTTGTATTTACAAACCTTTTTTTTCTTTACAGCATGCTTGCACATACTCAGTTTTTTAGATATGTGCAGATTTTTTTTTCTCCTGAATTAGTCTTATTCCTTGTAGTAAAAACATATAAGAATATAATTAGTCCATCCTTTTTCTGCCATGTGTTGCTCCTAACACCCTGAGATAAGTTAAACCAAGCAAAACTGAAACAAGCATCACCACCTCCCAAACCCACAAAACTTTATATCACACATTGTCTTCAGACCCAGGAGACATCATTGATGGGATTTCCCAAGGATTTGATATCAACTATCTGCTGCCACTGAAAACATTGAAACCATTACCTTTGATAGAAGCAAACTGAGGCCAAAGCTGAGCCTTCCAATAAAATTTTTCCCTGACAACTGCAAAAACATAAACCGTTTGAAAATATGAATGATACTTAAAATGTTTGCAGACCTGCCTGACTTATTCTGTAAAGGCTTTGAAACCAACTAAACTAAACTAGAACTAAAAAGAACCCAATCTTCCTGAAAATTCATATTGCTCCTTCTATTCCCCAAATGCTAAACTGTTATCCATTGCAGGCTTTGTTATCTTAGGGGGATAACAAAGTGCAGCTGGGTGAACAGTGAAAATCAGCAAATGCAGTAACAAGTGTGTCCAGTGATGACCCGAAGGGATCCTATACTTGCTGATTTAGACATCTGGAATTTAAACTCTGGAGAGCTATCTGGAGTTGACTGATGATCTTTTTGTTTACTCATTTTTGTTTAACAGACAGGTACCACATCAGAGGCAATGTACCTGGTATGGGCTTTACTGATATAGCAATGCTAAAGTCAGAGCTCTCTAAATGAAAATTTCAGAGGCCTACAACATAGATCAACATATATCATACTGCCACTTTACAGAACTGGTTTTGTTTTTTTTCCAGTGTGGTGATGATCTAAAGCCTTAAGAGATGTTTCATGCTCTAGGAGGTGAAGCAATCTCCCCCATGGGGATCAGCTTTGTATGTACAACTAGTGTGTCTCCTGGGTTTAATTTCCTTAATCCTAATTGCCAGCAGAAGTTGTGATGATTGATTTTGAGGGTTCACAGTGCAGTTTCCGACAAAGGTGTTCAAGTATTAAAAGAAGTTGGTAAACTGAGCCTAGCTGTACTGATTAAATTAATTTTTTCTTAACTGTTGTGAGGCAAAATCAAAGCTGCTGGAGTGCAGTATGCTAATGGATTCTGAAAGCACTTTGACATTGCACTTTGTAAAGTCAAACTGCCTCAGTGTTTTACTATAGTGCCTCTACATGCCAGAGATATGTATTTGAAGGGGAGGGAAGGTGAGATTGTACAGCTATACTGAGTGCCATTTATCTTTAAAATTTTCCTCAAATTAGGATGTAAACTTGATTTTATATTTAAACATACAATTATTTATAAATGCACATCTGTACAAAATGTACAACATGTAATAGAAAATAGAAAATAATATACATTACCTCACATATATTGTAGTATGTTCTTGTAATACGTGTTGCATATGACAATATTGTGCTTTAGATACAGAATATTATATATACTAAAATGTTGCATTGTTGATTTAAGGTTTCTCTGGCTTCTTAACTGAAAGTTTGTCTTAGAAAAGAAATTAATGGGGTCACAGCTTCAAGCCCACCTCTGCAGCTTTGTCTGCTTTGTTTCCCTTTAAATACCTTATCTACAGCTATGTATGCAGCTAGATTATGAAAAAGAAATTTGCTATTATCACTGTTACCTTGTAATGCAGAGGTAGTACCTCTGTGGAATCAGTGTGCCTGAACAATGGTGTAACACACAGTATATCCTCCATGCTTCAGCAGGAAGCAACCAGCTTTCAGTCAGCTCTGCTTCTTAGCCCAATGCAACACTCCTCATTATGTGGGGAACACACAGACATGCTCTCCATCACTGATTAAAAACATTTCCAGGTTTGACCATAACGCTGTGAGACATGGAGAGGAGATGCCTATGAAGAATGAAATTATTAAGTTAATTCTTTATTATAACTAAGGGGAAAAGACCAAACCTCTCATTGAATTATTTAGGCTCAATTTTCTAAAACACAAGCTATAGAATTATTATCCTTTTGTCCTTGGAGAAGGTTGTTGCAGTGTAGAGTTCAGAGACATTCATAAGACATATCAAGACATGAAAATACCTGTAGTGTTTGCCCTTGAAATTATACATATTCTCAGGACAAATGCAATACAACCACCAGGGCTGAGAAATCAGTATCCTTCTTGAGAGCTTGAATCTATATGTATAAGTGAACTTCACAGCACTGAAAGTTGCAATCCCCTTATCTTTTGCAGGACTTATGAAAGTGTTGGGTGGAGTGATGTCAGGTTCCTGTGCTATGTGTGGTCAGAGGAAGGTAGCACTAGGAGTTACAGTCAGCATGCTCTAAGGTTTTGGCTTGCCTACACCTAACTAGTGCTGATGGTAATTCCAGCTCTGCTCTGGCACTTGGGCACTCAACATTTTAAGAGAGATGTCTCCTCTCTTCAGGACACGTGGCAGAAATGTCTTCCTAAGAACAGGAGCTGATAGACCAACTTGGAATCAATGGTCTTTTCGCCGTGTTTTCTGAACATCTGCCACCTGTTGGAGTTGCAGCTGCCAGTAATTTATTAGCACCAGAGAAATGAAAAAAGCTTTTGAGTTACACCCAGTAGAAAAGAAGATGTGATCCTAGGCTTCAGAGCCTTAGGTTCTTTACCCAGGAGGGGGAAGATCTAGGTTTTTAGTTTCTGCTCCAAGAACTCTTCATGAATTTTCTTCATTGAATATTTCCTATGAAATGCAGAAATTGTCAAAGCAGAACTGACATCCCAGATCTTTCTCTAAGGCCATCTAGGCTTCCTATGTTCCCACTTTTGTCCTGGAGAGATTGAGAAATATAATGATTTTACTAATTCAGCTGGTGCAGACATGAAGTAGGTGCTGAGATTCACATACACTTTCAGAAAAAAGCTGAAAGATTTGTTTCAGATTTTTATTTTAGACTTGGACATGTTCAAGCTTGAGGCCTGAAATAATTCATTTTTTTTCTTTTTTTTATGAGTATATCAGTATTTGATTTGATGCACATCAGCTGGATTTAGCCAACGTCACACAATATAGATGAAATATCAGAGAACAGAAAAATGAGACTAACACAATCTCATGGCTGAAAGCTGAAATCAACAAAACCAGTTAATAATATGAATTAGCTCTCTTATGGAGCAGATAACTGAAGAGTGTGCTCCAGTTTCAAAACTAAGAAGAGAAGTTTTGCCAGAATGTATATGCAGCTAAATTACTGGATTGAAGGACAAGAACTGCATGATGAATTCCTGTAGCTCAGTGCTAAGATTAATTTAAACTTTTATGGAGGGCGTCCTGCTGAAAGTCTAAGACCTTTATTCTTTTCTGAGGAGACACAGCTTGATTACTCTGCCTGTGTCTGGAACTGTTTTTCAGGTCTCTTATGGCTTTAACTGTGCTGCTGTCAGCCTTTACTCTGGATGGGTATGAGTCAGCTCCAAACCATAAACAGTGTAGCCATGGTTAGTAAGCCTGAGCTACTAAGCCTTTGCTGATAGCGTGGGCACAACAAGTTGTGCCTGCTTGGAGCACAACCAAAGCAAGCTCACATCTGCTTAAAAAAAAAGAAAAAAAAAAAATTAAGATATCCTCTCTGTTCTTTTCCTGCTTCCTCCCCCTGCCTTTCTCTTTCCCCCTCCCTTTTTCTTTCTCTCTGTCCCACCCACACACATCCACAAGAATACTCACAGAAACTCCATCTATATAAGCCCTCCACCCAGATAGTTCAAATTCCTGAGTAGGATCTCACAGGGCACACGTTTGTTTAGAGTGGTAACGTGTGGCAGTGTTTTGGTACGAGGCCCCTTGTGCAATTTCTTACTATGAACTTGAGCAAAGGGTAGCTGTAATATTCATCCCTTTCAAGAGGGTTTTACTCAGCCTATGAAGTATTCATTTTTGCCTCGTACAGCTGACTGAACCCAGAACAGGGTAATGTAAATCATGGATGAAAAACATAATGTAAATCACAATTCTGAGCTCCAAACACTTTTGGGGAGTTCCCCACTCAGAGGGAACAGATTCACCTTAAGTTTCACTTAGACCACAATGACAGGATGTCAGTGTCCTCTGTTAGTGTCCTCTCACAGCACAGACTCTGGCTGCAGAAATATCAGTAGCAGCCATGCTTGTTATTGAGAATAGCAGTCAATGATACACAAATTTTGAGTGACTTTATGTGGCTACAAGACCCAGGTTCCATGGGCTTTTCTCTTGCACAAAATAAGAAACAGGTTACTCTTTCCCTAAATTTTCTTTTAATCTCTCTTTTCTTCCACTAACTAGGCACTAATTGTGTTGTACATCATCTTTTGCCATATTTCTGGCACAAGCAACATGCTGGCATAAGTCAGTGGAAATTCAACATTCATTAAGGTTTGACTGTATTGCATGTGTATCGCCTCTCTTATTTTTTTCCCTAAGATGACTGCTTTCAAGAATGAGACTAACAATCTTACAACAGGAAGTCCTCCATTTTAGACAGCTAAGCTACATAAGCTGCATCTTGGTTATCATTGCCTTGGATGCCTGGGATATAGTTTCTCTGAGATTTGGGGATTTTTACCAGTGGGTTTTGAAAAGCATCAACAATCTTAGTCACCTACACATTTACAGGAGTTCTCAAAGAAGCAGTACTTTTTGACATAACAACTATGAAAAATGCTGAGAAGTAAAAGGATCATCACAGAATACACACCTTTCTCCTTTTAAAGTGTATAATGCTTACAGGCAATTACTGGTGGGTGAATATTAGAGCTGGTCTGCCTTCTAGCTTGAAAGCTTGTTTCTCAGGCAAAGCTGTCTTTTGGCAAATTAAAGGAAAATGAGTTTCTCAGGATTCCATTTCCCTCTGCAGAAAAGAAACTGATATAAGAGAAAGCAAGCTCACTTATTTATCTGAATTCTTCCTCCAGATATGTGTGTGTACTTGTGTGTAATATTTTTATCCTGATAGCAAAACCCAAACACGTCAGGTGCAGACCCCAGCATTTTCTTTTCTCATATTATCTGTGTCCCAAGGAAACATCACGAACATTAAGATGGCTCTCCCTTGTTCACTTATTCCTGCTACCTGCTGGATGCCACAGGTCCTGGTGGTTCATCCACATGCTCTGTACGTTGGTTAAATGTGAGAGAAATAAAAGTGTCACTGTTCTATTTGGAAGATACTTACATAGGTCCACTAGTATAGCATAGTCATAGTTTTAAACAAATGTATTGTCCACAAATTCATTGCAGTGGTACTCCCATTTAAGGAGAGGGAACAGAAAGAAAGTGTAAATTACTTGCCCAACATTGCATATATCCATGGTCATGGAAAATGACATTTGTTCCCTCGCAGAGCAAGGTTTGATTTGTTTCACAAGCTAAAATAGTGCATCAATTCATTTAACAAGCCCCAAATTGTCCCTTAGCCCTTTAATCTCTACAAAGTAGTACGTTGTTATAGTGGAATTAATTATCATATAGTACCTAAACCAAATATGGATTTCTCATGCCTGCCAAGTAGATATAAAAAATTCACAGTATTTGAGCTAAAATGGACAATCAGGATTAGCAGATGGTGTGTAGAATTCCTTACTTTCAAAATAAGTTTTGGGGCTTGGAAAAGTCAATCCAAAAAAAATCACGTCTTACATGATCTTACCCACTGGAGAAGGTGAGAATTCCATTCCTATATCTTCTGCAAGTTAATTTCCTGTTCCTGTTTGACATCCTAAACCTTCACAGCCTGCACTTTAGGGCTTTGCTATGCTGTGAGGAGGGAGAATCCAATTAATTATGTCCTACCTCGCATTCAGCTTTCAGCAACCAATTATTAGACAAAACCTGGTTGAAGCCCTCATTTGATTTAGGAAGCTTGGGTGTCTTGGCATTCATCAGGATTTACTGATGTTGATAAATTGCTCTTCTCTGTCATGGCTCTAAATAGATATATCAGGTTTGTCCAAGGCTTCTTGCCAAGCCTTGATCTAAATGGTTTTTCATCGAAGAGTATGGAGCAGTTGTTCTTTTATCTGGAACTGAGATATGGAGGTCAGAAGTAATGAAACTGGCATTTGCCTAATTATGAATTCCATTATTATTTTCGATCTTCAAGCAGCTAGGGGGTGAATCCACATGAGTCTGCTTCAGTAAAACTCGCCTGAACTAGCATAGTGAGATAAATTAAAAGTAGCATGAGCCAAGTATGTCTTAGGATATCTTTATGTGCAATACCTAAGAGAGCCTAGGTTGCAATCTGGAGACATGCTGTGTTAGCTGGAGTGCAGCAGAACTGAAAGAGATGGGTCAGGAGTGTATCTCTGTGCAGAGTTTGGGATGCTGCCTCCTGCCCCCCCAGTCAGCACCTGTTTCTGTTAGCTTCCCTTTAAAGAGTGGTGGAATCATAACATGCAGACAGATGCATGAGCTATTTGGTAGTGAAGCATGAACTGATCGTACTGTTTGGTTTAGTTAAATTTCAAGATAATTGTCAGGATGCTCAAGGGCCTGTGACACTACTACTATTATATTGTAAGACAGAGGAAAACCAAAGAGGAGAAAAATATAATAGAATACTTTAATTTTCCTTCCTCTCAGCCTCCTCTGTTCTTATTCAGGAGCCTTGTAAAGTACTTTCACTTATTTTTCAGATTAGTACTTGAGACCATACCCATAATGGGCAGAAGTAATTTCTCACACATATACTGAACTGGAATTACTTGAGATTTTTTTCTCCTAAATTTGTTCTAAATTCTTGTGAGTCACTGTATTACTTGACAGCTGAATTTAGTGCATCTGATTGTTAAGTTCCCTAGCTGCTAATCTTCAAAGATTACTTACTGACAAACACCATGTAATGTGTGTAATAGAGTTGCTGCACATTTATGTTAAATAGCTCTGAGGTTTTTTTGGTAATGCCAGGTAATTCAGGCTAAACTCTTTTTTGATATAACCAAATATAAAATCTAATCTGTTTTGACTGCTTTCATTCCATGTAATGTTCAAGTTCATGCCACTTTTATACAAAAAGCTATGGAAAGTGACTTTTATAAACTCTCAAATTCCAATGAATTTCCCTGTACAATTGTGCTTGTAATCCAAATGTTTCTTGAAGGAATGGGGTTTGAAATGCTCATCACAATCATTAAAGTATTCCTCATGGATGTAGCTTTGTGTTTATAAAAAGAGAGCTTGTGTTTTCCCAAATAGTACTTGCTATCCATTATTTCCTACCTAGCTGTTTTAAAATGTTTTTTTTTCTTTCTAATCAATAATTAGAAAGGATGAGAAGACTTACCCATCACAAGTGAAAAAAAAACACAGAATAGTGAACTTATAATATTTTGGAAAAAATGGATACAGTTTTGGTGAAAAAAAAATCAATATTTTAAGATACTCACCCCTTCAAATTTTGCGGCCTAAATGCTGTAGTGAATATTAATAAAATATTCACAAGAAGGGCTTAAACTGATGAAAAGTGATTACTTGAAAAGTGTCATGACTGTAGAGCTCAGCAGTCTGTGAGCAACTTCTCTGCTGCAGAAATTCCTGTTTCTGAAATGGAGGTGGTCCTCCTTCTCTTCATCACTGCACATCACCTGCCAGGGAAATTCACCTCCACCTCCACCAGACTTTTGCCTCAGCTGAGCTTGTGGAAATCAGGTAATCTTTTGTCACTGAGTGTCTGTATATCACCTTAAGCTTTCTAATGTCAAAATGTCAGTAGCACCTGGTACTTCTATACTGCTTAATATTGGTATTATTGTTCTTCTGTATGTCAGCCTGAAGATATAAGAGTATCATAAAATGGTTCAGATGTCAAGGTGTTTCATTACTATCTAATAGTTCAGTGCAGTTTTCTCTGCTCTCCTTAGACTTACAGTACAAGTTGACATATTTCTTCAGAAATAACTTATTACTTTACATATCTGATTAATGACAAATCAGGACATACATTAACAAAAAATATATGATGGACGTAACGATTAAATAACCAAAAAATGCCGATACCTAATTGCATTATTTCCTCTTAGAATAATATTTTCAGTAGTAAGTTTTTGTATGGATGATCAGAGGAAAAGCCATTCCTGGTTTGAAAGAAGAAGTGTTAAATTTCCAATTTTCTATTGACAGCTTAACTAAGAGTATAAGAAAACAGTGTTAATCAGGATGACTCAGAGTGAAGAAAGCAATTGTGAGCTTTTTTTATGGCCATGCAAATTTAAGGGAAGTTTTAGAAAAATGTGTGTGTTTATTAGCACATCAACTTATCTTTAATAGATAACCTTCTATAAATATACACCACCTTATATGAACTACCTTTTATAGAGGTCTCCAGAAGCTATCACACCCTGAACAAAATCTAATATATAATTTAAGGCAGGTATTCAGACCAGCACTTCATTTTAAGCAAGCATTGTCTTTTGTACTTAATTTATAAAAGACTATTGAGGGATAATACTAATTATAATCTAGCAAGTGAATCTCACTACTATTAATTATCAGTGAACCAAAATCTAAGTGACATAATTATCCTGAAAAATGTCTGCAATAGGAACAAGCCACACTGTATCATATCAAAGGCCTCAGTAAGCAGTATTCTGTCTCCAGCAGTGTTAATAGGTAGCAGAGAGAATCCACAACCTCATTAGCACTAAAATGGGTGCAATAGTTTGTTTCAGAAGCAACTGGTTAAAGCAGGGCAGCATTTTGATTAATTTCCTTTAACAGCAGTTATGTGCCTTGTAGAAGTTATTTCTGAGATAACTGTCTAGCCTCTCTATGCAGAATTAGTCACTGGAAGGACTAGAAATATTTATTTCTGGTTTGCAGCCTTACAACATCTACTGCTCTTCAGGAACTCAAAGAGCAACCTGCAGTGACTGTCTCAGACAGAAACATTGACATGACTCCCTCCACAGGACCATATATTTTAAGACAAATGTCTATACATGCAGGTAGCACAAGAGAGCTGGGGGCACCACATTCATCTTCTCTGCAAACAAATACAGGGGAGGTGCCTCAGGTAAAACAACTCCATTCAGACTCATTCATCTGGACATGTAAACCATAGCCAGAACTAACAAAGCTCATAATCTTTTAGGCTAAGAGAATTCACCAAGGAGCTCATTGTTTTCTGGCAAAGACTGGTGATGAAATGGAAGGATTAGCAAAAGTGATCTGTAAATGCAGTGAGGATTTTGAATGGGCAAAGTTTCATAAGCTGACAAAACTATATAGTGAGGCAGGATGAAGTGCTTAAGAAAAGGGAATGCTTGAACTGGAATTTTCTGAAATCAAGGCTGCAAAAAATAGCATTAATTTTTTAACCAGAAATTGGTGTGGAAATGTTCAGGACCAAGGTGGACAATTAACTACATAAAAAGTATATCAGAAAAAAAGCAGACATTCTTAGACATTCTTAGTGAAACACAAAAACAGACTGAACAGTTTTCTGGAGACCAAAAAGTGTAGACTAAATTAAAAAATGCTGGATATTGTAAAAGCAATTAAAATAGTACATTTAACATACATCCTTATAAACAAAGAGAGAAACAGTAAAGAAAGCAGCAGATCTTATGTAGCTGCTGAAAAATCTTGCTTTTTTTGCCAGTATGTCTGGGATAAATTAAACAAAATGTGGCTTGTGTTCACCAGAAGTACATTTTATGATGACAACACAATTTTTGGGGGACAAAAATATTTTCTCTGTGTTATCTTTCTCTTGAAATGCAATAGCTTTAATCCACTTGGATGTTGTTTACTCACTTTCTATTCCACTCAGCGAATCATCAGTTTATGAAGAGGGGTCTATGTATAAGAAATGAAAAGAGGATAGTTAGAAGACAGATCACAGGAGTCATAATACTAGACGGAAGTATGTGGCAAATTTTCTCCAGGAGCACTGTTGGTCTATATCAAACTCTAATAGTTTCATGTAGTATGTGTTGTCATGGGAAAATGTGCAATCCCAATGAAAGATGATGATGATGCTGCAAAATTGCTACACAACAGTAAGATAAAAAAGGATTTGGATACTGGCAGTATAAAACAGAATCTGAGAGTATAAAAGAGAACTGGAGAAGAGTTTGAGGATGGAATGGCATGTAACAATATGAGATGCAAAGCAATAGGAACAAAGAAGAGAAATCTGCTGTTACATAAGTGTTCATCAAATGACCACAGGACTATGTGGTACATTAATGACATGACCATGGAAGAGGCAAACATGATTCCAGGAAGTGTGAGTACCATACAGCAAAGCTGCTCCTGAGTTATTTTGGAGGGACTACTATTCTTTGGGGCAATTCTGGAGATTCTTTTTGTCACAGAAGTTGTTCCCTGCACACAGTTGCCAGGCTTCCCTTCCTTGAGCCTTCACATTCTTCAACACTATCCCAGGAGGCTTGAGACATCCCTAAACCTCACTGGTCTGCACCAAGACCCAGAACAGGCAATAGGTACTTTCACAATCCTGTTATAAAATCAACACTCTGGTGGGCTCTATTCAGCATAATTCTTACACTTGGAGCAAAAACCTCAGTCCCACCACAGACACACACACACACACACACACAGATGATGTCATGTTTTAAACCCACAGTGTCATTGTGCTGTCCCCATGGAGACCCAGCTCACGTACTGGCAGTGTGTGCACCAGCAGCCTGTGCTTGAGGAGGTTTCACTGGGCATTATGGATGCTCTCACTGCTGATCTGAAGATTCTCTGGAAGAATGCCTGCAGACACAAGCATGGACACAAGCTGCCTGTGGACATTCAGGACCAGCATCTACTACCCTGCTATTATCTAGACAACTTTTCTAGCTCTGACTGGAACACACGAATTCCTTTCTTGATCTTGTAAATATGCTGGTTTTGCTTTAATTTATTTTTGGTGAAGAAGGAAAAAGTCAGCCAGGGAAATGATTCTCTGTGAGGAACTGCTACAGGCTTCCTCCATACCTGCACAGTGCCAGCACAGCAGTGCAAACTCTCAAAGCAGCTCTTGCAGCTACTGTGGGGATACAGTCCTTTTTCCTTTGGCTATCCTTGGAAAGTGGGACAGTTGCTGAAATCCTGAGGAAGTAATGTACCCCAACAGTTGCCCCATTACCAATCTAAAGGAATGTCTTGCTAAATAAGAGATGTGGGACCACTGATTTTCAGCCAGTCACTTTGATATCATACTTACGTCAAAAGAAAGAGATAAATTATTAGTTCCAACTGTAAAGTAGGTGTCACAATTGCAAGGGTGTATAGAAACAAAAAACAACTGTCTAATCTACTGGTACCAAATCAACATATAAGAAAAAAAATAATCTATATTCTACATTCTGTTTTGCAGACATCCTGGGACTCTTAGACACATCTCTGCTCTGGCAAACACACAGAGCCAGGGACTGTGCCTTAACACTAAATCCCGTGGCTGTCCTGTTAAAAGTTTGAGGGAAACTACAGGGAAGGTGCCTGTGTGGATATGGAATTGTGTCAGCTTATCCCAGGCTCTGCATTTGACCACTCTATCTCATTCTCTGTAAGATAAAAACCCAGTTTTGGGAGTAACTCAATCCAGAAATCAATCTAGCAGTCACTCAGGATGAGACTATCAGGTTTAACTCTGATAGTTAGTTAGCCTCTAATAGACTTTGTACCCTTTTGCTTCCTAGAGAACATGATACACACCCTCCAGTTTCACATTCCAATGACATGAAAGTGACAGGCTCACATATAGTCCTGAAGTTATTTCAGAGACTTTGCGACTAAAATTTTAAAAAGACAAAAGATAATAATTATGTCATGGGACCTTGTGAGAAGAGACTCAATGCCAAGCAGTCTTTAAGTTTGTACATGGTTGATTTCTCTATTACTGAACTTAAACCCTGCAGACTTTTGCTCTTTGTCAATCCATAATATCTATCCTCAAGGTCAAGTACTAGTCACAGTCCTCCCTTTTTTACCAGCACAGATGTACCCTTCTCTTCACTGATTCTTTCTCTTTGCTCTTCTGACATATTGTGTTCCACAGTGGGAACCACCTACGAGTACACCACCCTAACTCCTGCGGCCACTGTTTCTTTAAACATTTCCAGAGAATCCATTTGGATTCAGAAATCCTGACCAAAAATTATTTAGTTATACAAGGGATGATCTTCATCCTGTTGATTTAGGAATAGATTCACCTTTTCAAGGTTGGAAATGTCACACTGCCTGAGCAGGTGTCACCCATACTAGGCTAACTTTGACTTCAGATGTAGTAAAACATCTTCCTTTGTCGTGACTCTGTTGCATACATTTTAGTGTGATGTGTCTCCATCTACTGAGCTTCTATTTTATATCAACCTGCAAATAGGATAATGTGCTTCTTACAAGCATTTATATTAGTTCAAGACACCCCATTCCTTACAAATTCTTGACTGACATGGGAAAATAATTTACCATTTTGATGATAGATAATAATGAGTTTGAGTTCTTTTTTTATGAGAAGGGACAAAAAATTTTGGCTTGGGTAGCTTAGCAAAATAAGAAGAAATGTACCATAATTCAGATTGGAATAGATCTCTGGAAGTCACTCAGTTCAACCTCCTTCTCAAAGGCAGCCCTAAATTCAAAGTTAGAATAAGTTGCTTAGGTTTTTGACCACTTGAATTGAAAGTATGTCCAGGAAATGAGATTCCACGGCCACTTTGGGCAACTTTGTTTGGCACTTGACCACTCTCCTGTGAATTGTTTGGGGTTTTTTCTCTTTTTATTCAGTCAGTTTTTCTCTGTAGCTCTTTGTACCTCATCTTTATTTCTGACTGTGTAGAAGAAACTTCTGTCTTCTCTATAAGGCCCTGGTCATCCCCTAAATCCTCCTTCTGCTTAACAAACCCATTTATGTCAGCCTGTCTCTTTATTGAACTTGGAGATACAGACTGTCCCTTTCCCTCCTTGGCTTTGATTTTTCTAGAATCAGTGTTAGCATTCTTGGCTAGTAGAAAATTTTCCAGTATTTTAATAAGTTTCTGTCTGCAGTGACCTCACCAGTGTGGACAGGAGAGGTCTGAGGATTTAAGGAACATTTGTGAAGTCATTATTTGGAACAAGAATAATGCATTTAAGCTGTAATTAATTCTAAACAAATACATGTAAAAGTTTCCCAGTCTGAGGCATTCTGAGATTAATTTGAAAAAAAACATTTATGGCTTCTAGAATGGCTAGATGTAATCAGGTTTAGTTTTCAAGAGTGGAAACTGTACAGATATAAGAAATGTGCATTACAAAAACAAATAAACACAAACAAAACCAAACAAACCAAACCCAACCCCCCCCCCCAAAATAAAAACAAAAAAAAAAAAAGGAAAAAGGGAAAAAGTAGAACTGTAGCGTCTCAGTACAGTCCTAGAAGCTGATGTCTCACAGAATTTCTTCAGCTTTGGCAATGGGTACATATAAGCCTGAGAAGAGGATAAGAGATTGTTGAGTGTTTCCATCTGTGCTCTTGCAGAAATGAAGTGCTTTATTCTGTTTACTCCTAGGATCATTGTATTGTTTCACTGGTAATTATGGAAGGAAAAGAGAGAAATGAAAACTGACATGGGTCTCTAAGACCATGGATTATACCTGGGGTCCAGAATGAGCCGTGTGCAGCCTGCATACTGCATGTCCTGCACTAAATCTAAAAAAGGAGTGTGTGAAATTCAGACTAAGTGATTAAAATTCAAAAGCTCTTGCTGAAGTGGAAAGAAACAGACAAAAATATTTCACTAGGATGAATTTCTACCTCTTGTCTATTGCTATCCACCTTTCTTAGGAAGCTCAGCCTTTGCTAAGCAAAGCCTTAATGCAATGCTAGGTGTTGCTGTGTTGCACATCCTCTAGCAGCACGTTAGGTTTGACATTAAAAGGAAAATAATTCAGCTAATGAGGTGTCCAGAGCTACTGCCTGCTCTAAAACTTCAGCTATGCTTACTGTGTCCTCTTGAAACCAGTGATCAGATCATAGAGTCTCCACTTTTGTTTACAAATAACTTCATTTTGAATTAATGGTATTGGTGCTGCTAATGTTTCGGGCTGACTGCAGATATAATCATGTCTTTTTTCATGCCTAAGCTGATCAATTGGAAATTAACCTTGGTGACCAGGTTCTCTGAGGTGATCAACATAATGGACCCTTGTTAACAGCATGAATTTCAGGAGCATATTTCATTCATGTAACACTGTTAATATGGGCCAGATTGTACAATTAAGTTCTATGATTTTCAGAGACTCAGATGCTGTCAGTAGGAAAAATGCATTTCTCTTTTCAAGCAAAAAAAATCCTGCTGGTTTGTGCTGAATATATCCCATTGAACCACCTTCTTAGCATCTCCTAATGACTTCCCTGCTTCTTTTGACTCCTACCATGAATACTTTTCCTCCTAAAGAAAAAATGGCTAGTATTATTTTACAGCAGATTCCTGCTTTGCATTGTGAAGATGAAGATTAATTACACAATAGAGCCTCAGTATGTGAAAACCTGTGACCCAAACTTGTCCCTCCAACAAACTACTTCTTTCACTATCATCTCCCCTTTTGTATTGATTTGCATTTAGCTGGAAATCCTTGATGTCACCTTACTGATTCAGACAACCAGGATTTCATAGCAAAGCAGTGATGCCCTAGTAATCCATAGCATGTTAGAATATTCTTTCTAGAGTGACATTAAGAAAAAAGCCATGAACTTGTGTCTCTGTGTCATGGTACTGTTATACTGTCCATGTTGTCATGTTCTATTGTGTTAATTGACTTTGGAAAGTTTAAAAAAGAAGGAAAATAAAACAATCTATGAACCAATTTGTGAAATACATATTTAGAGTTACTCAGAAAGACAAGATGAACTCCCAAAATATAATTATGTTTTCATAGCTTGTTCAGCTTAAGCAGCAATTTGAGTTCAGTGGGACTTTAATGTATTCCTGAATTGTTTGCTCATCATTTGATATTAGATTGCCAAGTAATACATTATTCTCTGCTGTTTTCAAAATGTGAGATTATAACTTAATATATACAGAATGAAAAGGCTCTGTCAAGTCTTTATTCTGTTGTCACTATGACCAGCAAAAAAAGGGAAGAAATCCACAGCACAATTACTCATGCCAGTCAGTAAGACAGTAAACCATTTTCCCTCTGGTTTTGCCTTTTTCCAGCACTGTACCTACATTTTGAATCACGATAATTCTTTTTTTTATATGATTTTCTGTCAAGTTCTAGTCACTGGATTCTTCTTCCACACTGTTTTGTATTCTTGACTTCTTGTTTTACAGAATTTCTGAAGACAAGGCAGCAGTAGAAACACATCACATGCGTTCACCAATGACTGATGGAACCTACTAGAAACTTGCTAATTAGAATAATTAGGAAACCATTAAGGAAACATTTGTAAGACCCTTGCTTTTGTAAATGATTTACTGCAGATCCAATGACAAATACAGGCAGATCATTCTTCTTACAGAGGACTCTGTCCTCTATTTTCCCTGTGCATACTTTTCAGCAGTAAACTTGAACCAGGCTCTGTCCAGCTTTTCACTAACTGAAATGATTCTTTATTTATTTTACAAAGAACTAACAAAAAAAATTATAGCTAATGTGCTGCTGTTTACTCAGGAGTGTCAGTCCTCTAGCCACACCCTTAATGCTGTATATCCCTCCCAGCAGCACAGTTGATTTTTTGACAAGTATTACAGAATGATAGAGGATGTTCACCCACTCATTCTCAAAATGCTTTTGGGAATAATGTGCTCCACTTGACAGGGCATTCCTGCTGAATGAAGCTTGAAGGAAATAATGTCAGCTCATGCTCTTTGTTAACAGTCCCCTGTTTTCTACTAACATTAGCTGTGTACAAAGCTCAATATTGAAAGATGACTGTACGCTGATTTTCCAGACTGGCAAGCAGAAAATTGGCCAAAAATATATTATGAAGCATATGCTAGACAGCATTAAGCACTAGCAGTTTAAAAGAAAGAGTGAAGACAAAGAGGCATATCCATCTTCAACTGGTGGACTTTCAAAGGATGGTGTTGTGAGGAGTCTCACTTGTCACCCTTGAGGAAGCTGCTTTACACCAGCACCATCATGAGTAGCTTCCAGTCCCAGCAGTCAGAGTGGGGATGGGGAACGAGTGCACTGAGGCTCTCATTCACACGTATGCCAACATTCTGGGTTTAATGAACCACCTTTTCACAAATCCTGTGAGAACAGCAGTCCTGTGGGGATAGTTGTCTGCAGGGATTAGGTACAGAGCTTGGGATATACACAGGAGCCTTGTCAACAACAAGGTTCTTGTGCATAACAAGGCTGTGAGCCGTCCCACAACCACAGGCAAAGTCAAACTTCTTTTATCAACCCCTGCCTCCCACTTCCCCCAGCAGCTTCAGTGCTATCTGGTTTTCTATCACACATGGAATGAGAGGAAAGGATGACCATCCTGGAGTGGGAAATGGGACAAAATAAAGAGTGACAAGCTTAAAACCTCCCATTCTTCCCTTTCCAGGGGCTAAAGATACTGTGAAAATTTCTCCTCTGGACTCTTCCGTCTGGAGAGGAGAAAACTAAGGTGGGTTTAAAAAATATTGTAGGTGTTAGCTAAACTGAACTGCTAATCACTGAAGCAATACTAGAACAAGGGAAATCCACTGAAACAGGTGCTAGAGCACCTTAAAGCCCATATATTAAAAGGTACATCTTTACATATTTGTGCAGTGAATTTCTGTTCCCACAGAGGACTGTGGGGGCAGATGGTATCAGCAGCTTCAAATGGGTCTGGACAAATTAAGACCAGATCATGATTCTATGATTCTATAACTCCGGGATTCAGATAGTAAAGCATATGAGAAGGGATGTACCCTATGATACAATGAGTGTGGATTATGTGGATTACCTCCATCCCTGGGGGTATTTAAAAGAAACTTGGAGACACAGTTTGGTGTTGGACTTGGCAGTGCTGGGTTAGCAGTTGGGCTTGATGACCTTAGAGGTCTCTCCAACCTAAATGGTTCAATGATTTTATGATATTGTAAGCATTGTCCATTCAAGACCATGAGTCTGAGATTCAGATTTCTACTTGGCAGCCGAGGATAGCTGGGGCAGCAGCTGGAAGTGTGCCTGTGGAGGTTGTACCTTATCTCATTAGGCTGAGGAGACAAGTCTCTGTGCTTGATGAGGTTGCCTTAACAGCTTCACAAACAGCCACAAGTGATTATGTTTAGAAAGGCTGTGAAGGGAAGCTAGAGCCAAGTCCTTGTCAGTCTAAGCATGGAATAGGAATATCTTTCCTGAATGCTTCCCTTGGACACAAGAAAATTGTGAGTTAATATGGTACTTTAATACTCTACAGCTCTGCTTTGGAAGATTACTTTGAAGAAATTCTGATTTACACATAGCTAATGATTTTTTTTTTCAATTGAAAAGAGTGAACATAATCTAGTTATGACAACTTGAGAAGAGTGTGACAACTTTTTACACTAAAGCCAAACAGGATGACCCAGCTAATTACAGTTCTGACATCCTTATATCAGTCCTGGACAAATTAATGGAATGACTGATATGGGACTTGATTCATCAAGAATTAAAAGCAGGGAATATAATTAATACCAGCTAACAGGACTTTACTGAAAGTAGATTTAATCCTGCTGTGTTGATTTTTTTAAAATGACATTTCATGTTTAACCTGTAAAGATAAAAAAAGTAAGTAAAAAATGCATGACCTGGTATAACACAACAAAAATATACAGTCATATAAAGTTAACTGATATGTATTTGATATGAAGTAAAAGAAGGATAAACTGTTTCACTGTGTCTCCAAATGCAGTCATAAATTTGGAATCACCAATGGCCTGGTAGTTCTAACTGGTCCCACAGGATTTAGCTAGGGGCCCAGACTTGCCATGAAATTCTGATCTAATACTATTTGAAGATGACACAAGAGGGTGTGAAAGTAATAAGTAACAGAGAGAATGAGACACACCAGCAGCATGGATTGCTCTTTACGTGTGCTGATCATGCACTTCAGGACAGTCTGGGGGAAACTGTACATCTGTGGGACAAAAGAAATATAGGTAATGCTTAAGAATGGAGGAATCTGTCATGTTGGGCAGTGATTGTGAATAGAAGTTTGTTGGAAAGATGTAACTGCAAAGTCTGGCTGTGGCCAGTTGCAACAGGTGGTGCAAGCCAGCGAGAAAGCTCAAGCAGCATTGCTGCTGCATTGTGTAGTCTCCCCTGACTTCTTAATTTTACTTCTGAAGAAATAGTGTTTCTATAATGTGCCTTCATCTGCCTGCTGTCTGTGGAGTGAATCCCTTTTACCCTTAGCAGCCTCAGCAGTGCTGGACTCCTTTATGCGCATGGACACAGAACAAGTTTCTGAGACAGAAAAAATCAAACAGGTTCTGGAGGAGCTCATTTATCTTCGCTGAGAGAAGGTAAAATCTGGAAACTAGCACAGACTAAGCCTCTTCCTTCTATTAGAGAGCTAAAACTGAATAAAGTTAAGCCTTGTTGACAGCCAGAATTTTAGATATACTTAGAGACCACAAATCCTTTCGAGTGTGAATGGTGATTGGACTTTCTGGCACTGAAGTTGATTACGATTTCTTTCTAGTCAAGAAAAAATGACAACACTCATTATAATGGTTTGAAGTGGTCATCTATGTTCCCTGGAGCTGTCTGTGACCCTTCAGACCAGAAGAACTTACAATATTGAAATTAATACACTTTGTACCACAAGCACTCACCATATGACATGAAGGACAAATATAGTGTCTTAAAGAAGCTAACATGCTGCAAATTACTTTCAAGGGCTTGAGTGAGTTTAACAGTAGAAAAAGGTAAACTAGAACATTTTTAGAAGAAATGCATTAAAGGAGTTTTGAACTGAGAAGCCGAGAAAGCATTGACAGAATTCAGCAAAATAAATGTTGGTTACGATCAAAGCTATATATTGTAAAAGATGAATTGATGATACAACACAAAAATGTGTGTGATCCTATTTATTGTTCTAATTGGCTATGTCTTGATAAATACCAGGAAATGATTGATCTCTCATCACAGATGCTCTGTGAGTTTGGTGGTGGTGCAGCATAAGCAATTTTAACAGCTGTGTACAGTTATTACAATTCACTAGCTGAAACAGTAATTTTCCTTAAATATTTCTGATTACTTAAATTAGCTCTAAGGTTAGAGGGTTGCTTTTCCTCAAGGATACTGCAGGTGCATAAACCACATAGTGAAAAAGTGAAAACCCTCTATTTCTTGCATTTTGAGTGAAATCCTGTCTTGCTGATGTCAATAAATTATCTTCAGTGAAGGTGAATTTTCATCCACTCTTTCCACTGTTTCTGAATTTTATGAACATTGGATAATGACACTGAACACAGTAGTAATACTTGCTTGTGCTTGTAGGGTGGGACCTATAGGCAGAGAAACTGGAGATCTCTAAAAAGGGAATATTTGCAGAACTTGCTCAGGGTTGTCAAGAAAACTGTTAGTGTTAGAACACTATAAAAAACTCTTTTAGCAGGAAGAGTCTGATTTCAGACTGTTCTAAATGTATTGAAATTATATTTGAAATATTTAATTCTATTTCTTGCTCTTGAATATTCATTAACATTAGAAGAAAAACTCATAACATTAGATTAAGGCCACATTAGAAAATCCATAGCTTGGAATGACTGACTTGGGAGAATGATGAAGCTTAACATATAGTGATAAAAATTGTGAAATTCTACTCATTTTGGCCTCTAACTTGACTGAGTTAATTCAACTCACATTCAAGCCATGCTACAATGATATTGTTAAATAACTACAGTGACACATGTTTCAATTACATCTTTATATCCTGCCTTTTGCCATTCAGGGATCAGAAAATAATGGCTAACTTAAAAAAAAAAATATTTTTTAAAATATATATATATATATACATATATATATACAAGCAGAGTTATTCCTCTATTATTATTCAGTAATTCTTGAACTACTTGTAGCGCAAAGTGGAGCAGCAAGTAAATGAATGAGAATGTTTAGTCATAAAAGTGATTATTGGTAATAGAAAATAGCTATGGCAATCTGAATTCAAAACAAACATGTACATTGGAAAAACCCCCAGAACTAAGCAATCAGAATGATGTGTTTTTTAGAAGGCTTTAAGAAACTGTTGGGAAAATTTTGTAGACACAAGTAAAACTGGCCTATTATGTCTTCCTTGTGTCTCGGACACAAGATGTGGAACTGAAGAGGACTGAAAATACTAAAGGAAGCTATTTTTTTCCCTTAAAGACAGCAAGATGAAGAGAGGCATTCATCAGCATTTAGATTTTAAAATATTTTGTCAGCAGCTATATCAATTTGTTGTTGTCCTCAGTTAAAAGGATGCTGGGCCACTGAGAAATATATTTCTTAGAGGTATGGAAGCACTGTTGTTGAAAGACTGTGAGTCTGAAGAAGTTTTAAATGCAAATAAGAGAAACACCAATTCTGATATGTGTGTTGGAAGCATATTACAGACGATTATTCAGAAATATATACCACTACATAGCTTATGAGAGGGAAGCAGGTGAGGATTTTTCTCTTCAAAATAAAACAACAGTGCATACATTTAAAATAAAAATTCCAAATCTGTTCTATATTTACCCCAGCTGAAGAAGAAAATAATATGGACAGTTCAGTTACATTGAGCGCCTCCATGAAAACAGCCGATTGAAACTTTCTGATAGCATGGAAGCAAACTTCCTACAACCATTCCTGCATGCTCCCATTCCCTAATGTAATTCACCACATTTAATGTAATTAATTTGGAAAGAAGGAAGTGCAGTTTTCCCAGAGGAATTCCCTGACTGACAGCTGTTTTACATAATCAGTGCAGAAACAGCAGTAGTGGAGCATACTCCAGCTATTACCTCCTAATGGACATTTACTTTGCTTTGCTACTGTTTGGCTCAGCACAAAAGATTGCAACAGACATAGAGAGATTCAATTTAAATTCCTTCCCCCATAAAATGAATTCTTTAGCTAAGTGTGTACACTCTGGGCCTTTTGTTTTGGGGCAATAATGAGCACCCTGTGCCCTGTCAGTCTGCAAGACACCTAGGTGTTCCCCAGAAATACCTAGGTGCACCACAAACTGAGTATAAGTTCAAAAATCCTTCTTGCCAACGAGAAAATAGTAACATCTTACACACTATTGGCTTTTCATAACTGTAAGTAAAGAACATGTAAGGACTCCAATAATGTTTGTAAAATAATTTGTGAGTACTCATTGAGGGAAACTATATTAATTTTTATTATTAATTAAGCCTGTTTGATTGAATTTGTGGGTGAAATTGTAAAAACGTTATAAAGAAAAAGCAAATAAGAATTTTATGCTTTTATGTGGCAAAGTTTAGTAAAGAAAGGATGTAGAATAGTAAATATAAAATAAATCCAATATTTGATTTCTCCTGAGCAACGTTTACCTGGTCTGTGTGAGGAAAAGAATCATATCTTTCCCTACTGCCTCATATAATATACAAGTAACTTTTGGAACTTGTGTCTTTAATTGTCTATGTTTATTTTAAATGAAAAGCTGTGTATTTTTCTAAGGTGTATTTGAACCATCAATTTTGTAGGTTCTCCCCCTGCACACTCTACATGTAGGTGTTCAACAGTAGGTGGTGCTCCCAAGGTAAGTCATAGTCTAAAATGAAAATTAAATAGTGTTTATTGAGGAAGGAGAATTCTGGAGGTTTTAATATGGTAGCTGAAGAGTATTTAAAGTGTAAAACCTCTAAAAACATATTAAATATTATACTAACTCTAATTTCTAAATAATGTAAATCTAGATGACCACTCAAGCAAACATGGAAGATGTGCAGTTTTCAGTCTGTTCCTTTTCTTCCAAATATTCCCACAACGAATTTTTCACTCATCTTATATCCTGACTATGGAATTTCTGTCCATGTGCTTTATTGCCCAGATGCCATTCACATTTTCTGAGAATGCAAGTATCAAATCCAAATTGCCTATGTGATTTTCAGTTGTTAAATGTTTAACATGTTTTATTGGCAATTGTGCAATATAAATATTATTTTTAAATTACATCCTAGATTAATAGCACCTACAATGTGATCTTAAAAATCCTGGAATATTTTCAGCATTATAAGTAGCAATAGGGCTTAGCATTTTCTGTTTGGGTTCTATACTCTAGGCATCCTTTATTCAGTATATGCTCGCTTTTCAGTGCTGTTTCTTGAATTTGGTTGTACAAGAATGGTCTCAAACATTCTTAATATGATTAGAGAGCATCATATGGGGAACAAAACTTAGTACACTCAAATTCAAGCTTGAATGGTATTGACAGAACATCCTGTGAATTTTTACTGAAATGTACAACTAAAGCTACAATTGCTGTTGAAAACAAATCACAAAGATCAAGTCACCCAAATAGCTTTCAAAGAGGAGGGTGTTGGTATTATTATTCTTCGGTTGTTTGGGGTTTTTTTCTGGTCAGTAGTGGACTTTCCTTGCCTGTTTATATTTCTGTTGGAGTTCAGCAATATTTGCACAATATCCTATTTGTGCATACACAATCTGAGAAATATGGTGAGTTGCAAACAGGGTATTGTGTTAATTATAGTAGGTGCTTTGCCCATTTACATTTTTGAGCAGCTCGAACTAAATTGAAAGAATAAAACCAATGAGGCAGGAAAGTCCAATTAAAAGCACATTAATCAAATGCCCCACAAATGCATTTCCTCTCTAATACATATTGTTGCACTTTATGTTGAGAGCCTGTTTGATGTCAATTGTCCTTCTGTATCTAATGCAGAATCTTGTTCAGTCAGTGTGCAGTAATAAATGTAATTGTCAAAGGCCTGGGTTCAGATACTTCATTTTATATTTTTATAGATTTTATAGTTAATTTAAAATTTGAACCATTCTTCTTTTAAAGATTAATTATAACCAAGAAACAAAGAAAAATGAGAAAGTGACTACCACTTTAAGAAATGACTATTTGAAACAAAAGCTGCTTTTCATGTACCATAGTTGCAGTAGAGTTTCTTCTCATCTGCACTCGAATAAGTTGAAGTAGACTGTTGGTTTTCACATAAAATTCAAACTAGAAAAACGGTTCAACAGAGCACTTAAAATTTGTTCCCTTGATATCTGGAGAACAAAATTAGCTTGACTGAGCTTCTTGTATAATGCCATAAATCAAGAATAGGTCTGTGGGAACTCATGTGAAAAGTTTATTTTTTTTGCACTGATGAATCTCTCAATAAATAAATGAATACTAGTGGCTGTGCTGAAACACAAATCAGGTATTCAAGTAATCTGAAAGCTGGACATAGAATTCCACTTCTTGCTCCATTGTATCATCTTTATATGATGCCAGGCAAGACTTTTAGGACCAGATCTCAAAGAGAGAGGAAAAAAAAGAAAAAAAGGAAATTAAAACAAGATTCATACAGAAATTAGAATCTGAATCTCTTCTGTCTAATCCTGGGAATGCTTTTCCATTCCTTATACACCTGGACCACGCTCCTGTTTTGGGGCAGCCCAACTTCAAACAAGGCTGAGTGGTCACGTGTCTGCACAACTCTAGGACTGTCCAGGGAAGAGGCAGCTTGTCCCCAAGGGGGAGTGTGTCTGCTAAGCAATGGCAGCACACAGAATGCATGCTGACAAGACTGGGCTCCCTACAAAACCCCACTGTACTCACTGTTGAAATATAAACCCTTCAGGGTGGTACTTAGGTGCTGCTATAAAGAAAAAAAAAAAAAAAAAGAGGTTTCCAGAAAATGGTACATCAAGTTAAAATATTTCTTTATCCATACAGGACTGGAAGTTCCTCAGAAAAGTGGATGTAGTTTAAATTCTCTTAAGCTGGAGAGAGATTTGGAACCAGGCCTTAGTTTAGGTTTCTCACTCTAAGACCTCTAAAGAGTGAGTCCCTAAGCCTTCTCCTTCCTAGGTGAGAAACAGGGAAAGAGTTGTAAGGGGTGTAGGAGTCTCCCTGCAGAGGGTTATCTATGGGTGTGTGCATCTCTGTGTGTGCCATGGGAACCAGAGTCAGGGTGGGATCACAGCTGCACGAGCTGTACCCATTGTCTCCCGTGTGTTAGTGCTACTGCTGCTGCACTGAGTGTGACAACTTTAGCAAGTTCCACCTAGTTCATCCTTTGGATCCCTTTCTGACACACCCTGCCATGGGCATGTCTTCCTCCAGTTCTATCTGAGCCAATGGGAGAGTTTTCACTCCAATTCTCCTACCCTCATTCCCCTTTGGGTGCCCTCTCCATACGGACACACTTCCCCTTCTCTCCTTTTCTCTGCCTTTTGCACCAGAGATCTCCATCCTCCTCAGCCTCCCAGCTGAGCTGTTTATAAGTCATTCCTGAGAAAGTGTCAAAGACCTAAACGAAGTCTGCTCAAGCCATCCCAGGTAACTTCACTTTAGACCAATGGGGAGGGTTCATGTGAGCAAGTCAGATAGTTAGATTTCAAATATGAGAACCCTGTAGGAAGTCCTGTCTGATAAAAGAGTTCTTGTGAACAGAAGGAGGGAACATCCAAATAAATTTTAGTAGGAAACTTACATGTATTGCTTTTTGTTTTGGACTTTAAACCTGGTCTTTAATCTTTTTTGTAACAGTGTCCCATTTGCTGCACAGGAGAGAAAAAACAGTCTATTCATTATCTCTATGACTTAACACAATTGTTTGCAATAGCTGAGTATTCAATAATGTGCAATAATATTAACTATTGAATTTCCTTTCAGTGAGAGGATTCTCAAGAGGATGCTTCTGAATGAAGTTAAAGAGGCTTCACCATAAAATTTTATGTAACTAGCAATGCAACTATGTATGGCGTTGCCATAGAATATTTGTAACTGGAAAAATAGCATCCCATTTGTTAAGCTAAGCCTTCCATGGGAGAAGGAGGATTTACTGGAGTACATGTTCAATATACATAATAGATACCATTTCTCAGGATTAAAAATGTGGATTCCTGAACAGTAAATTGAAACCTTCTGACTTGCTTTTCCTAGTTATCATTAGCAGTTATCTTAGAACTAGTTCAGAGATGGTGGTGTCCATGTTCCCTGGTTACTGGGCATGGGAAATGAACAAGTTGAAGGCGGATAGCCATAAATAACAATGTTTTAATGGTACCATCAACTCAAAATTCCTTAAAACAGTGATGATAAAAATCTGTGAAGAAATAACAAGATAAGTTCATTACTAATTAATTTTCTTTCACTATATGAAAATATAAATTTTAAAAGAGCTATATTGTGTTATTAATGAGGGGTGAGTAAAATATGCTCAGGTTTATGATTGCTGTTTTCACTAGTAATGCCTCTCTACAATTTAGCTTGTATTAAAAACAGAAAAAAATGATTAGTAGTATTTTATGCCTTGGGCTAATTTGTTTAAATTTGAAATATTGTACTGAACTAAAATTAAAACATATGCTCTGTGCATATACTCTGTGAAGTACTGCAGATAGATATTCTTCTCATAAGTAAATGAAGATGGTTTAAAAATGTATATCTCATTTCCTTCTAGGGATATGCAGGCTAAGCAAATGTGCCTTGCCTCTGTGCTGTTTTAAAAACAGACTCATAGAGAAGCTTGAATCAAATATTTGATGCAAAACTTTGACACTCAATGAGACATGTCAGAGTAGCTTCTAAGTCTATTCTTTTATTGGCATGTCTTGAAAAAGTTCCAAACCCAGTGGCAAACATTAAATTTATATATATTAGTCCATCTCGCCTCCTAGCAAAAATAGACCTTGTTACATATTTATAAAGCACTACATTCACTCCTCCAAAATTCTAGCAAAGTAGTTTGATTTGTTGTTTTGCAGAAAGGGAAAACTGAGGGACCAAGAAGTTGGGAGGATTTGCCCAAAGTCACAGAATGGATAAAAAAAAGTGAAGCAGAAAGAAAACAGAAAAGATCTTCCACAACAAATGAATCAGTCTCTCCAGTGCTATTACTGAATTGTAACAAAGAGTTTTATATTCTCAATTTTCTTGCCTCCATAGGATTCCCTCACTGTCCAGTACTGCTTTGCTGCTTCATTAGCTTAATGGTAATCAGAGGCAAGAACCCTGTTCCTTGGCCTTTAAAATCCTCCCATGTTTAAATTGAAATAAGAAAGAATTTTTTAAATGAGAGAGAACAAAAAAATCCACGTTTCTTTCACGAGGTAAAAGAACACTGTAGGAGGCAACCACCGAGCCTTATGTGGCTATAGGCTTCAGCTGTACCATTGATGTTCCTTGTCCAGGAATAAAAAAATGATGCCTAAAAGCAAAAGGAATTCAAGAAGTCAGAATAAAATTATCAGCCCACAGAATAACTAACTTTCCACTTGTCCTGGTTTTGGGCAAGTTTGTGAGAAAACTTCTGAAGGGGTCCTGGTTTAGGAAAAGGACACCACAAGATTTTATGAACTTTGCACTGTAGATCAACTCTCTCAGCGTGCCCAGGAACTTTGCTCTCTGAGTAGGCTCCTTGGCCACAACACTACTTTGTTGAATTATGTTATTCTGCTAAACAACATATCCTCCCACAATACACCCACTGTTTTATTTGGCTTGTAGACCTCAGGGATTAATTCCTTTTCCAAAATCCTAAATTACGGGGTCATGCACTGATTATGGAGCATAGCCAAGGACCTAAATACAGAGCACCTAAAATGATGGTTTGTGAGAATATACCAATAAGATCTAACCCATTGCTTGATTCTTGACTTCCAGATTACTCCAGCCTATATTTAAGTACAAAAAGGAAAAATTTTTGAAGTGGAATAGGTATGTTTTTCATGGTTAGCCAGTCTTTAAAACTTGGCCTGTACAGGGCTCCATCTCCACTCTGGCTTTCTCTGCCACTGGCTGCTCCAGAACCTGGCAAAACTTCTCTGGCAGCATTTTGAGCTCCAGGCTATGACCCAATACTAGGCATCAGTTCCTTTAGGCAGGCCTTGTTCAACTACATGAACTCCTGGATGCCTACTGCTGTATCCTTTCCTGAGGCAAGCACTGTCAGGGATTTTAAAGGAGGCCCTACTCTGCCTTCCCCATCTCTGGCTGTTTTCTCCCTCTCTTCTGGACCATAATAATTGGGACAGCTGGAGAAAGATCTGCCTGATCACAATGGCAGACAGCTGCACACGGGAGGACACTCCTTGTAAATACAGCTGCTATTTCTTCTGGAGGTAACAAACACACCGCGTGTTTCTGCAGTTCACCTCCAGAACGCGTTCTAGCTTTGAGCTCGTCCTAGGAACCTCTGTGTAGCAGTGTAAGGGCAACCACTGACAACCAGAGATCCATATGTTCTATCCACATACAAGTGGAGATTTTATCTTTTCATAATCTTAATCAAGTCTTGGAAGCCAAAAATCTTCTCTGTAAATTGATGGGAAGTATGTTATTTTTGGACTGAGCTTGCATTAACTCAAAAGTTGGGCAGAAAATCGTTCTATTCTTTTTTTTTTGTTTTGTTTCACTATTCAAATTAGCAGATGCATTTCCTATCATTTGATACTTTTTCTGTCAATAACACACAAATCCCATGGAAACATGCCAAAGATTTTCTTAGCAACCAAGCCTCTTTCCTGATATACACAATTAACTACAACAGTCTGTTAAAAGCTTAAAATAAGCCTGTCTCTTTTTTTTTATTTAGAATTTTATATAGTGAAAGAAGATTCATTGGTAAGGAAATTAGCACAGTTTCAGGAGAATTTATTTATTTTTATGGAGGCTGAATACTCAAGAGATGTCATGATAAAAGCAGGTGTTGCCATAGAGGCAAATCTGCTGGGATCAACCCAATGACTGAGTTCAGGTAAATTAAAAGCACTCTTACCAATTGATGGTATGGGCCCCCCATGATTAAAATGTAAATTGATTCATGCCTTGTAAGTGTACAACACTGCCGCAGAAAGCATCCTGCTCCATCAAGAAGTAGCAAATTCCATTATGAAAGATGGGATTTTGACAAGCTGTTTCTTGTTCCAAGAGGGTAACCATTTTGGAGAAGAGTTTGTAGATTCTTGGCACTGCTTCCTGTGTCTCTGGAAGGTGCAGACTAATCACATTTTCAGAAAACAGAAGTTATAGTTTTTATATCTTCACATTTGGTTAAAGTAAAATAGAACAAAATATCACAAGTTCTGTCCTATTTATAGAGATTCTTTTTTTTATCTTTGCTTAGAATAATCTCCATTTTCTTCACAGTCTTTGAGTTAGACCCAGAGTACAGGCTGATGGTATATGAAAAAAAATTATTTTTAGAAGCAGTGTATGTAACTGCTATGAAAAGAAATAAACCAAAAGCATCTGAGGTAAAAACTGACACTTGAACTCACCTTCTTACAGGCTTGTGTGGCATGCTTTTGTCACAAGCTAAACATCCATTTATGCTGTGGCATCAAAAGCTTACAGACCTTTAGATCTCCCTGTAGGTACTAGATGGAGCTAGAATTTAAACATCCTATCTTTCCAACAATCCTGAAAGTAGGTGCCCATGAACACAAATTATCCAGGCAATGAGAAAAATCCACTGGTAAGTAGAAGAATCATAAACAAAGGAATGAGAAAACACAGCATTAAGCCTTATCAGCTGAAGACTTTAAGTAGCCCTTTATACAGGTCTTCTAAATAGTTTATGGGCAATGGCAGCTTTAGTGATCTCACAGGAAGAATGACTTCTTCAGTAAACCTGTTTGTTGAAATTTAATGATATGCTTCCAAGTACAATGGTCTTGATTTGTGCCTGCTGTTGGTAAGTACAGTACATGACAACAACTCTTCCCTTCACAAGTGACCCACAAGACGTAATGCAAACAGCTGCAGTATAGCAATGTGGAATGACCTAAATGGCTGTGCTAAAGCTTGCAGCAATTTAGACATTCTTAAAGCTCCACAAAGCTGTGCAAACTGGCAAAGAAAAAAGAAAAAGAAAATATTAATTCTTGGCTTAGTGGTTTTTATAGCAAAAAAAAAAAAAAAAAGGTACAAGAAAAGTAAATTTTACATATAACTTGGAAAACAAGGAACACTTCAGCTACCCGGAGCTGAGTGGCTTGAACTGTGCTCCACTGCAGTCATTAGGGGTCTGTGAAATTGTACCAGTGCCAAATGTTAGCATGGAGGATTATATTTACCTGTCTTATTGCATGGTAATAAAATGCAATGGCCACTTCCAGCCATCTCTGCCATTCCCTTCTGCTGCCGGGGGATGGGAAAAGGGCTTCCACAGCCATTTTGACAAACACACTGCCAGGCCTCAGTGCCTGGGCTTTTGCCTGATGACGTTTCTAATCTTCATACCTCTGCCATAGAGGTTAAAAATGACCTTGAAATAAAAGAGTCTTTTTCGTTAAGATTTTGTCTATGTATAAATTTCTGAAATAGTATTGTAGAAAATAGTCTCTTAGATAAGGAATGTATTTTCAGCTCCTAGTTTCACAAAATACAGATGGCTATGATTTCTTACAGATCTGCTAATATATGGGGAAAACATTTCTGCAGAAATTGAGAGAAAAGTCTAACTTTTTAATCCATATGATATTTACTGGTTGTCTGAAATAAGACTAGTTTTCTGCAATAAAATCTTTTTGAGGTAAAAAAAGAAGAAAATTTAAATTGAGTCAAGCCACTCCTGGAGCTAACAGCTTTTGAGGCTGGGGAAAAAGTATCTTCTTTTATGCACAAAGCAGGAGTTCAGTCCTCATTAATATCAATTAGAAGTTGATGAAGTTCTTTGTTTTATTACACTGCCATTTGTACTACATTTTCAAATTACATCAAGACAATAAATATTCTCACCGACAGTAACTGCTCACAGGGGATTTTAAGCAGCACGAGATACATAATGAAACTCAACTCATTATTATTATTATTAATTATTTGTATTATTTTATTGCATAGGAGTTGTAGTCATGGATCATGACTTCATCGCATGATGCATAAAGCTAGAACAAAAAGGCCATTAATTGCTACAAATCAGAGATCGTTAGTGGCATGGCTTGGGTAGAGCCTGACTTTGAATTTTCACCTTTCCAAAACTTGGACAATGCTGTTTGACCAGACAATTGGGCTTTCCAATAAATGTTCAACAAAAGAATACAACAGAATTCAATAGAATCACGAGGTTGGAAGAGACCTTCAAGATCATTGAGTCCAACCCAGCCCTAACACCACAACTAGACCATGGCACTGAGTGCCACATCCAGCCTTTTATTAAACACATCCAGGGATGGTGACTCCACCACCTCCCTGGGTAGTGACCATTCCAGTACTTTATTATTCTTTCCATAAAAAGAATTCCTTTCCATAAAAACTTTTTTCCCAATATCCAGCCTATATTTCTCTTGGCACTACTTGAGACTGTGTCCTCTCGTATGTGTTTGTTGTCTGTGTTCAAGGTGACCTTGCAACATCTGTGTGGAATCAATGCCACTGGAGCAGCCATTCCCACTCAGCTGGCTGAGGGACTCCCACCACTCCCAGCTCACAGCAGTGTCAGGCCCCAGGTGCTCCTCTGCCTGTGATTCTCCCTACCCCTGAAGAGCAATGAGCATCTCCCAGCCTTGCCTGGCCCATGCCACTGTCAGTTCCTTGCACAGTGTAAGTGGTAAGAAAACACCAAAGTGTCTGGTTGTAATGGCATGAGGAAGAAAGGGCAGTCACATTTGGCACCTGCTTGTGACTTCTCTATCAGCTGATGGATAGTGAAACTGAATCTCCTAGAAGAGTAAAGCCACAAATAAATATATTTGATACATATGATGTTTGGCATGTACACATCTATATTTATGAAAGTCAAGAAAGAGTGTGAAGATGAGAGGTGTGATTTAAAGCATATCCCTGGTTTCAGTGCCCTTAATGCAGGCAGCATGGGGTGACCAGCACAGTCTTCCCCACAAAGAAAGCAGCCTGGGAGAAGGCTTGGCTGAGATCTGTGTTAGTCACTCTGGGAGCTGATAATTGTTCCAAGAGCTGCCAGCAGGACAGGATTAAACAGAGGAGAGAGGCACAGAAGTTAAACCACCTCTATCACCTGCATAGAGATATTTGCTGTACGAGGGATCAGCCAGCAGTTACACAAGGAGAGAAAAGAAGCAGAAGTGGAGCTCCACTGGGGCATCCCCAAAAGAGAAGTGGGTGAAGAAGACAGCCTGAAATGATGTTTTTGAGAAACAGATGGAGAGGCAGTTAAGAATAGGTTTGGAAGGTGGGATAGAACAAGAACCTCTCTCTCTCTCTCTCCCTCTCCCTCTCTCTCTCTCTCTCTCTCTCTCTCTCCGTAGAAGGAAACATTTGTTCAGCAAAAAGAGTTGTTTGGGTCCTGCAGCTGCTGAATCAGCTTCCAGGTATTTGTGCCTGTCTCAAATATATGATTCTTCCTTTCCCAGTGGATCTGCAGGGGTGCTGGTTTGTCCTTGCCATTATGGACTGGCTCCACCAATAGTGGCCAGTCCAGATGATTACTGCCCTTAAGATAAAGAGTATATAGAATGGGGTCAGGGAAGACCAAAGCAGGAAAAATTCAGCTCATTTCAGTTCAAAGGATAGGCCCTCAGGCTATATCTAGATAGCATACTTCTTAAATGAGAGGGGAGAAAATGGCATGCAGAAAACAGTTGCCAAAACTGTAGTACCTTCTTGTCAGCCACTCACAAACCAAAAGAGAAAACCTCCCAGGAGTCATTTTAACAAGGAGTGTCCGTGCATGAAATGAAGTATGATGCTCATACTTCTGTTAGAAACTGACTGACAACTCCTAAATTTCTAATTTTCAAAGGCTATCTATTACTCTGAACACGGTGTGACCTGGAGCCCATGCAGCCTTCCAAGCCACAATATTAAAGAAGAACCTCAATGAAGGACCTCAGAAGAGATTTGGTATTCTGTAAATATTCCCTGTTAATAAAATCAGAAATTAGGCGGTTTTGTTAGCCAAGATATCTCAAAAGAATATCTGAAAGTGGAAACTCCAGATTTGCTGGGGGATAGCTGTAGGAAGATGATGAGTTTATTCAACCCCCAAAAACATAAAACCAAAACTGTCCTTATGGTTAACAGAGAACTGAAGCCAAGTAGTAACATTGAGAAGACTTGCAGTGGGGTAGGTGGATATATAATAGCAGTGTATTTGGGCTGGTAACTTCCTAGACATTTTTATCCAAAGCTTTTCATCCCAGACAACGAGAAAGGAGAGGGAAAAAAAAAAAAAGAAGAATAAAAAAGATGTATCCTAACCTGCAGCACCCAGGCCATTTTGGACTCAGAAGTCCAAAATGATGGGGTGAAGAATCATGATGAACTTGAGGAATCACATACAGAAATCACTGCTCAATTAATAAAGAATCACAACAGAGAAAATCTGAGATCACTCGAACACTTTATCAATCCAAGCAAAGTGTTTGCATTTTCTCCTTGTCCATTAAAAAAGTCATGCTTGGTAAGAGGATGTGAGAAGTGGTCTTGTGCATTTCGTAGTGTAATTAAGCCAGAAAAAAACCACCAACATTTCTAAGGATGATAATACATGAAGTAGGATTTTAGAACTATAAGACTTACCTCCAAAATTCCATCTTAAGTAGTAAAATGTTGACAGAAAGCAGAGAGAGGCTTCAAATGGTCTCTGCAAAGGTGCCAGCCGTGGAGCTGTAAGAGACACAGAGGCGAGCAGTTCAACTTTGTCCTTCCAAAGGAGCCTTCTTATCTCCTTGACAGATCACCTGTGTGCCACAGCAGCCTCACCACATCATCCTCCACTGCAGGTGTTCTTTCCTTGTGGAGTTTCAGTGTTGCCTGCCTGGAGGGACTCCTCTGCAGGAGAGCTTCCTGCTGCAGGGCCAGTTGGATAGAGGCAGGAAGAGATACAGCTCAGCAATTCCCCCAAAGGCAGAGCTGCAGTCCAGGCAGGCAGATAAATGATTGCCCAGCTCTTCAACCTCACATACCATGAGAACAGCCAGGTGGCTGAAAGGAAACCAGACTCTCAGCACTGCTCTGAGCATGAACTGTACCCCAAGTGTGTTGATTAAGAACATCAGGTCATGAATTTTTCATGTGGTTATTTTTTTTGTTGTTTTTGGGTGTTTGGTTTTTTGTGGGTTTTTTTCTGGAATGTGTCTGCTGTCATTTTTTTCCCCAAAATATTCTACTATTGATGACTATGGCAATTGTGCCTCTGGCAATATTCAATAGCTTTTAGGATGCAGACATTGCTCACTCTGATCCTTCTTCTCCCACTCTAACAAATTCTCCTCAGCTATCCAGGCTGTTCCACTTTGTATAAATGACGTATCCACCAATAAGAAAAAGAAATTAATTTCTTGACTTAGAGGTGATGGATTCAGGTCAAAGTCCCTGCCCAATGCCACTTGGGGGTGTTTATTTAATGCAAGGGTTACACAGAGCTCATAGACCTGACACTGGAGGTAGGAGAGATGTGCACCTTGCAAAGCCAGGCAAGGCAACACAGAGCATTTCAAAGCCCCATGTGTAGATGACTGAATCAAGCAGTGGATCAACACAGTGTGTCTGACTTGTCTGCTTCAGAGGGAGGTGAACTGGCTCCATTGATACCCACCAGCTGAAGAAGCTCAGATGTCTGATATGCTTCTACAACCTACAGTCAGATTCCTAAATTTAGGTTTCTTAACCTATATCTCCTTCACCTCAGAGCTGCCTTGTGGGCCTTGCAGGGGACAGACCAAATTCCTGCCCTGGATGAGGGTGGCAGAACCTCCATATATGTGCCGTACCCCAAACCACCTCCAGCTCTCTCAACCTCTCTGTAAATATAAAATATCTGGAAAAATATTTGTCCCAGAATAGGATAGAACAGCTTTTGAAATCCGAAATAATTTTGCAGCAAGTGAAAACTGTCTTCCACCCATCTCTAACTCTCAGCTTCTCAAGTGTCTGAGACATCTAGATGTGAAAGGGAAACCTCACTATGGTTTGATGAGAAAAGTAATGAGATCCCAACCACTTCCTCAGATAAACAAACCTGGGGTCTTGCCACTACTAGCCAAAATAAGTCTGAAGAGAGCAAACCAACCTTTCTAGTCTGTAAATAGCTACAGAAGATGCTGAGAACAGATACAAGAGCAGCATTGCCTGAAATTAATGAAGAAAGAAGAGTGTGTCATGGTGGAGAAGCAGCAGTGTAAAAGCACAGCAGCAACAATTGTACCCACAAGATGAAGAGAAGCAAAAGGAATTATTCTCTCATCATTAAAGGATGCTCCCTGGAAATAGATGGACTTAGTATACAAATACATATTGCTCTTTCTGTTCTAGATAATTCATTGGATCTGATTTTAGAAAAACACTTTGATAGCCTCATCTTCTCCCAGACTGAAGAGAAGGCAACAGGAAATATACTGGTTTATGCCAACAGCAACTCTATAGTTATGAGATATATGAGATATATTTTTTTGCCTTTAGAAGTAAGACAAGCAAGAAGAAAAAAATTGTAGTTACATATAAAAATGTATCATAAAATCATATAATGGTCTGGGTTGGGAGGGACCCCAAGGATCATCTGGTTCCAACCCCCCTGCCATTGGCAGAGACACCTCCTGCTAGACCAGGTTGCTCCAAGCCATGTCCAACCTGGCCTTGAACACTTCCAGGGATGGGAAATTCACAGCTTCACTTGGTAACCTGTTCCTGTGCCTCACCACCCTCACAGTCAATAATTTCTTTCTAACATCTAACCTAAATCTCTTCTCTTTCAGTTTAAAACTTTTCCCACTTGTCCTATCACTAACTGCCAGTGTAAAAAGTCACTCTCAAGTCTTTTTTATAAGCCCTCTTTAGGTACTGGAAGGTTGCTATAAGGTGCCCCTGAAACCTTTTCTTTTCAGGGCCAAACAGTCCCAGATCTCTCAGCCTGCCTGCATAGAAGTTCCAGCCCTTGGAGCATCTTTGTAGCCCTTCTATGAACCTGCTCTAACACACCCATGTCCATCTTGTGCTGAGGACTTCAGACCTGGATGTAGTGCTCCAGGTAGGGTCTCAGAAGTAGAGGGGGAGAATCACCTCCCTCGACCTGCTGGCCATTCCTCTTTTGATGCAGCCAGGATGTGGTTGGCTTTCTGGGTTGCAAGTCCACACTGTTGGCTTGTGTCCTGTTTTTTGTTCATGAGAACCACTAAACTTTTCTCCACATGGCTGCACTCAATGTGTTTTTGTATGTCAAAGGCATTGAAAGGATTACCAAATTAAACATTCTTCTGCCAGCTTAATATCAGTTCTGGCAAATTTAACAGAAGGGTATATATGGATTTTATTATTAAATAAATTGCAGTAGAGGCATACAATCAATACCAGTAAGAAAATAAGAAAACAAAGTATTTTCCCAAAGCAACTCAATATCCTTTTAGTCATGTGACAGATTTGGTTGATAAATGTCTAAATGCCAATCCAATATATCAAACATATGTATATATATATATACATAGGAAATTTTGATTATTGTAGATTGCATCTTGGCTGAATCACTGAGGCAGTAGATGATAAAACACATCAAATGACTGATCTCAAAGATTTACTTTCCTGGGAAATCCTTACTAAGGAAGCATATTTTTAATGCATTGCCCTGTGTCTTCCCATTATTTAACTTCTATCAGTAAACTGGGAGCATTTTTAATACTGTTGATAAAGTTTGTACATAAAACAAAACCAGGAGGATTGATAAACAAAAAAAGGACTGGTGTTCCTTCTAGCAGATGCAATAAACTGAGCACAAACAAGCAAACAGAATTAATGTAGAGGGAAGCCAAATAGTTACATACCTGGAAAAAGAACATTTGTGCTTATGTGAGCAGAGGTTGCATCC